>NC_047105.1:8627134-8993749 GCF_902500255.1 Thalassophryne amazonica
ATAGATTTTTATTTATATTTGCAAATTGTTTTTTACTTTCACTTTTGATACTGTTGGATAGTATGTCCCATGATCCTGTCCTCAGACTGTTTGATAACATCATATCTCGTCTGGGGCGACAGGCGCCATGATGCATACTGTTCTTTGTTTATCACGCCACACAGACAGAACACAGTTTTGACATGATACATACCATTTCAGATCAACAACGCGAGCAGATCACCCACAAATAAATGTCAAATGCAACACTTTTCAACCAATCTGGGTGCGGGCCGAGAACAGGCTTAAGAACGTAGGCGGGGCGCTAGGTCGGGACTCTTGCATGAACGTTTGCTGCAGGAGTCCAACGCTGCCGCAATGACTCTGTTCATTCCGTGAAGGTGTCTTTTTAATACAACATCTGATTTTGAAGTCCATTTACTGTCAATCCTTTGAATCTGAGGGGGAGGTGATGGTCGAGTGGTTAAGGTGTTGGGCTTGAGACCAGAAGTTCCTCGGTTCAAAGCCCCGCAAATCACTAGGGGCCCTTGGGCAAGGTCTTTAATCCCCTATTGCTCCCGGTGTGTAGTGAGCGCCTTGTATGGCAGCACCCTGACATTGAGGTGAATGTGAGGCATAATTGTAAAGCACTTTGAGCATCTGATGCAGATGGAAAAGTGCTATATAAATGCTGTCCATTTACCATTCTTTGAGTTCGCTCACCACATTAACCTATCAGGGAGGGGATCCGAAGGCAGAAAATCCCCTACAATATTCTGTGTGCTTCTTACCCTGTGTGCTGCTATACAATGCTGCATTATTTCTGAGGGAGTCTTCCCAAGGGATCAATAAAGTTCTATCTAATCTAATCAAAATAATGAAAAAGATCATCATGCTAAGTGGCTTTTGTAACTGACGCCAAAATGAATTGTATATAGGTTACCACGACAACAGGAATATGATACAAAATTTCCTTTGTTCATTTTGGTAAATAACTGCACGATTATTTAAGGCTATGTGTAACACGGCTTTACAGCTTAAGATGTTTATTTTATTTTGAAATTACCTGTGCTGAAGAGGAAATAAGCCACGTAATTGCTCGACCCGGAAGGGCATATGTGTAGAGCGGGAGAGAAAAGGGGGCAAGGAAAGTCAGAGCAGCACGTAAAACTCATATAAGACACAGAATCTGCTTATGGTGTCATTCTACTGCTGGTCAAACAGGCGCACACGGTAAAAGTTATTTTATAATGCTGTTTTGTCTTGTTACAGCCGAAATGTGTAATTTAGGGTTAATGTCTATGAATATGAGTTTAAATGTAGCATTTTGTCTTTTTTAGTTTTCACGGTGTTCCACGGGTGTTACCCACGGTTGTTCCATGGCTGTTACACGAGCTGAATAAAGAAATGTCTGTGGACATCAGTAAGGAGCGTGAAGTCCTTTTTGAGCAGAGCAGCGTAGCTATAGTGAAAACATGACCTGGTCCATCGTGCTGAGGCTGTTTCGTCCTACACCCACAAGGCGGCGCCAGAGTTCTTCGCATCCTGCAGCAAGCCAAGGCTTCAGAGTTCAAAGTTTCATCTGCAGCTGCAAGACCAAGTGCAAATGCGCATCTTAAGGGCAAATTGTGTAGTTATGAATGGCCAGAGCTACTGATGGATAAATAAAGAGTCAAATGAATAACAAAACGACAGAAAATAAAGCAAGAAAAATACAAAATGACTTCCAATGACAATTCCTTGTTACAAAATGATAACCAATTCGACCATGAGCCCCAAGAACAAGGGGAAGTACATACAGAGGCAGCTGTAAGACCAAAGGAAATGTATGCTATAACTGATCAGTCTGGAAGAGAAATAAGAAAATCCTCCCGTGAAAGACATTTTACACCTAAAATGCAAGAACTCAAGGAACAGGAGTTAGACCAAAAGCAAAAGAAGTTCCAATCACTCTATGACAAGTGGAAAACTAAAGTAAGAGATACTCGCACAAGATTAAAGGAAGCATGCTCAGGAAAGGACTTGTGTGACATGATGGATGATGTTGAAATGCTTGATTCCGAATTGAAAGAAACCTATGACAACATTAGAAGGCAAGCCGTCCCAAGTCAAGAAATTCGGAGGAAAGTTGATGCATGCTCTGCTGTAACTTTGGACTTGGTGCGGTTAATGAGACTACGACTAATAGAAGAAGAAAATGGGTTTGATGCTGTAGCAGAAAAGGCAAGATTACGTATGCTCCTTGATAACGAATATGCCAGATCAATATATGGATCTACTGCTTCCAGAGTAACTACACACAGCCTTCATTCTGACCATCTCTCTGAGTCACCTAGCATCTCAAACAAGAGAGCGGAGACGGCCGCACAACTAGCTGCAAAGAAAGCCGAAATGGAATTGGAAGAAGCTATTGAAGCTCATCGTCAACAATTGAAAAAACTTGAAAACCAAAGAGACATTGAAGTAATGCAGGCAAAGCTGAAAGTCTACACAGAAGAGGAGATTAAAGAAAAAAGTGAGAGATGTGCACACGGCAAAGTAAGCCCTACGCTGTCCACCTCTTACATTGAACGTGATGATCAGCCAGTCACAAAAAATGAGTCAGCCGTTGTACAGATGGTTCAAGAGTCAATAGCTCTCACTCGGTTACCTGCCCCAGAGCCTGCTGTGTTTTACGGTGAACCTTTAAAGTTCATAGAGTGGAGCACAAGTTTTAAGGCTCTAATAGAGAGACGATGCTCAAATCCTGCAGACAGGCTATTTTATCTGCAAAAATACATAGCAGGAGAAGCTAAATCTACTCTTGAAGGTAGTTTCTACCGTAAAGATGAGGAAGCCTATAAGGAAGCATGGGATAGGCTCAATGCAAGATATGGTCATTCATTTGTAGTGCAACGTGCTTTCAGAGAGAAACTCAACAAATGGCCAAAAATCGGGGGAAAAGAGTATGTCAAACTGAGAGAATTCAGTGATTTCCTGCAAACATGTAGCAATGCCATGCCTCACATAAAAGGTCTACAAGTGCTAGATGATTGTGAGGAGAACCAGAAGTTGTTGGTCAAACTCCCAGATTGGATAACGTCCAGGTGGAATCGCTATGTAACAGAACAGCTGGATAAAAGTGAGAACTATCCAAGCTTTAAAGACTTTGCCTCCTTTATCTCTAAGGAGGCACGCATAGCCTGTAACCCAGTGTCGTCCTTACACGCTTTAAAGCCACCTGCAGAAATCCTAGCAAGAGAAACAAAACGCACAAAAGCAAATGCCTTTGTCACCCGTGTAAAGGCTTCAGACACTGCAACCTTCACAGCTAAGTCTGACATAGAGGAAATAAAGATAAGAGACACTGATAAGCAAAAGAAAAGAGACATACCGCCACAAAACTCCAGCACAAGCAAGTGCATTTGCTGTGGAGAAAATCACACCATACATAAATGTCCAAGGCTAACAGAAATGTCTGTGGATGATAAGAAAAACTATGTACATGAAAACAAACTGTGCTTTGCATGCCTGAGGACAGGTCACATCTCTAAAGACTGTAAAAACAGAGCCACGTGCAGCATATGCAAAAGAAGCCATCCAACTCCTCTGCATGAAGATCACTCTCCAGCAGACAAACCTGTACAAATTACAGCAGATGAGAACATGGCCTCACTCTCTTGTTCAGTGGAAGGAAGTAAGAATGGAAGCACCTCAATGATTGTGCCAGTGTGGATTTCGTCAACTAATTCTCCTAGCAGTGAAACCTTGGTGTATGCGCTATTAGATACGCAAAGCACCCACACGTTTGTTGATCAGGAAGTGTGTGGAAAGCTGCAGGCAGTGTTAGAGCCAGTAAAACTCAAGCTCGCAACTATGGTCAAAAGGGACACTATTGTGAAGAGTCAAAGAGCACAAGGACTTAAGGTCAGAGGATTCTTCTCCAATACGTGCATCGACCTACCTCCAGCTTACACAAGAGACTTCATTCCACTTGAGCGCACACACATTCCTACTTGTCAAACAGCCAGCAAATGGAAACATCTCGCAAACATTGCTCAAGAGATTCCCCCTTTAATGGACTGTGCAGTTGGATTGCTGATAGGCTACGACTGTTCCAGAGCCCTAGCTCCCAGAGAGGTCATCACTGGAGATGACAACGAGCCTTATGCTGTCAGAACAGACCTAGGCTGGAGCATTGTAGGAGGGGCACCACAGTTGGCAAATGCAAGCAATGTAACTGGTCTATGTCATCGTGTGGCTGTGAAAGAGATACCCCCCGTAACCCCAACTGCCATTATTAAAGTACTCGAGTCAGATTTTGCAGATACCAAACCAAACGAGAGTGATATATCGCAAGAGGATATCCAATTCCTCCAAATCCTAAAAGAAGGGATCCATCAAAATGAGCATGGTCATCTTGAAATGCCCCTTCCATTTAAGGCACGCCCCCAACTCCCAAACAACAAGAGTCTGGCTCTGGTTCGTTTGAAGCACCTCAAAAGGAAACTGGACAGAGATCCTAAGTTTAAAAATGACTATGTGAAGTTCATGGAAGGAGTTTTCAGAGATGGCGATGCTGAAAAGACAGACTCAAAGCCGACGATAGGAAATGTCTGGTATATACCACACCAAGGTGTTTATCACCCGAGAAAACCAGGCAAGATCAGGGTGGTATTTGACTGCTCTGCAAAGTTCGAAGGGACAGCTTTAAACGACCACTTAACGACAGGGCCTGATCTCACAAATGGCCTCACGGGAGTACTATGTCGTTTCCGTAAGCACCCCATTGCACTTATGTGTGACATAGAAAAGATGTTTCACAGGTTCCACGTCAGATCAGAGGATAGAGACTATTTGAGGTTTCTCTGGTGGGAAAATGGGAACACAGACTTGGAGCCCACAGAATACCGCATGAAAGTCCACCTCTTCGGAGCATCCTCATCCCCAGGTTGTGCTAATTACGGTATGAAACATCTGGCCAATGAAAATGAGAGAGAGTACCCACTAGCAGCCAACTTTGTTAAAAGGCATTTTTATGTGGATGATGGCCTCATAAGTGTGGAAACTGTTGGAGAGGCAATTGAGCTTCTAAAGGAGGCCCAAGCTTTGTGTGCCAAAGGGAAGCTGCACCTTCACAAGTTTCTTTCCAACAGCAGAGACGTGCTAGACACAATCGATGTAATGGAACGTGCAGTTGAGATAAAGGACGTGGACCTCAACTACAATGACCTTCCAGTGCAACTAGTATTAGGCATAAGATGGAATGTAGAAAATGACAACTTTTTCTTCCAGGCGACATTCGATGAGAAACCACTGACACGCCGTGGTATTCTCTCTGTTGTGGCATCTCTTTATGATCCCTTAGGGTTCCTGGCCCCTTTCATTTTAGAAGGAAAGAAAGTGTTGCAAGAAATGTGTCAGAAAGGCATTGGGTGGGACGATCCGCTACCTACTGAACTGAAGCTAAGGTGGGAGGGTTGGCTGAAAGATTTAGAAAATCTCAAAATGATCCAGATCCCCAGATGCTTCAAACCCATAAACTTTGATGAAGTCCTGAGAGTTGAACTTCATCACTTCTCTGATGCAAGCAGTCAAGGGTATGGCCAGTGCTCCTACCTCAGGTTGGTGAGTGACCAACAAGTGCACTGCACTTTAGTCATGGGCAAAGCAAGGGTTGCGCCAACCAGAATAGTCACTATCCCAAGACTAGAACTAACAGCGGCCGTAACTTCTGCTGCTGTGAGCTCTATGCTAAAAAGAGAACTAGAGCTCAAAGTTGACAGGGAATACTATTGGACAGACTCACAGGTAGTTCTAGGCTATATCAACAATGAGGCCAAAAGATTCCATGTTTTTGTAGCCAATCGTGTACAGAGAATCCGCAAAACTACAAACCCAGAACAGTGGTATTATGTTGCCACTGCAGAAAATCCAGCTGACCACGCCTCACGTGGCCTAAAAGTCACTGACCTTATTGACTCAAACTGGTTCACAGGTCCCAGATTTTTATGGGAAAGAGAGATAGTAACAGAACAAAACATTCCGGAGCTGTTGGTGGGAGATCCAGAGGTAAAGGCCATACAAGTGCTGGATACTGAGTTGGAACAACAATGGGGCATTGCAGAACATTTGTCACGACTCTCCAAATGGACTACTGCAGTCAATGTTGTTGCACGCATTCAACGAATGGCAAAGAAAATAAAGACATCGGAGCCACCAGATGTGGAACAAAGGAGACAAGCCACATTGACCCTTGTTAAACTTGCACAACAAAATGCTTTTCAGGAAGAGCTGAATAACCTTGAACAGAAAACAGGAAAGTTGCCCTGTAATAACAGACTCTATCAGCTTGATCCATTCCTCAAGGACTGTGTGATGAGAGTTGGAGGTAGGCTAAGGAAGGCATCCACACATTTTGAGGTGAAGCATCCTGCAATACTCCCTAAAGACAGCATTATTACAAGGCTCATTATTGGACACTGTCATGAGAAGACACAGCATCAAGGTCAAGGTCAAACCTTAAATGAGATCAGAGCTAATGGGTTTTGGATTGTTGGAGGAGGTAAAGCAGTAGCTAAGTATATCAGACAATGTGTGTGGTGTAAGAGAGCCCGTGCACCACCAGAGGAACAAAGAATGGCAGATCTGCCTAGTGATCGCATTGACCCTTCCCCACCATTCACCTATGTAGGTATGGATTGCTTTGGCCCCTTCAGTACCAAACAAGGCCGCAAAGTGTACAAACGCTATGCTCTTCTCTTCACATGTCTCAGCTCGAGAGCAATTCATTTAGAGATACTAGAAGACATGACAACTGATACATTCATCAATGCTTTACGCTGTTTTATAGCTATCCGTGGAGCTATCAGACAAATCAGATCGGATCAGGGATCTAACTTCATGGGAGCAAAGAATGAAATGGCAAAAACTCTACGAGAAATCGACAAAGACAAAGTGACATCATACTTGGCAAATAAGCAGTGCGACTTCCTCATGAATGCACCAAGCTCAAGCCATGCTGGAGGCGCATGGGAGCGCCAAATCAGGACTGTAAAAAGTGTACTGAGTAAAGTTCTTGCCCAAAGTGTTGGAAGGTTGGATGACGCATCTTTAAGAACCTTTCTTTATGAAGCCATGTACATTGTAAACAGTCGCCCACTCACTGTTAACAGTATCAGTGATCCCACAAGTTTGGAGCCCTTAACACCAAATCATCTTATCACCATGAAATGCGCTGTACCACTGCCCCCACCTGGCAAGTTTGTTCAAGAAGACGTGTATGCCACCAAACGCTGGAGAAGAGTCCAGTATGCTACAGAGCAGTTTTGGAACAGATGGAGGAAAGAATACCTTGCTAACCTCACTCTGAGACAGCGATGGCATGCCCCTAAGCGCAACATGAGAGTTGGTGATATTGTGATAGTCAAGGATGAAAACATCCCTCGTAATGAATGGACACTTGGCAGAGTGGTAGATGTACACGAGGGTGATGATGGACTGATTAGAAAGGTGTCACTACAAGTTGGAGACAAGCAACTGGGGAAGAAGGGTGAACGCTTGCGCAAACCATCCATTATAGAGAGACCCGTCCAAAAGCTTGTCGTTCTTGTAGAAAGTAGATGATCTCTTTGAAATTACCATTGATTTATTTAAATGAAGAGTGTAAAGTGCAGCATCTTCATTGTGTATCAAAGGTAATTTGGTGGGAGTGTAACTGACGCCAAAATGAATTGTATATAGGTTACCACGACAACAGGAATATGATACAAAATTTCCTTTGTTCATTTTGGTAAATAACTGCACGATTATTTAAGGCTATGTGTAACACGGCTTTACAGCTTAAGATGTTTATTTTATTTTGAAATTACCTGTGCTGAAGAGGAAATAAGCCACGTAATTGCTCGACCCGGAAGGGCATATGTGTAGAGCGGGAGAGAAAAGGGGACAAGGAAAGTCAGAGCAGCACGTAAAACTCATATAAGACACAGAATCTGCTTATGGTGTCATTCTACTGCTGGTCAAACAGGCGCACACGGTAAAAGTTATTTTATAATGCTGTTTTGTCTTGTTACAGCCGAAATGTGTAATTTAGGGTTAATGTCTATGAATATGAGTTTAAATGTAGCATTTTGTCTTCAGTTACATGGTTCTGAATTGAACCCTAACCAAGTGCATTATTCCTTGGAACAGCTGGCTCCTCCTCGCTTCAATGCGCCTGAACGCAAGCAATTTTCAATCAATTTGAAAAATAGTTAGGACAACTTAAAATGCTGTTAGGCAGCGTAATGACAGCATACATTCAGAAACAAATTTCTACAGGCAGTCGTAACGATGCCGATACTGAGTAGCTCAGTGTGATTTACTCAACCGTCTAATTGCAGCCGGGATAGTCCGAACACTGGGGGTAGGTGAGGTAATGACCACAGCGCGCGCTGACACCACTAAAAAGGCACAACTGCAGCACATTGTTGATGAGATGTGCAAGACAAAAGATGAGATAATATGACGCAAGGCAGACAGAAGTGCTAAAAGCAGCTGCCAGTCTAATTTAGGAAAAAAAATAATAAAGCACGTTTCAGGATCCCTGTAGAGATGCTCCCTCTACATGGTAACAGTGACAATGACAGCTGCTTAACTAAATTAATTGTGATGCTGCACATATAGCACCATGAAATACCCACATAATTACACACAGCCTCAAACGGCGTCAGACGAGGACCGGACCACACTGCAATTAGGGATTCTTTCACAAGTTCTCCAAATAGTCTTGGCATATTTCCTAAGAGAAGATGGAACAATTTCAAAATCAACCCACCCAACCTCACCCCCGCACCCGTCCAACTTGTAAATGTTAACTGCCGTTTCCTGCAGTTCTTCTGATGAACCCCCCCCCCTCTCCCCCCAGCCCCCACCACTAAATAATTTTTAATAGATTGCAATCATTAGCAAATATGCACAGCCTCAGTGTATTTGGAGAAGCAAAAAAAACCCCCCAAAAAACAAAGACACACGATTCACACATTGTGCTGGAAATAATTATTAACAAATGCAAAATTATTGTAGAAGCCGGTAAAAGGAGCATAAGCATGAGTGCACGTACAGACACTTGAAATGAGGAGTGCATAGTTTAATATGGGTGCATATTCGTGACCCACCCAGCAGGTGTTACTGTGCAGCATTTCTTGCATTTGATATGGACACCAGAGCAACGTTCTGAAGAAAGAGTGTTGCAGTCATTTCAAAACATTGTAATTCAATGTTTCCAGTTTGCTGTCACTAATTTGCAGCACTGACAAAAAGTTCGATCCATTCGTTAGTTAACTCCACCAACGAAGTTGGAGGAGGCTATGTTAACGCCCCTGTTTGTTTCTTTGTCTGTTTGTGAACAGCCTGGTGCCCACAGTTTATATATATATATATATATATATATATATATATATATATATATATATATATAGTTATGACATTTTTACTGAAGATTCAAATTCTGATAGGCAAGAACTGATTAAATTTTCAAGGTCATAAGTCAAAGGTCAAAGTCAAGAAAAATCTTGGAAAATTGGAAAAATCCTTTAACATTGAGCATATTTTCAAAAATTCATAAGTCTGTCAATAAAGTCAAATTCATTTCATGGCATGATGTAGGATGGTATCCTTTATTGACTGACAAAGGTTGATCCAGATCTGATCCAGATGTCAGATTTTGTGGCCATTTAAATTTAATATTGAAAACCCCATTTGATGTATATTTTGCATTAAATTTTACATTTACATTATATCTGAATCAAATATGCCCCAGATACTCTCTTATTGCCACTCACTATCGCCTGACAAAGTTTGATCCTGATGTGGACTGTGGATTTTGTGGACACTCAAATTTAATATGGAAAAGCCCATTTGATGTACATTTTGCATTGTATCTCAATCAAAAGTGTCCCAATCACTCTCATTTGTGACAATGAGGTGCAAACTGGCACTATCAATGAATAGACTGTTTGATCCACATCTGATTCATATTACAGATTTACTGTATCAGATATTTGATTTAACATTGAAAAGCCCCTTTGATCTACTACTAGAATTTGATAAATGTAGAATTAAAACAATGAAAGCAGAATTAAAGTCAGTTAATTCAGTCAGTCAGTCCATTTGTGGAAACCTATTACAGACAATGCATACAGTGGCTTGCAAAAGTATTCAGCCCCTTGGTATTTCATGCATTTTAATTTGTTTATGGCATTTCAACTATAAAAAGTAAATCAAGCTTCTCAATATAAAAATGTATAAAATTATCTTCCATAGACTCAAACTGAAAGTAAATCTCTACAATTTGATGTAAATTAATTAAAAATATTAAAGCCAAGATGATAGGTTGCATAAGTAGTCAGCCCCTTTGGTATAAAACCTGTAAATAATCATTTTAATTGCCAGTTTTCTTCAGACAAGTCAGGGGATGGATACATGAACATTTCCATGCATGAACTTAATTTACATCACTTACAAAGAAGAAATATAAACAGTATGGCACTCTATGGTAAATCTGTGTGGAGGAGACCTGTCTGGATCAGGTGACCCTGAACCATCCCTTAGTTATGCTGCTATAGACTTAGACTGCTGGGGGGTTCCCATGATGCACTGAGTGTTTCTTTCTCTTTTTGCTCTGTATGCACCACTCTGTATTTAATCATTAGTGATTGATCTCTGCTCCCCTCCACAGCATGTCTTTTTCTTGGTTCTCTCCCTCAGCCCCAACCAGTCCCAGCAGAAGACTGCCCCTCCCTGAGCCTGGTTCTGCTGGAGGTTTCTTCCTGTTAAAAGGGAGTTTTCCTTCCCACTGTTGCCAAGTGCTTGCTCACAGGGGGTCGTTTTGACCGTTGGGGTTTTTCCGTAATTATTGTATGGCCTTGCCTTACAATATAAGGCGCCTTGGGGCAACTGTTTGTTGTGATTTGGCGCTATATAAATAAAATTGATTGATTGATTAAAAGGAGACAGTTCTTAAAAACTGAGTGACTGTGCAAGAATTGTGTGAATTTCTCCTCTGTGAGATCAATAAAGTTTATCTTTATCTTTATCTTTAAGAGCTGTACTTTGCTATTACACAATATAAATACCAGACATACTGATCAATACTGATTTACTGGCTACTACTGTTCCTCTCATTCCTGTCCTCTGTCTTCCTGTTACTCCTCCTCCCCTCGAGTGAGGAGTTGTACAATCTGATGGTCTGAGGGACAAAGGAGTTTTTTCAGTCTGTTGGTCCTACACTTGGGAAGGAGCAGTCTGTGGCTGAAAAGGCTCCTCTGGTTGCTGATGATGGTGTGCAGAGGGTGACTAGCAGACTGGTTTGTCCAGTGTTCTCTTCTCTGCCACCGTCACCCGAGTCCAACCACAGAGCCAGCACAGAGGTTAAGATGATCTGTTAGACAGTGTGCCAGCCATTTTTACAAGAACAAGCAGAAGAATAAGTCCTGTATAGGTTCTGAGGCTCATTGCTGCTGGTTCTTATCTTTGGATTCCATAGTGTCACACAGATGAGTCCATAACTACCCCTGGATGGAACACAAGTCCAATGCAGGTTACTTCCCCAACCAAGGTTGGTATGTATTTACAGCTGGGTGGACTGAGACAATGTCCATTAGGTGTTTGGTCCAAAAAAACCCTCTGATGATAACAATTGCTTCCCTATTAATATGTATTCTGATCCAGTAGGTCATTCCAATATCCTAATGAGGTTTTCAGTTATGGTCGGAGGTTTACATACACTCATCGTAGCCATGATTGTTATGGTAATTTTGAGCTTTTAATGATGTCTTTGAACTGTTCCTTTGTCAGGGTGGAATAATTCTACAGCATACATCATTAATGACTTAAAAAAAAAAAAAAAAAACAAGAATTGGGTGCTGCTGCTGTCTGCTAAAGTTCACCAATTCAAGGCCACTCGTGCCCCACTCGTGGTGGAAGTGGTTAGCGTGCATGACTAATAAAAAGTCCTTAGTTCAAAGCCACATGTGCTATGTTTTCCATACACATGTGGAGTTCCATGAGGAATGCCATACTTCATAAAACTTCTGCCAAATCAACATGTGGATCTGTAGCAGGTCTGCTATGGTGACCCAGAGCAAAAAAGGTGCAAAGGTTTCAGCCAAAAATGTCATTATGGTGTTAATGAAGATTGAAGTCATTCAATTTTGGGCAGAATCAAAATCTATCAATCAATCTTAGGACGACTAGTGGCTGGCGATCACATTAGTATTTCTTCTGTTTTTCTTGTTGATTAATGCTGACAAATTATACAGTATGTTTTGTCTTTCTGATGCCTGATTCTGTTTTTTTCTCTCTGTTTAAGGTGCAGCTCCATCCAGAGATGGGAGTTGTATTTGTGTTGGCGACCTTCCTGTCCTGTGCACCAACAGCAATTCTTGTATATTTGTCCGTGAATTGTTCTGTGAATTGTTTCTGTAATTTATGTCTGTATCATGGCTCAAGCAGAGGGTCACCCCTTTGAGTCTGGTCTGCTTGAGGTTTCTTCCTCAGAGGGAGTTTTCCCTTGCCACTGTTGCTCTGGGGGTTGGTAAGGTTAGACCTTACCTGTGTGAAGTGCTTTGAGGCAACTCTGTTGTGATTTGGTGCTATATAAAGGAAAATAAATTGAAATTGAAATTGAATCAATCAAATGTCAAGACCACACAGAACATTACATCATTGTATTATTGAATTACAAAGACTTAATTTGCATTAATCTATTTACCAAACATGTTGGACTCTACTCGTGTTTTTCATAGAATTCATTGACGTATTGTACATGCATTATGCCTTGATATTGGTTTGTCAAGTGCGTGATTGTGTGTGAATGGCTGAATTTGAGACACTGTTGAATTATATTTCAAGATATTCTCGTCCCAAGGTGTCTGACAAGTGATGTTTCTTGACTTTATTTTTGCTGTTGCTGTCATGAAGATGCCAATCCAAATTTGTCTGTCGAAAAATGTGCCTCAGTTCAGTGGCTGCATCCTTCTGAGCCCATATCCTTCCAAGACAGCAGAGCCTGGAACAAACTGTTCTGAAATATAATGTCTAGCCCACAGAGCATGTTGCTATCGTGAGCTTTCTTCTAGCTTTTTAGCCCCCACAACCTGTCACCTGGCAACCTTGATAGCTGCATGTGACAAACCAGCCCAGTCTCACGCTTTTTCGTATCCCCATCACAAAAATGGGGCACTTTTCGTGATGCCTTTTTTTCACTAATTATAATCTTACCTCTTCTCCCGATCAGATAAAGTGGGGTGATCAAATAAAGCTCCCACAGAACCACACTGCGATCTGATTTTACCAGCCTCATGGATCAGTGGACCGATCAGATGTTCTGATACCTCACGGGGCAGGGGACCCATCGGATGTTCTGAAACCTCACGGAGCAGGGGACGGATCGGATGTTTTGACACCTCACGAGGCAGGGGACTCATTGGATGCTCTTACACCTCACAGGGCAGGGGACCCATTGGATGTTCTGAAACCTCACGGGGCAGGGAACCCATCGGATGCTCTGACACGTCATGGGGCAGGGGACCCATTGGATGTTCTGAAACATCACGGGGAGTGGACCGATTGGATGTTTTGATACCTCACGGGGCAGGGGACCCATCGGATGTTCTGACACCTCAGGTGTCAGGGGACTGATTGGATTTTCTGAAACCTCACGGAGCAGGGGACCCATCGGATGTTCTGACACCTCACGGGGCAGGGGACCCATCGGATGTTCTGAAACATCACGGGGAGGGGACCGATTGGATGTTCTGACACCTCACGGGGTAGTGGACCCATCGGATGTTCTGACACCTCAGGGGGCAGGGGACCCATGGGGTGTTCTGACACCTCAGGGGGCAGGGGACCGATTGGATGTTCTGAAACTTCACGGGGCAGGGGACCCATCGGATGTTCTGACACCTCATGGAGCAAGGGACAGATCGGATGTTCTGACACCTCACGGGGCAGGGGACCCATCGGATGTTCTAACACCTCACGGGGAGGGGACCCATCGGATGTTCTGACACCTCAGGGGGCAGGGGACCAATCGGATGTTCTGACACCTCACGGGGCAGGGGACCCATCGGATGTTCTGACACCTCACGGGGCAGGGGACCCATCGGATATTCTGACACCTCACGGGGTAGGGGACCCATTGGATGTTCTGACACCTCACGGGGCAGGGGACCCATTGGATGTTCTGACACCTCACGGGGCAGGGGATCAATCGGATGTTCTGAAACCTCATGGGGCAGTGGACTGATTGGATGTTCTGACGCCTCACAGACCTGCTGACCGATTGGATGATATGTGCTTCACACAGGAGCTGTGCATTCCACCCAACCACCCCCCTCCCCTCCCCTCTCTAACCAACCAGTGCTGTCCTGGACGTCTGCGTGGACTTAATAACTCCTAAAAATTATTTGATGTTCCTCTGTATTGTAAAAAATGTTTTTTATTAGTATGACCTAAGCACAGAGGTGGGCACAGTTCCGCTAACTGCTCATTAGCAAAGCTAACTTTTTTGTTAGCTGATTATCAGTTCTGCTAACTTTGAAAACCATCAGTGGACCAATTAACCCTTTTTTTCATTTGTAAAAAAAAAAAAAAAAGGCAATTTGAAAACTGAAAATTTTGTTTGTTAAGTGATTCAGCACTTTTAGTGAATGTGTGGCAATTGGTCTTCACCCTGCCATCTACTGGATGGCAGTAGGCCATCCAGTAGTATTTGTAAAAACCAACACACACGTTACAGTAACTTGTGTGTTGGTTTTTACATCTCCAGATGAACCACTAATGACAGGAAACTAATTTTCCCATAATGGCTTTCACCATGTATGTCTGTAAAATACACTACCTTCAAAATTAGTGCATTACTTTAAATCTCAACCATACCGCTGATATTTTCACATTGTAAAACGACGGAGGTGACGTTAATTTCAATAACTTTCAATAATGCTACTGACACAGCTTGTTGCTGTGTCAGTAGCTGCCAGTGTACTGGAGTCAATACTAAATGTTATCGGTTTAGCTTTTAGCTGTAACTTCCGCTATTTTTTTTAGGGGTTTATCAGTGTAGCTTTATAAAAGTTAACTTTTCAGTTAGCGGATTAACGGTTATCGAAGCTAACCTTTTGGTTAGCTGTGCCCTCCACAGGATTTGGTGTGCCTGACCATGGTGAATGTCTTTTGAATGCTATGTTTCGAATGCTGTTATGATGCCAAGAGAATACTTAGAACGCAGTCAGAATGCAGTTAGAGTCCACCTCGACTGCCGTTTGATATTTTTCCACCTCGACTGCATTTTGGATGTTTTGAACATGAGCTAAACATTTGGGCCATCCACATGAATTCGGCTGACTGTTTTCGGGTGCACCTCGGCTGTTCCGGAATGTACGTTGAATGGCAATTTGGATGGTATTCGGGCTTATTCGCCCGAATAATACCTCCATGACGGATGGGGGTATTATGTTTCTAATTGAAAAACATAAAAAAAATATGTGATTTGAAGACATTCTGATTGTGTTCAACTGATGTACATATTAAAATTATTATGCATCTGCCCCCCACCTCCACCCTGACTCTTAACTGCAAGAAGTGGGTTTACAAAATGGATGGATGGTGTTCCAGTACAGCAGCTGTGGCTCAGTCTGTAGACTGGGTTGAAGGACTAGTGGATTTGATCCACAATTAAGACCTGATCCCCCCACCCCTCCATTTGAGGCACAGAAAAGCAGCTTGTGCACTGTTGCATTGTGTGCCACTGCGTTCTTCTCAGCCCACTGCATTGCATCACTACGTGACACGAGTGGCGGTTAAGCTAATTGGACTTAATTGGTCAATGTCTGGCTGAAATATTGCCAAATGAAGCAGATAAACTTTATGTGGGAGTTTTACAGCATTGGCTTGTTCTCTCACAGTGACTCATCATTTTTCCAGAAGCTCCCACTTTTTTAACAACAATAACTTAGGTTATTGCTCGTCTGGCTGGTTGGTCTGGTCTGCAAGAGCCAATTCTGCTTTTATGCCGAGGCACATTACAGTCTGCCGTGAAGTCTGCTTCTGTGGATGTTCGGAGCATCACAGAAGTCAAAGTCTTCTTTAACGTCTGCATAAAGTTTTCAAGAGTCCCCCTTGATCTATGTGTGAGTGTGTTGGCATTATTTACTGGGGATACAGTGAGTTCATGGTGTCTTTGATGCCATCGTTCTCACAACGCTGTAAGGGTGCATATCCTTGCAGAGGAAAATTGGCATTGATTTGTTGCATGAGATAAATTGGAGTGAAGCTGGTCTGCCGTTGAATTGTCAAGTGTATTTTGTTTTCAGTCCACATGATTTGCGGCAGATTTTGCTCATTCCGGTGATACTGCATAAATGGTTGTGCAGGTTGGTCACGTCAGCCTTAAGCTAGTTTAATACTTCATGTGTCAGACTATTTCACATGTCAAAAAGAGATGGAAGGCCTTTTACTAATAGAGGAGGATGCCCCTGATACATGTACTTTTTCAAAAAACATGTGAGTCTTGTGTTTTCATTGTCCATATCATTGTCAGTATGTCAGGTTTCTGAAATTACAGTTGTATGTAAAGGTTTGGGCACCTATGACAATTTTCATGATTTTCCTTTATAAATCACTGTTTGTCTGGATCAGAAATTTCAGTTACGTATATCATATAGCAGACGAACACGCTGATATTTGAGAAGTGAAATGAAGTTTCTAGGATTTACAGAAAGTGTGCAATAATTATTTAAACAAAATTAGGCAGGTGCATAAATTGTGCATCTATTGTGAATCTTACTTAATTAAATTTCTCCTGTTGTGAATGTTAGGAGTGGTTAGCATTTCGTTAGCGATTAGCTTGCTCTAGCTAGGTCGACTGCACTTTTTTCATTTATTACTGTTACTAATACTTCTGTTAGTTTTTCAGTGTAAACTGCTGTGAATTGTAGCTCATTATTTTACTCCTGTGTGAATCTTAGGTTTGGTTAGCATTTTTGTTCGGGGTTAGCTCACGCTAGCTTGGCTCCACTCTTGGATTTTCTGGTGCACAAAGTACACTACATTACACCTTACATTAATCCTGCGCAATGCTGGCAGATAGAGTGGCTCTTTTAGAGAGCAGTATCCAGAACAACTTGTTAGTTCAGTGGAGTTAGATGTTACAGGCACTCCAGACGAGCTTAGTGTTGGGCCAGCTAGCATGCCCATTAGCATTAGCCTCAAAAGGTTGGCTGTGGATGATGGCTTTCAGACCGTGATTAGGTGGAGGAAGTCATGTAGGGCTTGGTGCCTGGTTGCAGTACCCCGATCACACTCGCCACACGGTTTTCTCCCTTGGATATGCCTGGTGTTAGTCCTTTGAGCCTACGGGTGACTTCCCGAAACACCGGGCTTCAGTGATAGGAGATTCTATCACTCGCAAAGTCAGGTTACAGATGCTAATTGTTTTTCTGGGGCCAGAGCTCTCGACATTGCCTCTCATGTTAGGGTGCTGACACTGCAGAAGGGAAGACAGACCCCTTTGAGTCTGGTTTGCTTGAGGTTTCTTCCTCAGAGGGAGCTTTTCCTTACCACTCTCGACTGTGTGCTTGCTCAGGGTTGGTAAGGTTAGACCTTACTTGTGTGAAGCACCTTGAGGCAACTTTGTTGTGGTTTGGCGCTATATAAATGAAAATAACATGAAATAAATTTAATTCCATGGAGTAGCCATTCTAATTATCCTATATAATCTGCCCAGTCACACATTGCTGTTTTTCTCTTTTTTTTTTTTTTTTTTTTTTGTGACACCATCTCCAGTGTAGTACATCTTCATGACGGGGTCACCACAACATAACTGTATCACGAAAATCTACCACATTTCATGACAGTATCATAAACTAAGACTAAATCACTTTTTTGTGATGCTCTTAGGTTGACCTTGATGTGTAACTTTGACATTTCATCAATATTTCTCAAAAACAAATCACTTTATCCTTGTTGACCCTCAACATTCTCCCAACTTTAGTACAAATCAGATGGATGGACACACAGACATCATTTATATATATATATATTTGTGTTGCTGTTGCAACTAACAATTCATGTTTCAAAGTAGGTTTTCATTGGATTCTGCTGTTTGTGGTGATGTTCCTTCCTCTTCACCGGAACAAATTGACAACTCATGCAAATATCCATAGTCGTCTTCTTCTACCACGTCTTTTCTCCATGTTCATGTGGCATTGAGGAGTTGGGTGAAAGCGTCCAAGGCTGAGCAGTTTTTTGGGGGTTGTTCATGGTCTTGCTCAGCGGCGCGGAAATTGTCCCTTTAGGGCCCCTTCACAGATAGTATGAATGTGGTCGAATTGTGCATGAAGCAGGAATTGTATGCAATATGTGTAAAATTAGAGCTGCCTCCAACACCTCGTACACCTGTTACTACAACTGTTTGCACACACCAGTGGCTGAAACACAGAGAGTGCCTTTTGAGAGCCCGACACTGCTCGCTTGGCACTCCGAAAATGTGTGGCCTTTCACGCTATTAGAAAACAGTCAGCAGACGATCACTTTCGAGTTGGTGGTGAAATTTGTCTAAGTGCCCCACGACTGTGAAGTTGCAGAGTATGTAATGTGTAATGTGGCGTGCTAGAGTGTCGGCTCCCCCCACAACACGTATGTGTGTGTTTTGCGTGTACCCCCCCCCCCCCCCCCCGCTTCCCCCAACACATGCATGCCTGTGGTTTGCCCTCCCCCCATAGGCTTCTAATCTGATCACAGATTGACACCTTTGTCTGTGTGCTGAATGGACAGCAGGAGCTGTTAACAACTCTGATCCTGGACGTCACATTCGCAGAACACGTACCATGTTTTGATGGACACGCGTGTGTGTGCACTTGCTGTCCTCACATGGAAATACATGAAAACATATATTGCTTTTGCAACAGGCTGGAGAGCGCGCACATTGACAACTGTCCCAGCTGAAACAGACCGTCAGTTCATGTGGACACACAGCAGGTGATCTGAATGTCACGTCTGTCTGACAGGACACGAGTGTCCTGTGAGCGGCGTGCCACAGGACTATATGACAAGCCAACAGTGCGACATATATGCCACTTTCAGTCATGTGTCAGCAGAAATATGCCGTAACACATGCTGCTTCATCAGTTATGGCTCTTTTTTCTCTTTTAAATATACATTTATCTCCTTGTTGATTTCGGGCATTTTTCCACACCTTTTACATGACAGTGATTGTAGCGCAATGGTAAAGTTTCTGGCTGGCAATCAGAGCTTTTGTAAATTGCAGGTTCGAATCTTTTGGGTGGCATGTATTTTTTTTTTTTTTTTCACAGCAGCTGCGTGATATGGTTACACATGCTCCAGCTGCACAATTTCTATTTCAATTTATTTTCATTCATACAGTATAGCGCCAAATCACAACAAAGTTGTCTGAAGGCGCTTCACACAAGTAAGGTCTAACTTCATCAACCCCTCGCACTGTGTTCCCACTGCGATATTTGCACGACACTGTTGCATGTAAGAAGCTGTCGCAGCAGGTTTGTTCATGCCTGCCCGTCAGCTCGATGTTTTCGTGATTCATTCATATGAGCTGTTTCACCATGATTTGCCGTAATTTGTACTTATTCGTACTATGTGTGAAGGGGCCTTGTGTCGTGTTAGGAATATAATCTGAAGGACTCTTTCTGCAGACTTTCCCTGACTGAGATCAAAACCCTTATTCTGTCACTTAGAACTGCAACAGCTGTTATTTTCTAGACATTTGTGTGGTGGGTTCAGAGTAACAGGAGGCGTGGAGAAGATGATAGATCCGGTGATTTCACTGCATGCAGGGGCATTGCCCTCAAGTACCCACAAACCATTCATTTGAAATAATTTCATGTTCCCTTCCACCAGTTCTCTGTCCTTCTAGACCTATTATCAGAGAGACTGAGGTAAATGTATTATTTAGAGGGTTGCAGCCATTGTTTCCTTTGCCTTAAAGCCTAAAACAGCATTTTGGTTTTAATTTGGGTTTCTCAGGGATTAAAATGCAACCCCACACACAACTGTAATAATAAAAACAATGATAATCACACTCCACGCAGGCATTGACTGTCACCACTTTAGCTTAATAAATGAATGAATAAATAAATGAATGAATAAATTTACCATTTTCAAGTTGCTTCTCTTGAAACATTTTTCCATTAAAAAAAAAAAAGGCTAGACGGACAAGATACATTTTAGTTTTTGTCCCCAGTACAAGATATACTTGTATTTGCAATAAATAAATACAAAATCGGGTGACACAGTGGGTTGGCGTGTCTCACCTTTGGTCACTGTAGCCAAACAAATTTCTTTCATCTGACACCACAGCTTTCATCTCGATGGTTTCTGTCTTTGTCCATGTGGCCAACTACTAGCATGAATTTGGAACAGGGTCTTCTTTCTTACACGACAGTCTCTAACACTTCAAACCTTCTGTTTATGAAAATCCTTCTCTGTTCCACTCCGTCATGAAGCTGGACCGCTGGTGATGCAACTGACAAAAGTTGGACGACACGCTTTTTCTCCAACTGCAACAGTGGAACCTACAGTATATCTGCTTACATGTCAGAGTTCCCTCACTTGTCTTCTTCTTACACAATAACGCAGTTTTTGAGAAGTTTCCTACTCCAGGTAGATTTAGATTCAGCACGATACCGTTAGCTGTCCCCTAGCAGATCCCAAGCAGTCGGGAAAGCAGGCCAGCTGGGTGACTGTGAGGAAGAAGCATAGTTCTAAACAGAAGCCCCGTGTACACCACCAACCCGTTCACATCTCTAACCATTTCCCCACTCGGCGACACACCCGCCAAGGATCAAACTCTGGTTATTGGCGACTCTGTTTTGAGAAATGTGAAGTTAGCAACACCAGCAACCATAGTCAAATGTCTTCCGGGGACAGAGCAGGCGACATTGAAGGAAATTTGAAACTGCTGGCTACGGCTAAGCGTAAATTTGGTAAGATTGTAATTCACGTCAGCAGTAATGACACCCAGTTACGCCAGTCGGAGGTCACTAAAATTAATATTGAATCGGTGTGTAACTTTGCAAAAACAATGTCGGACTCTGTAGTTTTCTCTGGGCCCCTTCCCAATCGGACCAGGAGTGACATGTTTAGCCGCATGTTCTCCTTCAATTGCTGGCTGTCTGAGTGGTGTCCAAAAAATGAGGTGGGCTTCATAGATAATTGGCAAAGCTTCTGGGGAAAACCTGGTCTTGTTAGGAGAGATGGCATCCATCCCACTTTGGATGGAGCAGCTCTCATCTCTAGAAATCTGGCCAATTTTATTAAACCCTCCAAATCGTGACTATCCAGGGTTGGGACCAGGAAGCAGAGTTGTAGTCTTATACACCTCTCTGCAGCTTCTCTCCTCCTGCCATCCCCCCAATACCCCATCCCCGTAGAGACGGTGCCTGCTCCCAGACCACCAACAACCAGTAAAAATCTATTTAAGCATAAAAATTCAAAAAGAAAAAATAATATAGCACCTTCAACTGCACCACAGACTAAAACAGTTAAATGTGGTCTATTAAACATTAGGTGTCTCTCTTCTAAGTCCCTGTTAGTAAATGATATAATAATTGATCAACATATTGATTTATTCTGTCTTACAGAAACCTGGTTACAGCAGGATGAATATGTTAGTTTAAATGAGTCAACACCCCCGAGTCACACTAACTGTCAGAATGCTCGAAGCACGGGCCGGGGCGGAGGATTAGCAGCAATCTTCCATTCAAGCTTATTAATTAATCAAAGACCCAGACAGAGCTTTAATTCATTTGAAAGCTTGACTCTTAGTCTTGTCCATCCAAATTGGAAGTCTCAAAAACCAGTTTTATTTATTATCTATCGTCCACCTGGTTGTTACTGAGTTTCTCTGTGAATTTTCAGACCATTTGTCTGACTTAGTGCTTAGCTCAGATAATTTAATCTACACTCAACAAAAATATAAACGCAACACTTTTAGTTTTGCTCCCATTTTGTATGAGATGAACTCAAAGATCTAAAACTTTTTCCACATACACAATATCACCATTTCCCTCAAATATTGTTCACAAACCAGTCTAAATCTGTGATAGTGAGCACTTCTCCTTTGCTGAGATAATCCATCCCACCTCACAGCTGTGCCATATCAAGATGCTGATTAGACACCATGATTAGTGCACAGGTGTGCCTTAGACTGTCCACAATAAAAGGCCACTCTGAAAGGTGCAGTTTTGTTTTATTGGGGGGGGATACCAGTCACCACCATTTGCCTCATGCAGTGCAACACATCTCCTTCGCATAGAGTTGATCAGGTTGTCAATTGTGGCCTGTGGAATGTTGGTCCACTCCTCTTCAATGGCTGTGCGAAGTTGCTGGATATTGGCAGGAACTGGTACACGCTGTCGTATATGCTGGTCCAGAGCATCCCAAACATGCTCAATGGGTGACATGTCCGGTGAGTATGCCGGCTATGCAAGAACTGGGACATTTTCAGCTTCCAAGAATTGTGTACAGATCCATGCAACATGGGGCCGTGCATTATCCTGCTGCAACATGAGGTGATGTTCTTGGATGTATGGCACAACAATGGGCCTCAGGATCTCGTAATGGTGACAGTTTGTGCAGAAATTCTTTGGTTATGCAAACCAATTGTTTCAACAGCTGTCTGAGTGGCTGGTCTCAGACGATCTTGGAGGTGAACATGCTGGATGTGGAGGTCCTGGGCTGGTGTGGTTACACGTGGTCTGCGGTTGTGAGGCTGGTTGGATGTACTGCCAAATTCTCTGAAACGCCTTTGGAGACGGCTTATGGTAGAGAAATGAACATTCAATACACGAGCAACAGCTCTGGTTGACATTCCTGCTGTCAGCATGCCAATAGCAGGCTCCCTCTAATCTTGCGACATCTGTGGCATTGTGCTGTGTGATAAAACTGCACCTTTCAGAGTGGCCTTTTATTGTGGACAGTCTAAGGCACACCTGTGCACTAATCATGGTGTCTAATCAGCATCTTGATATGGCACACCTGTGAGGTGGGATGGATTATCTCAGCAAAGGAGAAGTGCTCACTATCACAGATTTAGACTGGTTTGTGAACAATATTTGAGGGACATGGTGATATTGTGTATGTGGAAAAAGTTTTAGATCTTTGAGTTCATCTCATACAAAATGGGAGCAAAACCAAAAGTGTTACGTTTATATTTTTGTTGAGTGTATTATTAGACTCAGTTGGCTTCACTCAAAATGTAAATGAGCCCACCCACCACTTTAACCATACTTTAGATCTTGTTCTGACATATGGCATGGAAATTGAAGACTTAACAATGACTTAACAAACATTGGCGTTTGTCTGTCTGTCTGTGAAGGATTACATCAAAACTACTTCTCACCAAATTTGCATCACAGATAGATATTAGGCCACGGAAGACTCCACTCAGTTTTGGAGATGATCTGGATCTGAATCCGGATTCTGGATCATGATTTCACTTTGTATAGGCTCTGAACGATTACTTCAAAACTACTTCACAGATTCTCACCAAATTTGCACCACATATAGATATTAGGCCACTGCATTTTGGAGATGATCTGTATCCGGATTTGAATCTGGAGTCTGGATCAAGATTTCCCCTTTTTATAGGCTTTGAAGGATTTCTTCAAAACTACTTCATTGATTCTCGCCAAATTTGCACCACATATAGATATTAGGCCATGGAAGACTCCACTGCATTTTGGAGATGACCCGTATCCGGATTTGAATCTGGAGTCTGGATCAAGATTTCCTCTTTTTTATAGGCTTTGACGGATTTCTTAAAAACTACTTCACGGATTCTTACCAAATTTGCACCACATATAGATATTAGGCCATGGAAGACTCCACTGCATTTTGGAGATGATCCGTATCCGGATTCGAATCTGGAGTCTGGATCAAGATTTCCCCTTTTTATAGGCTTTGATGGATTTCAGATGGATTTCAGTTAATCAGTGACCACTGAATTTTGGAGGTGATCTGGATCCAGATTCTGGATCAAGATTTTGTTTTATATACGCTTTGAGGGATTACGTCAAAACTACTTCATGGATTCTCACCAAATTTGCAAACCGATAGGGCATCAAAGACTACACTGAATTTTGGAGGTGATCTGGATACAGATTCTGGATCAAGATTTCGTTTTGTATACGCTTTGAAGGATTACGTCAAAACAATTTCACGGATTCTCACCAAATTTGCACCACAGATAGATTTTAGGGCATGGAAGACTCCACTAAATTTTGGAGGTTATCCAGATTCGCATTCTGGCTCAGGATTTCACTTTATTGGCTTTTAAGGATTACATCAAAACTACTGGACGGATTTTGCCAAAAGTTTCACCACAGATAAATATTAGGCAATGGAAGACTCCATTAAGTTTTGTTTGTGATCTGGATCCGGATCCTGATTCTGGATCAAGATTTCTGGAACAAGATTACACTTTGTGAAGGCTTTGAAGGATTTACGTCAAAACTACTTCTCACCAAATTTGCACCACAGATACGTATTAGGCCATGGAAGAATTTTGGAGGTGATCTGGATCCGGATTCTGGATAAATATTTCACTATATATAGCAGAGGTCTCAGAATGATTCCAGAAAGGGCCAAGAGGATGCAGGTTTTCTTTGTAACCACCAACTTCACCAGGTGATTTCAGTTAATCAGTGACCACTGAATTTTGGAGGTGATCTGGATCCAGATTCTGGATCAAGATTTCGTTTTATATACGCTTTGAAGAATTACGTCAAAACTACTTAATGGATTCTCACCAAATTTGCAACACAAATAGATATTAGGGCATTAAAGACACCACTGAATTTGGGAGGTGATCTGGATGCAGATTCTGCATCAAGATTTCATTTTATATACGCTTTGAAGGATTACGTCACAACTACTTCACGGATTCTCACCAAATTTACAATGCCAATAGATATTAGGGCATCAAAGACTCCACTGAATTTTGGAGGTGATCTGGATCCGGATTGGTGGATAATCCTGAAATAAATATTTCTCCCAAAGCTGAAGGTCATCACTGTTGGTGTTCTTCACTGATAAGCAACACACAGTTCATGTCTTTATACAAATAACAGCAGTTTCATTTTCCAGCGTAAACCAAATTACATTTCGTAAATAGTCTGCAAACTGACACTGAAGTTGGAAACATTTTTAATAGAAATAAAATTTGTATATAAAAAAAACCCCTAAACATGCTTCACACACGTCTTTAGTTTTCATGAGGTTTTACAAATACATATTCAGATAGCCAGGCACTGTATATTTTTGTACAACCTCAAATCAGGATAAGTAAGGACAGCATGGACAATAAAAAAATACTGCAGTGATTCTTACACTGACTTACGCACTTCTGAGTAATTTCACTGCACACAGTATAAACCCAAGATATTTCATATATTGTGTGGTCAACTTCATTTTATTTGTTGATATACATCAGCTCCGGCATTTAAGGCCTGCAACACAGGGATGCTGGGATGCCAAAGCATTTAGCAGTTTGTAATGATGCTTTTCTTTCTCACTACACAAAGATGAGGTTTTGGCTTGAGGACATCACATGATCAGATGTTTCAGGTGTTATATTGTCCCATTCCTCCTGCAAGCATCTCTTGAGGTACTGGCCATTGTTCTTTTCAAAATTCTCCACACATTCTCTATTGGGGATAGGTCAGGACTGCAGACAGGCCAGTCCAGTATTCAACCCCTTTCCTTCCACAGCCATGCCTTTGTATTGTGTGCAGAATGTGGTTCCATTTCATCCCTCCTGACCGCCAGAGGGCGGTGCTGAAAGCACTGAATGATCCCTTTGTGCATGCGCAATTCGAGTAATAATACCAAAGTAGTCACACCTGTGACACCACGGATGACCAATCACAGTGTATATAAGCATATGTCATTCGAGGCTCTGTTCCTTTTTTCTTCTCACGCGCGGTTCGCTACTGTTGGTGTCCGCCATTTTGTGCTGGATATTTATTGTTGTTTTGCCGTCGTTGGACGCCCTTTCACCTTTCCTTTTGGCAGGAGCAGCGTTTTCGCCGTCCTGGGGCTGCGATGGTTCTTGTTACTGCGGTAGGTGACTCTTTTATTCGCCATTACCGGTGACTGCAGCGTTTTCGCCCCCTCTCCCAGTATTGCGCGTGTATACGGACATATATATATTAGCCTTTGGTCCTTTTGTTGTTTAGTTTTGCTATTACCGGTGACGGCAGCGTAAGCACCCCTTGTTCCAGTTTTGAGCCTATTTATGTTTAAAGCTAACGGTGTTGGTCTCCTTTTGTTGTTTGGTTTTTGCTAATACCGGTGACGGCAGCGTGAGCGCCCCCTCTCCCGGTTTTGAGCATGGTTACATTGAAAGCTAACTGTGTTAGTCTTTTTTTGTTTGGCTAGTTTCTGCCATTACTGCTGACGCAGCGTGAGCGCCCCCTGTCCTGGTTTGGGCCCTGGTGTTATACACTACTACGCTTATTAGCCTTTTTTTGGTTTGTGTCTTTGGCTACTTCTGGTGACGGCAGCGTGCACACTCCCCTCTCCAAGTTTTTTGGCCTGCATTTTGTCACAGCTAACGGAGTTGGTCTCCTGTTTTGCTATTACTGGTGATGGCAGCGTTCGCGCCCCCTCTCCCAGTGCTGGCATATATTCTGAAGACTGCTAGCCGGGTGGATTCGCCTGTTGAGTGGTCTGGATTATGGGCGGCTCCCACTGCTGTGCTGCTTGTGGGCTCGCACTCCGAGCAGATGATGGTCATGACCTGTGCCCAGCTTGTCTTGGGCTTGACCACCTGATACAGGCACTGTCAGCCCATCCCGTATGAACTGCAGTTACATACCTCGTGGTGTGAGAGAGGATTGGCTGGCACAGGTGCACCCTCAACAAGAGGCCGACCAGCTCCTGCCTTTGGTGCAGGTGACTGCGCCCAGGCATTCAAAGCATCAGGGTGAGGTCACTGCTACCGCGGCTCCTCCTAAGAAGAAGCGAATCAAAGCTGATCAAGGCCTTGCCACAAGGGTAGAGCAGCTGTCTGCAGAATTGGCTGAGATGAAGTCATTGTTTAAAGTCCAGCAGCTGGAAGCACCCTTGCCTGAGATGGGGGCTTCTCCACCTATGCCTGAGTTGGCGGTGGAGGAGGATGTATTGTCTCTCGCTGCCTCGGCCTCTCATTCGTTCAGCTCATCTCAGAGTGTCAGTGAGTCGAGTGATGCCGCTGTGCAGGATGTTATGCGCAGGGCCTTAAATCTCCTGCAGTTGGATATTCCAGTGGCAGAGGAGGCTGCCCCTCGGAGGGCTTTTTTCAGATGTGGGCGTGCGCCCACTGCCTTTTCTGTTCCCCCATCAGTGAACTATTTGAGGGAATTGCACGTGTGTTGGTGGGACTCTCGAGCCTTATCACGTCTCTCAGCGGACGGTCGAGTGTTGGCCTCTATGAATGAGTCCGCCAGGGCTGGTTTGTACCGCATACCAGCAAATGACCCAGTGATAGCCTCGCTTATTGTGTCTCCTGAGGAGGCTCTACGTGGCGAGGCTCGATGCCCACGGACTCGGTGCCGTGTGACTGACGACCTCGTTTGCAAGGCTTATAATGCAGGAGCGTGTGCTGGCCGGTTGTGTAATTCCCTGGCACACCTCCGGTTTGCAGTTTCTGCATTGCTGCAGGATACTGGTGCTGCGGCAAGTGTGGTAGGATTTCATGATACTGCATTGCAGGCCTTTGCCCTAATGTCAAGGAAGCTTAGCCGAGTTATGTCTTTCCTTGTTCAGGCTCATTGGCAGGTTTGGCTGGCGCAGTCTACCATGACTGAGGCATGTCGGAGGACCCTCCGTGGTGTTCCCGTGGTGCCAGGTGAGCTGTTTGGCCCGGCTGCCCTGGAGGCACTGGAGCAGACCATCCAGGCACAGCAGACTAGGTAGCATCTCTCTGGCCTCAACAGGACTGTGCCCCTACAGCATTCGAGGTGTTCATCAGTTGGCCATGAGGTGCAGCCACCCCCGCCTCGATACCAATCTGAGGGTTATCAGTGGGGCTCTCAGCTGAGACCGGGAGATGGTTTTCGTGAGCCAGTCCACCACCCAACCTGGCAGACCCGAGCTTCGGATGGTGGCCACCAACCCCCAGGGGTCGTGGGGAGAGGAGGTGAGGCCACCGGGCCGGCAGTCTGATGGTTTTCCCATCAGCAGCTCGACTACTGGGTGGTTGCTACTTTGACCCATGGCTACAGGTTGCAATTCCGACACCGGCCGCACATCTCAGACCGGGTCAAGGTGACTTTGATTGCCAACCCGGTGAAAGCCCGAGCACTAGACCAAGAGCTCTCCGCCCTCTTAACCAAGGGTGCTACCAAGGAGATGGATCCTCTACAGCAACCCAGAGGCTACTATTCAACATATTTCCTCACACTGAAAAAGACTGGTGGGTTTCCCGCACCTTCAATCGTTGTTTGAAGGTGCTGCCATTTTGCATGTTGACCACATCTGAGGTCCTTCAAACTGCGGCAAGGGAAGAGTGGTTTACATCAATAGATCTGACCGATGCCTATTTTCATGTACCTATTGCGGCAGACCACCGCCGCTTTCTGAGGTTTACCTATCAAGGTCGTCATTGGCAGTTTCAGGTGCTCCCGTTTGGCCTTTCCCTTTCTCCAAGGGTGTTTGCTCGATGTGTAAAGGCAGCTCTCGCCCCGCTGCAAGCATGCGGAATGCAGATTCTGCCATATCTCGATGATTGGCTTCTGTGCGCCCCATCACAAGCACGTGCATCTCGGGATACGCATCAGCTGCTTGCTCACGCATCCCAGTTGGGTCTCAAGGTCAACCTGGAGAAGAGTTGCCTTACTCCTTCTCAGACCACTGTTTTTCTCGGGGTGGCCTTGGATTCAACTTCCATGGAGGCTCGTCCATCCATCCGCAGGATAGACGATATCCTCCAGTTGGTCAGGCAGTTCACACTAGGCAGGCGGTTTCCATACATTGCCTTCCTGCGACTTCTCGGCAAACTGACGTCAGTCATTCGCATCGTGCCGTTGGGCTTGCTTTCGTTACGCCCTGTGCAGAGGTGGCTCAACAGCTTTCGTCTGGACCCCCGACTGCACAGACATCGCAAGCTCACGGTGACGTGGTTGTGCCTCCGGGCCCTGGCTCCCTGGAGGAACAGGGCTTATTTGTCCAGGGGCGTCCCGATGGGGCTTGTGGTGTACTGCAGAGAGGTGGTCACCACAGATACCAGTTCCACGGGATGGGGCGAAGTCTGGCAGCACAGAGAAGTTCAAGAGCTCTGGAGCCGATGGGAAAGCTTGAGACATATCAATGTGCTGGAGCTACGGGCAGTACATCTAGCTCTGAGGCACTTTCTTCCCCACCTGGAGGGGAGACACGTTCTGGTATGGTCGGACAACACCTCTGTTGTCTACCACATCAACCATCAGGGGGGCACCAGGTCAGCTCGTCTTCTGAAAGTCTCCAGAGATCTGCTGGAATGGGCCTTTCCTTGTCTGTCCACTCTGCAGGCAGAGTATCTACCGGGGGTGCCGAACCGAGCTGTGGACGCATTCTCTCCTCAGGCACCTACTCCGGGTGAGCGGTGTCTTCACACCGATGTGGTGAGCATGCTCTGGGACCTCTATGGTCATGCAGAGGTGGATCTGTTCTTGACGGAAGTGTTGATTCATTGCCCTCTGTGGTTTTCCCTTACAGGGGTGTGGGCGCGTTGGGTCGGGACACGTTTGCTCATCCATGGCCCAAGGCGCTCCTGTACGCTTTTCCTCCTCTTCCATTGATTTAACCCACTCTACAGAGGATTCACAGGGAGGGCCACAGATTGTTGCTGCTGGCTCTGTCCTGGCCCGTGCATCCATGGTTCCCATTGCTATGGAGTTTATGTCGAGGCGACCCATGGTGTCTTCCACCCAGGAGGGATCTTCTCTCTCAGTTGAGGGGACGAATATGGCACCCCGATCCTCAATGCCTGAACCTGTGGGTGTGGCCGCTGGATGCCAGGGGTCAAGACTGACTGGGCTCGCTGATCCTGTCAGGTGTACCATTTTGTCTGCTGGGGCACCTTCTACCCGGCAGCAATATGACAACAGGTGGCGACTATTTTGTCAGTGGTGTTCTGCCCGCAGTGAGGATCCAGTCACCCATTCCATTTCTACTATTCTGGATTTTCTCCAATCTGTCCTTGATGAGGGCCGCTCTCCCTCGACACTGAAGGCTGCATCCACTGGCTGCCCCACGTGAACCAGCTTGGGATCTGACCCTGGTTCTCGAAGCACTTTGTCATCCTCCGTTCGAGCCTTTGGCAGAGGCGGACCTCAAGTGGCTCTCAGGTAAGACTGCATTTTTGTTGGCCATCGTCTCCGCTAAAAGAGTGGGTGAGTTACATGCTCTATCGGTCAGCCCCTCGTGTCTCAGATGGGGTCCCGATCAGGCTGATGTTACCCTGTGGCCGAACACAGCATTTTTGCCTAAGGTGATGTCCCGTGGTCATAGTAACCAGCCATTGGGATTGGCACAGTTTTGACTCCAGTCATCTGTAGCTGGGGATGGGTCTGAGTTGTTGTGTCCAGTGAGAGCACTGGAGGTGTATATTACAGCTACTGAGAGTCTGAGATGCTCTGACCAGCTGTTTTTGTGTCATGGGGGTCCTAAGTTGGCCTTTCCTTTATCTAAACAATGTCTCTCTCATTGGATCGTTGATGTCACCTGCCATGCCTATCATGCAGGGGGCTGTTCCCGGCCGGCCGGTGTGAAGGCTCACTCTACCGGGAGTGTCTCTGCTTCCTGGGCAGCTATGAGAGGGGTCCCGCCTGATGCCATCCGCGCTGCGGCATCATGGGCTTCCCCGAGTACGTTCACTCGTTTCTACAATGTCAGTGTGGCCAACACTCATCCTTTGGGTCGTGTGCTCCTGTCGGGGTCCTCTGGGTCTCCTCTGTGAGGTAGGTGCTCAGGATTCCTCGTGACATTGTTGGTATAAGTCATTCAGTGCTTTCAGCACCGCTCTCTGGGGGTCAGGAGGGATGAAATGGAACGAAGATTACGTATGTAATCACGGTTCTATGAATCCCAGATGACCGTCAGAGATTCTCTGTCACTCAGAATCTCCACGTTGCGCGAGTAGATCCTGTAGGAATAGAGCCTCGGATGATGTATGCTTCTATACACTGTGATTGGTCATCCGTGCTGTCATAGGTGTGACTATTTTGGCATTATTACTCGAACTGCGCATGTGCGAAGGGATCATTCAGTGCTTTCAGCACCGCCCTCTGGCGGTCATCCAGGATTCATAGAACCATGGTTACGTAACCTTCGTTTTGCATTGTCTTGAAGAAAAAAAATGCAAGGACGTTTATGGAAGGCAGCATATGTTGCTCTAACCTCTCAATGTTTTTTTTCTGCATTAATGTTGCCATCACAGAAGTATAAATTGCCACTGACAAGGACACTGACATAACCCCATACCATGGAAAACCCTGACTTTTGAACTTGTTGCTGATAACCCTCTGGATGCACTTTTTCATCTTTGGTCTGGAGCACACAGTGTCCATTTCTTTCAAAAAAGATCTGGAGTACTGATTTGCCTGATCACAATACACATCCCCACTGTGAGATGGTCCAACCAAGATGCCTCTGAGCCCAGAGCAGTTGACCTGAGCCCTGGACAACTTAACATCAACCTTTTTTATTGCACAATAAAGTTTTAAGTGGCCTTTGTGAATGTAACTCCATACTGCAGTGCTTAAAAGTTTCCCACAGTAATTCCAAGCCTATGTGGTTATATCAGCTATTGATGAAAGACTGTTCTTGATGCAGTGCTGAATATGGGATCAAAGATCATGGGTGTTCAGCTTAGTTTGTGCTCTTGCCCTTTATGCAATGAAATTCCTCCATCGTTTGACAGTGGAGGGAAAATATGCAAATCTATCCCACTTTTCTTTGAAGAACATTGTTTTTAAACATTTCAATAGTTTTCTCATGCATTTATTGACAAACTGAAGATCTCATGTCCATCTTTGCTCCTCAAAGACTTATGTGGTTATTGCTTTTGTTGATGTCACTTGTTTGAAATGAATTTATTGTTACTCCATTCCAGCTTTTATTTATTTATTCATTCATTTACAGAATGTGCCTGAAATGCAGGAACGAATGTTTCTTTAAAAAAAACTGAAATGAAACTGACCACACAAAAGATGAAATATCTTGGCTTCATACTGTCTGCACTGTAGAACACAACGTTTTTTTTTTTGTTGTTTTTTTTTTCCTTTTTTTCCTTTTTATTTTCCATTTTGTCCCATCTTTTTCTGATTTGGGGGTTGTACATTTTCCCTAGTTTTAGAGTATGTCAGGACATAAAGCAGACATCATCAATCTATTTAATAACGTACATTAACTTGCCACTTATTTTGGTCAGCACTCACATTTTATTCTGCAACACAAATGGTGTTGAAAGTAATACAGAGGCATGAAAAGCAGTTTTGAATCCACAACACAAATGACCCCTCGATGTTTTCCTCCAAGACATTAGAGGGCTTTCATACTGCACTAAACCAACTATTAATCTGTTCAGTAAGCTCAGGGTGACTGATAAAGATGTTGTATACTTTTGCATTTAGGTTTTCATTGGTGAAAGCCTTCAAACCGCCCCCACCCCCCCCACTGCCACTAGTGTGCAAGAGGGCCGCATATTTCCCGAAGCAGGTTCGTTATGGATATCGCCATTTGGGGCATTTTGCACAATCCCCTCAAGGACATAATTCATCCTAATCCCCAGCCTAACGGATCTGTACAGCTGAGCTTTACCCTTACGATATGCGTGACCAAGAGAAGAGCTGGTGGCAGTGATGGGAGGGTCATCCTGGACGATGGCTTACGGTAAGGAGTCTTTGGCTAAAACCAGCTTTATTTTAACCACGAGCCGCCATTTGAAAGCACAAAGAGGAATGCAGAGGGCAGTGACAGCCTTGGGCTAGCTGGTAATACAAATCATTGCCTCACTTAAGCACAGAAACAATCACTCACTGGACCTTCACCATTTGAGAACAGTTTTGAAACATACAATAGGGCCCAAACAATTGAAACAACGCTGCAACAGAGTTTAAACGCATTCCAGATATTTTTTTTTCTTTTTTGGTTTAAACAACACAACACAGGATGTTGAAACAGGCATGCTCAAAGTCAGCAGATACCATCTTATACATGTAATCATTACTCTTATTAACTCAGTGGAAAATAAAACTGTCAGGTGCAGCTGAAATGATTTTCAGTCATTTGATTCATTGAACTGGAACATATTTTGAAATAAAACATAAAATAAGCCAGGGGATGCCTTTTTGGTGTTGGTTCATCCCGTGTGATACCATGAGGGTTTTAAGATTAGATGTATTTTCAGTTTTAAAATGAAAAAAACAAACAAAAAAAAAAACAATACTGGCAGACAACATTAAGAACACCTGAACATATTCATGATTTGTTGATGTTAGTTTAGTCGTTTCAGTCAGTGCTGCTCGAAAACACAGTCTTTGAACGAGAACAAAGCTGGAATGTAAAAACTCAAATGAAAAGCTCCATCCATTAGTTCCCAAACCTCTCACATGCAAATATGATTTTTTTTTCTTTTTTTCTTTCTTTTTATAAATTCATGTGAGGCAGAAAAATGGAACCTTAGTGTAGTGATGTGTGTTCTGGTGCCCTGTTTGTCCATTACTGCAACTCTTTTTGACCAGGTTTTGTCATTTCTTTGGGCAATGCTTCTGCGATCTCCACCCATACAACCACACATCCATTATTCCAGCCGTGAATTCCACTGCATGTTTTCTCCGTCGAGTGGAAATCTTGAATTATGAAAACAACCCTTGCTCCTTAGATGGCATGATTGCTGTAGCTAATATATGTCTGCTTTGTTGGAAAAGCTGTAAGAGAAGAATCAGAGGAGATATTTCAAAATAAATAGTCTATTTGAAGGCATATGCAAAATAATACTTTACATACAGCAGTCTGCAAAATGAAAGGGGCAATACAGTTTTGCATAAAAATGTAATGTTTATTGATATATTTATTTTTTGTTCATCAGTGTGTTAACAAAAAATCAGTTTTGAAATGTCCAACCAATTGCATTTTAAAGTAGACCTGCACTGAAATAAATGTGGTCAGATTTCAGAAAGAAATAGCTGATATGTATTTATAAGACCCTTGTGAATGCAGTAAAGTAAATCTGTAAGCCCAAATTTGTAATTCAGCGGAGAAATCTTCGTTTAAAAATGACAAATTTGCAGCTAAAATTTAGCCCTCCGCAAAAACAGTTTGTACAACCCCTGGCAAAAATTATGGAATCACCGGCCTCGGAGGATGTTCATTCAGTTGTTTAATTTTGTAGAAAAAAAGCAGATCACAGACAAGACACAAAACTAAAGTCATTTCAAATGGCAACTTTCTGGCTTTAAGAAACACTATAAGAAATCAAAAAAAAGATTGTGGCAGTCAGTAACGGTTACTTTTTTAGACCAAGCAGAGGAAAAAAATATGGACTCACTCAATTCTGAGGAATAAATTATGGAATCACCCTGAAAATTTTCATCCCCAAAACTAACACCTGCATCAAATCACATCTGCTTGTTAGTCTGCATCTAAAAAGGAGTGATCACACCTTGGAGAGCTGTTGCACCAAGTGGACTGACATGAATCATGGCTCTAACACGAGAGATGTCAATTGAAACAAAGGAGAGGATTATCAAACTCTTAAAAGAGGGTAAATCATCACGCAATGTTGCAAAAGATGTTGGTTGTTCACAGTCAGCTGTGTCTAAACTCTGGACCAAATACAAACAACATGGGAAGGTTGTTAAAGGCAAACATACTGGTAGACCAAGGAAGACATCAAAGCGTCAAGACAGAAAACTTAAAGCAATATGTCTCAAAAATCGAAAATGCACAACAAAACAAATGAGGAACGAATGGGAGGAAACTGGAGTCAACGTCTGTGACCGAACTGTAAGAAACCGCCTAAAGGAAATGGGATTTACATACAGAAAAGCTAAACGAAAGCCATCATTAACACCTAAACAGAAAAAATAAACAAGGTTACAATGGGCTAAAGAAAAGCAATCGTGGACTGTGGATGACTGGATGAAAGTCATATTCAGTGATGAATCTCGAATCTGCATTGGGCAAGGTGATGATGCTGGAACTTTTGTTTGGTGCCGTTCCAATGAGATTTATAAAGATGACTGCCTGAAGAGAACATGTAAATTTCCACAGTCATTGATGATATGGGGCTGCATGTCAGGTAAAGGCACTGGGGAGATGGCTGTCATTACATCATCAATAAATGCACAAGTTTACGTTTATATTTTGGACACTTTTCTGATGTTTAAGGATGATGAAATAATTTTTCAAGAAGATAATGCATCTTGCCATAGAGCAAAAACTGTGAAAACATTCCTTGCAAAAAGACACATAGGGTCAATTTCATGACATAGGGTCAATGTCAACGAGCAGATGTGATTTGATGCAGGTGTTAGTTTTGGGGATGGAAATTTACAGGGTGATTCCATAATTTATTCCTCAGAATTGAGTGAGTCCATATTTTTTCCTCTGCTTGGTCTAAAAAGTAACCGTTACTGACTGCGACAATCTTTTTTTCTTGATTTCTTATAGTGTTTCTTAAAGCCAGAAAGTTGCCATTTGAAATGACTTTAGTTTTGTGTCATGTCTGTGATCTGCTTTTTTTTCTACAAAATTAAACAACAGAATGAACATCCTCCAAGGCCGGTGATTCCATAAATTTTGCTAGGGGTTGTACATCCGGATCATTTCCATGATGTCGGGGACAAGACGACGCACTCCCGCCTTCAGTCCGATCCTGCATTGAAATTGATTTTATCTGTTAGTAATGTTACTGTTATACACATCCTGGTTTCAACATCCAAAAATAAGCTGCAATGAATGCGAGATACAGCTCTGCATGCTCAGATCAGCAGCGACATCGACAGCGGGCGCTGTTCTTCCCCGACGCCTCTCTCTCACTGCCTCCGATGCGCTTACCGAGTGCATGCGCTCGTTAAATTCCGCCGCGGGCCACTCACACCCCCGTGTCTGCTGTGCAGCCGCAGACACATCTCTGTCTACTGAATGGAGGTGCAGCCAACTTGGCACAAGTCCAGAGACTACGCTCGGCGTTTTGATGTGGAGCGGCTGGTAACACCTGTTGCTCGCAAGGACAGACTTCTTGCGGCAAAATCCGCAGCGCCGCACATCTTGGTAATCGGAGCCGCAGAGCTCCGTGGCCGCTGAGAGAGGTTTATATCTTTTTAATGACTTGAATTCTTTGCAGGTCCCGCCTTCGTACCCCGTGACAGTAACACCGGAGGCTAAAGACAGTAGATTTTCAATGCGACACCACTTAATCAAACGGGCGTATGAAAAAGTCCCCAAAAATAATTTTCAAGCACAAATAAAAGAAATGTGTACTCACCAAGCATACCGCAAGACAATATGAAGTTTTAAAAAGTAGATCCTTCCGTATAAGACAATAAAAAGGTGCAGATGCAAACTGACGTAAATCCACAAATTACAGTTGCCGCAGGCAATGCATGCTGGGATAGGGTCTTTTCCCTGATGTCTCGGCAGCGTCCCGGATGTGATGACAGTTTTGCGGAGGGCTAAATTTTAGCTGTAAATTTCTCATTTTTAAATGAAGATTTCTCCGTTGAATGACAGATCTGGGCTTGCAGATTTACTACATTCAGAAGGATCTTATGTGTAAATATGTCATTTTTTGGTCCAAAGATCTGACTGCATTTATTTCAGTGCAGGTCTACTTTAAGAAAAGTTTTTTTTTTTTTATTTTATGAAAGAATCTGTTACAAACTTCATTATAAAAACTTTTTTTTTTATCATTTGATTTCTTTGTGTACATTATAATATGAAAACATATACAAACCTAACTGCAAACTGATATCTCTAAAAAAAACAAACAAACAAAAAAAAACAATTAAACAACACTACCAAAAGCAATTTAGTTTTGTAATGTAAAATTGTGTAAAATTGTTTTATGTATTCAGAAATATTAGCAGCTTTTATTTTTACTGCCCAATACTTTTACACAATGCACAAGCTATTCCATAAAATTTCTTCACTAAAGTGCTGAAAAAGGCCTAAATCATCTCACTGAAAAAGAAAAAAAAATGTGCAAATGACCCATTGTTGAAGCAATGCCCACAACCCCTATGATTGGCCTGTTCATGTTTGGGCTGGGTTGTGATTGGCCTTACATTTGTGAACAAATTCAATTCACTGTCCAACTCCATTAATCCAAAGCTTGCCCGACTAATCACTGGGGAATAAAATAGTACTCCCAGAATAAACCAGATTGCTGGAAGTGTTCATTTCTGGTTTTCAAAATAAAAGTCTGCTATATAAAAATGGAGCATTTTACACAAAAAGTTCATTATATAGTTATCAAATCCAGTTCAGGTCAGGTCGTGCAAACTACAAGATGACCATTCAGCGATTGGTGCCAAACTGTCAAAGCACACAGCAGACAGCAGCCACCAAGGCTCCCTGAGGTGAACCAGTGCAGCAGGGAGTTTTTTTTTTGTTTCTTTCTTTTGTTTTTTTTTTAAGAGTTTTTCAATTCTTTACTTTAATGGTTGTTTTCAATTGTTTTGTTATATATTTTAATGACTGTCTCTGAGAGCAAGGAGGAGAGGCATCACTCATAAAATATAAGGTCTTTTCTCCCTCCTAGTGCTCCACTTTTACCCTGTGCACTGGCAAAGCGGCAAAGCAGAGTATTATAATTGGTCCTGTGTGTGTGTGTGTGTGTGTGTCCTTGAATGAGACAACTGAAAAACATCTGGAAGAACTTTCACCAAATTTGGTCGGAATAGTACTTGGACAGACATCTCGAGTTGCTTAACTTTTGAAGAGGATGGGGCAAAGGTCAGCAAAAACGGTGTGAAAAACATATTTTCTGCTATATCTCCGCAAACAAAAAGACCACATAGATGACCTCAAATATTGCTGATTGAGTGGAAACATGAGGTATTGGACATGAATATGTCCCAGGGTGCAGAGGACAAGCTCTCTGAAGCAATTCATATGCTTTTTACGCTGGGCTTTGCATTACTTTGCCCCAGGTGCCAGGTCCTAAATGTCACATTACTGAAACAGCTGAAATTATGCTTCATTTTGCAAGTAATTTCTTAAAAGTAAGTAATTAAACAACTTAGCTGTGGTACTCAAAACAAGTTTGAATGAAAAGTACACAGCGAATGGCTTGTGTTGAAAGCCGTCGACTCGCAGATGCCTCAGCGTTTCAGCGTCTCACCAGGCTGTGTTACCCGATTTGCTGAGGTGGAGATAAATCCTGGCACCTTTCTGGTGGTTGGCTCTCACTGCGGTATTGTATCACTTCCTGTTCCGGAGCACAGCTGTGTTTTTCTGTATCTGTTAGCTGTTTAATCTGCGCAGTTATATTGATCTAGTTAACTAGATAACGATTTGTTTCCCAGTGTAATCTTCACGTGCTTTAACTAAAGCACTCCCTCTGCTGAATCACCTCTAAATTATTTACACATTATTCACTTTGTGTGTTTTTAGGAATCTGCTAGCTTAGCGCAGCCACTAGCTCTTAGCCGATTTAGCATGGCGGCTTCTCCTGTCTCTCCCGCACTTTTCTGCTCTGGGTGTGAAATGTTTAGTTATTCCTCGGCCTCCTTTAGCAGTAATGGTACTTGTAATAAGTGTAGCTTATTCGTAGCTTTGGAGGCCAGGCTGGGCGAATTGGAGACTCGGCTCCGCACCTTGGAAAATTCTACAGCTAGCCAGGCCCCTGTAGTCGGTGCGGACCAAGGTAGCTTAGCCGCTGTTAGTTCCCTTCCAGCAGATCCCGAGCAGCCGGGAAAGCAGGCCGACTGGGTGACTGTGAGGAGGAAGCGTAGCCCTAAACAGAAGCCCCGTGTACACCGCCAACCCGTTCACATTTCTAACCGTTTTTCTAAACTAGGCGACACACCCGCCAAGGATCAAACTCTGGTTATTGGCGACTCTGTTTTGAGAAATGTGAAGTTAGCGACACCAGCAACCATAGTCAATTGTCTTCCGGGGGCCAGAGCAGGCGACATTGAAGGAAATTTGAAACTGCTGGCTAAGGCTAAGCGTAAATTTGGTAAGATTGTAATTCACGTCGGCAGTAATGACACCCAGTTACGCCAATCGGAGGTCACTAAAATTAACATTGAATCGGTGTGTAACTTTGCAAAAACAATGTCGGACTCTGTAGTTTTCTCTGGGCCCCTCCCCAATCGGACCGGGAGTGACATGTTTAGCCGCATGTTCTCCTTGAATTGCTGGCTGTCTCAGTGGTGTCCAAAAAATCAGGTGGGCTTAATAGATAAAAGCTTCTGGGGAAAACCTGGTCTTGTTAGGAGAGACGGCATCCGTCCCACTTTGGATGGAGCAGCTCTCATTTCTAGAAATCTGGCCGATTTTCTTAAATCCTCCAAACCGTGACTATCCAGGGTTGGGACCAGGAAGCACAGTTGTAGTCTTACACACCTCTCTGCAGCTTCTCTCCCCCTGCCATCCACACATTACCCCATCCCCGTAGAGACGGTGCCTGCTCCCAGACCACCAATAACCAGTAAAAATCTATTTAAGCATAAAAATTCAAAAAGAAAAAATAATATAGCACCTTCAACTGCACCACAGACTAAAACAGTTAAATGTGGTCTATTAAACATTAGGTCTCTCTCTTCTAAGTCCCTGTTAGTAAATGATATAATAATTGATCAACATATTGATTTATTCTGCCTTACAGAAACCTGGTTACAGCAGGATGAATATGTTAGTTTAAATGAGTCAACACCCCCGAGTCACACTAATTGTCAGAATGCTCGTAGCATGGGCCGAGGCAGAGGATTAGCAGCAATCTTCCATTCCAGCTTATTAATTAATCAAAAACCCAGACAGAGCTTTAATTCAGTCTTGTCCATCCAAATTGGAAGTCCCAAAAACCAGTTTTATTTGTTATTATCTATCGTCCACCTGGTCGTTACTATGAGTTTCTCTGTGAATTTTCAGACCTTTTGTCTGACTTAGTGCTTAGCTCAGATAAGATAATTATAGTGGGCGATTTTAACATCCACACAGATGCTGAGAATGACAGCCTCAACACTGCATTTAATCTATTATTAGACTCAATTGGCTTTGCTCAAAATGTAAATGAGTCCACCCACCACTTTAATCATATTTTAGATCTTGTTCTGACTTATGGTATGGAAATTGAAGACTTAACAGTATTCCCTGAAAACTCCCTTCTGTCTGATCATTTCTTAATAACATTTACATTTACTCTGATGGACTACACAGCAGTGGGGAATAAGTTTCATTACACTAGAAGTCTTTCAGAAAGTGCTGTAACTAGGTTTAAGGATATAATTCCTTCTTTATGTTCTCTAATGCCATATACCAACACAGTGCAGCGTAGCTACCTAAACTCTGTAAGTGAGATAGAGTATCTCGTCAATAGTTTTACATCCCCATTGAAGACAACTTTGGATGCTGTAGCTCCTCTGAAAAGAGAGCTTTAAATCAGAAGTGCCTGACTCCGTGGTATAACTCACAAACTCGCAGCTTAAAGCAGATAACCCGTACGTTGGAGAGGAAATGGCGTCTCACTAATTTAGAAGATCTTCACTTCCACGACCTTCCTTTTCTCTCAAAAATTCTTGAAAGGGTAGTTGTAAAACAGCTAACTGATCATCTGCAGAGGAATGGTCTATTTGAAGAGTTTCAGTCAGGTTTTAGAATTCATCATAGTACAGAAACAGCATTAGTGAAGGTTACAAATGATCTTATAGCCTCAGACAGTGGACTCATCTCTGTGCTTGTTCTGTTAGACTTCAGTGCTGCTTTTGATACTGTTGACCATAAAATTTTATTACAGAGATTAGAGCATGCCATAGGTATTAAAGGCACTGTGCTGCGGTGGTTTGAATCATATTTATCTAATAGATTACAATTTGTTCATGTAAATGGGGAATCTTCTTCACAGACTAAGGTTAATTATGGAGTTCCACAAGGTTCTGTGCTAGGACCAATTTTATTCACTTTATACATGTTTCCCTTAGGCAGTATTATTATACGGCATTGCTTAAATTTTCATTGTTACGCAGATGATACCCAGCTTTATCTGTCCATGAAGCCAGAGGACAAACACCAATTAGCTAAACTGCAGGATTGTCTTACAGACATAAAGACATGGATGACCTCTAATTTCTTGGTTTTAAACTCAGATAAAACTGAAGTTGGCCCCACAAATCTTAGAAACATGGTGTCTAACCAGATCCTTACTCTGGATGGCATTACCCTGACCTCTAGTAATACTGTGAGAAATCTTGGAGTCATTTTTGATCAGGATATGTCATTCAATGCGCATATTAAACAAACATGTAGGACTGCTTTTTTGCATTTGCGCAATATCTCTAAATTAGAAAAGTCTTGTCTCAGAGTGATGCTGAAAAACTAATTCATGCATTTATTTCCTCTAGGCTGGACTATTGTAATTCATTATTATCAGGTTGTCCTAAAAGTTCCCTAAAAAGCCTTCAGTTAATTCAAAATGCTGCAGCTAGAGTACTGACGGGGACTAGAAGGAGAGAGCATATCTCACCCATATTGGCCTCTCTTCACTGGCTTCCTGTTAATTGTAGAATAGAATTTAAAATTCTTCTTCTTACTTATAAGGTTTTGAATAATCAGGTCCCATCTTATCTTAGGGACCTCATAGTACCATATCACCCCAATAGAGCGCTTCGCTCTCAGACTGCAGGCTTACTTGTAGTTCCTAGGGTTTGTAAGAGTAGAATGGGAGGCAGAGCCTTCAGCTTTCAGGCTCCTCTCCTGTGGAACCAGCTCCCAATTCAGATCAGGGAGACAGACACCCTCTCTACTTTTAAGATTAGGCTTAAAACTTTCCTTTTTGCTAAAGCTTATAGTTAGGGCTGGATCAGGTGACCCTGAACCATCCCTTAGTTATGCTGCTATAGACGTAGACTGCTGGGAGGTTCCCATGATGCACTGTTTCTTTCTCTTTTTGCTCTGTATGCACCACTCTGCATTTAATCATTAGTGATCGACCTCTGCTCCCCTCCACAGCATGTCTTTTTCCTGATTCTCTCCCTCAGCCCCAACCAGTCCCAGCAGAAGACTGCCCCTCCCTGAGCCTGGTTCTGCTGGAGGTTTCTTCCTGTTAAAAGGGAGTTTTTCCTTCCCTCTGTTGCCAAGTGCTTGCTCACAGGGGGTCGTTTTGACCGTTGGGGTTTTTCTGTAATTATTGTATGGCCTTGCCTTACAATATAAGGCGCCTTGGGGCAACTGTTTGTTGTGATTTGGTGCTATATAAATAAAATTGATTTGATTTGATTTGATATCACCACCAGATCTCAGCTGTTGTGGGCACTCGTCCGGACAGGAATTTTTCATTTTCATATCCACACCGGCAATGACAATGACAGATGGTTCTTATTCAAATAGCCACACACTGTACGGCGCCTGTAAATGGTAACCCCATCAAGACAAATGGCTGCTGGCTATCAATTCTGTGTCTGTGCCTTCTCTCCACTTATTGCAACAAAAGGTCCCATTAACACTCAACATATCAACTATGAGTCAGATGGAAATTAATGCTGCACTGTGTTTAAACTATCTTTTCTGATTGGCTTCCGGAAAGTGTGCAGCGCATTGCTATGCAGATTTGATTGATTTCTGTTCACGGTAAACACGTTGGCTGTTTTGTGTTATTATGGGAGACAATCCTCATTGCCACTGGTGTTAAAATAGAAAGTACAGCTGTAAAATGTGTGACACTGAACAGGATTCTTTATTAGGACGGGACAGGCGGAGAGCACGACACTCTGCTGACAGATATGACCGATTAAAACATTTCTGGGCCTGAGGCAAGCTGAAAGTTCTGGACATCATGAGCACTTTCTGCTGTGGATCCCTTAAATCATTATTTATTTCAGTTGTATAAATCCAGTCACTGATACACTGGTGCCAAACATTTTTATTGCGTGCTGAGATTCATCTGCTTCAGAAAAGTAACTCGTGTGCTATTTTGGTTATTTACAGTCAGTTTTAAACAGCACTGGGGTGTGAACCAGAAACCTGTCCAATATGGAATGTGTCAAGGTTCATGTGCACCCAGCAGTGGTGGGCACAGATAACCAAAAAATTAATTTCGATAACACATAATCACATAACTGAAAAGTTATCTTTCACAAAGCTAAAATGATAAACCACCCAAAAATGTATCGGAAGCTACAGATAACTGATACATTCCAGTATTGTCTCCAATACACTTGCAACTATTAACAAGCTGATTTTGAGTTTTAACACCACGATCACTTCTGGAAGCATCAAAGGGACGGACAAACGCAAACAATGAGTCCACACTTCTGTCTTTGTGCGCCCTGCCCCCTGCTGGAAGCTCATGTTCACTACATAGCTTCCAGCACAGAAGCAGCTGAGAGGAGCAACGAAGCTATGCTCTCTACTCAATAACAGCCCTGCCGTCAGGCGGAGGTCTTGGAAAATAAAGCAGTCCTGACTTATGGTTTGGTGTATAAATAAAATTAATACTGAGATACTGTGAATACTGAATACTGTGTCAATTCTGTCCATCCATCCATCCATTTTCTTCCACTTTATCCACAGTCGGGTTGCGGAGGCAGCAGCTCAAGCAAAGCCACCCAGACCTCCTGATCCACACACAGCTCCCCCAGCTCCTCCACGGGAACCCCGAGGAGTTCCCAAGCCAGCCGAGAGACGTAGTCCCTCCAGCGTGTCCTGGGTCTTCCCCGGGGCCTCCTCCCAATGGTACGTGCCCGGAACACCTCTCCAGCGAGGCGTCCAGGGGGCATCCGGAAAAGAGTGAGGCGCTCCCTTAGCAATAGGGTTAGGAGCTCGGTGTTGAGTCCGACGTGTGCTTTTTGAACATACAATGTGTGTGAGAACATAAATCGGGTGCTCTGAACTTTTACACCGTGCGGTTCTGTCATACAGTTTGAGCTGGAACCGAGTACAGTGATTGAAAATATCATACAGTGTCAGCCCAGCTTCAGGGCAAATACTGCCATGAACACTACTGGCCAGTAGATGACAGTAGAGACCGTGAAAACTTGCCAAAACAAAATTCCAAATAATCCGTGTCTGCTACGTTTAAGATGCTTGGAATTTAATAAACGCAAACACAGTAACAATGTCTATAAACCCAGAGAATATATTCACGAGAGTTTTAGGCACTAGAGTTTAATGCTGTTGTCCGTGTTGAGCCTGATCAGAGCATCTCAAATGCATTTCTCCTGTCGTGAATGTATTGAGATTACCCTATCCTACCCATAATGCACTGGGCACAGCATGTCCACACTAAAACCTTAAAAATTAGCGCATTACTTTAAAACTAAAACATATATCTGATATTTTCACTTTATAAAACTTAAGAACTTGTCTGAAATTAGTTTGGTTAAAATTTGAACCATAAGTTAAAAATGTATGCCTCTGGATGACTTGGGTGATATTGCTGGCGTATCAGTATGGGGTTAAAAGAAATGAGGCTTTTTTTTCCCCCCTTTCTTTTTTGTAACCAGTTCTCCTTTGCCTGCAGAGGATAGAGCGGTTTCTTCTTGAAACAGCTCTCATCTTTTTGCAGAGAATAGAACTACACATCTGCAACAAAACAATTAACAAGTAGGTGCTCAAGTGATTTAAAATTTTATAAATGTTAGTAGCTGTTAAGCTTGGTTTACATGTTAATGGTCTAAAAATTATCGGACAAAAACTTATCGGAAGATAATTAGTCCAACAATGGTTTTCAAAGTTATCTGAAAAGATAATCCGATAATGAAAACATGATCTTCGATAATTAGCGGTTATCGGATTATCAGAACTGTGCCCACCACTGGCACCCAGTAAATACTAAAACTCAGCAAGCACTATTTCACAGTGATTGGAATCCATGTCTTTGTTGTATTCACCCATTTTGTCTAATATAATTCAAATTCCAGTCACAAGTCAATATTTTCACTTCATTGTTTGTTATTCTGTGTACAGTTAGGTCCATTAGTATTTGGAAATGCATTTAATAAAAGTAATCAATTTTGGACAAACAAAATTTTACCTCACTGCTTCATTGCTTCACCTCAGGGAGCTTTGGTGGTCAGTCTGCTGGTATGCTCTTGGAAAAGAATGGTTAACTTGCCAGAAAACATCCCACTTCAACCAGCTTTCTAAATGGCACTGTGCTCCACTCTAGCTCTTAAAGCTTACCCAAACATGCCCCGGATTACTATTTAATAAAATAATCCAACTCATTTGCCCCTTGTGCCCTATTTTGTATGCATATTATGCACTGTTAAAACAGCAGAAATGCAGTGAAATTGTGCTATGGACCATAGACTGTGCACCATAAATCAAGATCGGGTCCAAGTGTCTTCTCACTGCTGTCTCTTTGGTGATGCCACCATATTTTCCAGAGTATAACTTGCACCTAAATACAAGTCGCACCTGCTAAATATTGTGTTGTAAAGAGGAAAAAATGAATATAGGTCACAACTTGTCTTGATGCAGAGCTCACTTTGTAAGACATCATTTTCCTGTGAGAAATGGGCAAGAACTCACTGTGAGATATGTGCACACCACAGCCTGTGCAGTTCTTTAACATGCTAATGTTCATTTGGCAGCTCCCGTTTTTCTTTTTTGGGGGGTTGCCACAGCGGATACAGCCAGATCCGCATTGGTATTTGGCACAAGTTTTATGCCAGATACTCCTCCTAACACAACTCCAGTGTTACCTGGAGAAACACACACAGCTGCTGGTGTTCCAAAGAGGTCTCCCATCCAAGTATTAACCAGGTCCCATACTGCTCTATCTTCTGAAATCTGACGGGATCAGACTGACACTGAGCAGACCAACTGCCTGTGCAGTTCTTTAACATAAGGACTTTTAAATTCCTAAAATAAACAAAACGCACAAATAAATGTGCACTGGACAACATATTGGATGCTATTTGATGCACTTTGGACAAAGAAAATCATCAAATGGACAGAGAACGCTAGTCTAACCATGTTGAGTCCATTAGATGAGGCTTTGGAAAATATGGTAAGAACAAGAGTAATCAGACTTACTGGAATGATCAGAAACAGAAAACACAAAACACAGTTTGTCTGTGGGACTGAATACAAAGGAAACCATAATCAGTTTAATCACTGTGTTCAGCAGTAAACAGCATCGTTTTGCTCTGAAACTTCCACTTCCTTTGAAGCACACTGGTCCTTTATCAAACACACAGCCAAAAGAAGGAAACAAAGCCGTGTCAGTGGCAATGATGGATGCAAAGATGTGAACATTAAAAGAAAACTCTCAAAGACACAAAAAAATTATCTTTCCCACTGTTCATAAAGTCAAAGTAGAATTGTATTTCCCTTGTACAGTATGTGTGTTGACTGCTGTATCTATTATTCATACATAATCCTGTGATTTGTCCTTGTGACCTGCAGAAAAAAAAAGCACATTTTTCAGTCGTTGGAGTTCACATCTCTGCAGGGGCTCAAAATGTTCTGTGAAGAAGCTTTTAAAACTTCATTGCTGCAGACATTTATGTGAGGCCTCCCCAATAGGCAGTTGTATCTTTTCAAGACCAGGACTGTCAAATACCATTATATGTTAATGCTATAGCCAGTAGTTCCTACTGGTTCCGAAGTAGGAACCAAAATGTTCCATTTGTTGCTTGGTCCTGTTTGCTTTCATACAGTAATATTTCACACTGCATCAGTTTTTCTGAGTTTTTGAAAGCTGTACTTCTGAAAAAGTACACTGGGGAACTATGTTAACTCTCAGCTTGTTTTTTGAAAAAACCATAAATGATACAATGTGTGTAATCAACATATGGTATAGATAATTGTTATATTTGTCCAATTTGTATTCCCACTCCAAATTTTCTGTTGAAATGTAAGTATTCCACTTGGAATCAGACTATGTTCCACCTTTTCAAGAAGACCCCATCGTCTTTTTTGAATGCATGAAAATTCAGTAAGGTATATCTTATATATTATATTCCAATTCTAAGGTGGAACTATATATCTAAATATCTAAAAAGGAAGAGTAAAATAGAAGAGTAGAAAAGAGTAGAGTAGAGTCACTTAGGTGCCTGGTCTTGAGAACCAGGGATGGTACATCATGTGCATAACTGGTCCGATTGGAGTGGACCAATGAGTGGAGTATATGAGAGCTACTCTACTTATTGGAGTACTGAAGGCAGACGTACAGCAGTAATAATGCAGACTGGACGGATGCAGGCTAAATTCTGGACAGGGATCAGTCTAGACAGGGATCAGTCATGGTAGAGAGACACAACTATTCATGGGTGGGTGTGGGTGGGGTTGTGTGTGTGTGGATTTATGTCCTTCCTTGTTTGCTTGATTTCCAGTATACAGTCAATATTTGTACCAGGCTTAATCAAATTGGTTCATTAGTTTTTGAGTAATCCTGCTTAAAGAAACCATCCAAGCAAAAAATCACAGGACAGACGTGGGAGAAAACAAACGTACTGGCAGAGGCGATTAACAACAATGGCAAATGTAGCAGTCAATGGAGTGTTAACTAACATGCTAAACATCTTTTAATAACTAATTAGCTCTTATGCTGCTTCTTATTGTGGCATCAATTTCACTTGTCAACGCTGAAGGACAAAATAAACAAAACCAAAAAAAAGCTTCCTCATTAGCAGGTGTGTTCTTACTTTGTGTTTCAAAACTTTCGCACAGCTCCGTCTTGGCTTCTCCGTTGGGTCTCAGTCCAGCCTTGGGGTTGAACTTGTTCGACATGGTAGCGGCGGTAACCACGGCCTTGAGGCTGCGTGTGCGCTTGGGCACGTTCTGCTCGGGGTGGAACAGAACCACGTAGACCTTGGGCATGTAGAGTAAACCCAGGGACACTGAAGCGCTCAAGCTGACGGAGATGGTCAGAGTTGAGGTTTGGATGTACATCTGTGAAAGCAAAACACCAACAACAGACAAAGCAAACAGTTTAGACCCTTTTTTTATTTTCACATTGGCTCTTGTAGTCTGTTCTATATGGGTGGTGGTCTGCATAGTGCAAGTGACATCTACTGTGGGTCATTCTAATTAGAGCATCCAATGACCCGTTTGTTGGTCAAGCTGCTGCTGTAGGCATTTCTACTGTGTTGATGAGTGGCTCGGTGCAACTAATATGTAATAAAACTTGTTTTAAATCAGCATCTCATCTGATTTTACGGCTTGTGTGCTGAACCAGCCGAGGCCACCTTGTTTAGTTAATTTTATGCCATGCTAGTTTTAATATGCCCATCACGTCAACCTGAAAACAGATAGTGCCAGTTCACTGGACAGCATTCTGGCTCAGAACAAGCAGCCCCCCAAGCCCCCGAAAAAAATAAATAAATAAGTGAAACAACCACATTAAAATTTTACACATGGTCAAACCATTTGAATCATGGGGGAGGGCACTGCAGGCCATCATTTTAATTGTTTTCAAATTAATGAGACTTCCTCTGGGAAACATTGAAGAAGCCGGGAAGCTTGGGTGATTTCTGCATATTGTGCTATATTGTGACATCCTGACTGGCCATCTGAGAGAAATTAAATGATAAGTGGTCTTTTTTACAACTCTATTTGTATGAAAATATCAGCAGTGAAGCTTCATTTGTGAGAAATACTATATTGAAAAGTGCATATAGAAAGGAAAGAAGAGTGAATGTGTTACAAGAGGTACAACAGTCCACCGTGTGCTCAAGATAGTGATGAAGTAACACGAGCAACCTTCTTTTTTTTACACAGTACACAACACGAGTGGTACAAAGACGCCTAAAGACATATGGCTAACTCTGTCTATTACTTTCCTAATATACACATTTATATCAATGCTACACCAGTGTTAGAACACAGCTCTGGTCATTTTCTTTACCGCTGATTTGAAAGCCTTGTGTACTATGACAAATAATAAAATAAAGCCACAGTAACACAGGTACAACATAAAATATGCTGGGAACCTCAGTGATGAGCTAGCTAAGGCAGAGTGATGCTTGTTTGCCATTAGCCAAGCTAGCTATCATACAGACATTTTTGTTTAAACTTTATTTAAGAGGAACACTGGAATTTTATAACCTTGGTTCTATTTTTAGGCATTTTGAGCATCTTTATTTATGCAGGACAAACACAAAGCTATCTTGCGCATTGCAATGCAAACACCATCTCAAGCTAAATGGCTACATAATGTTATCAGTGTTTTTAGCTTTCTCTGAAACATTACATGTTCGAGTTCTAAATCAGTAATACGCGGATAAATTTTGTTTTTGTCCCAAAGAGAAATGATGACCACAGAACATTTAAAAATAGAGCTCAGGTTAAGAAATGTTAAACTTGAGTGATTTTTTTTTTTTTTCATTTTAAATACATTAAAAAAAAAAACATTATGAGAAAAATTAACAAAACACGTACAAAAATAATAAGGGCCAAATTAACAATATTACACATTACATATTCGAAAATGAGCAGGAAGACGTTCGAATGTTGAACATTCCCTTTAAATGGCATATTTCTGGGCATATTGGAGCCCAACGCTTAACCACTAGGCCATCACCTCCCCAGACGTCCCTTTGTCAGCTGGAGAATCCGGTGTCACTGGAGGATACCGGTAGTGCTTATCTTAGCCATCGGTTTAGCTCAGCTTAACTATTAATCCAAGGGGCTGGGAGCTGGTTCACATCATGGCTGTCCTGTTAAAAGCGACCACAAGTCCGACTCCATGATCACATTTGGAAGAGTAAATGAAAGGAATCGATCCCATGGTTAGATCCGTCATGTTTTGAAGACCATTCTCACACTGTGCTGGGCTTCACTTCTGATATTTGTATGAGATGCACTATAAAAAAGCCTCTCACTTTCCTCCTTAAAATATTATCTTTGGAAAATCTGTAAGCAACACTAGTCATGTGACTACATCCTTGCAAAATACGCATTTTAATCATTTTGATGTATTCACGGTCAAAGTCCACAAAAAAAAACATATTTCACACTAAAAAAATATGTTTTCTCATATTTATTTTAGGGGCGTGACATGAGATGATGTCAACAAAACTCATATTCCTCACAGCTTGAGGTTTCTAAGTGTTTATCAGCAGCAGGTGAAATCATGCTAAATTCCCATGTTTATGACTTAATTTCTCTGGGCATATAGCACCAAAAATAAAATGCAATACATCAATATTTTCAGAATTCTTTATTCATTTAGAATAGCCAGCTCATTTAACATTTTATTTACTAATCTTAAGCACTTTATGTTATAAACAAACAAACAAAAAAGCCTTGGTTGAGTCTTCTGTCGAGGTTGGTCACTGCGTAAATAGCCCCTATAGAAACAAGCAATAGTGACCTCTAGTGGTCACATGAAAAGGCTTCACAAGCAGCCCAACAAGGCTGTCTCTATTTCATGTTATATCATCTTGCGTGATGAAAAATGCTAACATGGTCCCAAACACTATGTTCACTGGTTCACACATGCCTCTGTCTGAAGTAATTTGTTATTTATATATAACGTTTGCAGACCTCCTCAGCGACTCCATGAATAATACACAATGAATTTAATAATATCATCAGTAATATATGTTGTAAGTAATCATGAAATACACTCAACAAAAATATAAACGCAACACTTTTGGTTTTGCTCCCATTTTGTATGAGATGAACTCAAAGATCTAAAACTTTTTCCACATACACAATATCACCATTTCCCTCAAATATTGTTCACAAACCAGTCTAAATCTGTGATAGTGAGCACTTCTCCTTTGCTGAGATAATCCATCCCACCTCACAGGTGTGCCATATCAAGATGCTGATTAGACACCATGATTAGTGCACAGGTGTGCCTTAGACTGCCCACAATAAAAGGCCACTCTGACAGGTGCAGTTTTGTTTTATTGGGGGGGATACCAGTCAGTATCTGGTGTGACCACCATTTGCTTCATGCAGTGCAACACATCTCCTTCGTATAGAGTTGATCAGGTTGTCAATTGTGGCCTGTGGAATGTTGGTCCACTCCTCTTCAATGGCTGTGCGAAGTTGCTGGATATTGGCAGGAACTGGTACACGCTGTCGTATACGCCGGTCCAGAGCATCCCAAACATGCGCAATGGGTGACATGTCCGGTGAGTATGCCGGCCATGCAAGAACTGGGACATTTTCAGCTTCCAAGAATTGTGTACAGATCCTTGCAACATCGGGCCGTGCATTATCCTGCTGCAACATGAGGTGATGTTTTTGGATGTATGGCACAACAATGGGCCTCAGGATCTCGTCACAGTATCTCTGTGCATTCAAAATGCCATCAATAAAATGCACCTGTGTTCTTCATCCATAACAGACGCCTGCCCATACCATAACCCCACCGCCACCATGGGCCACTCGATCCACAACATTGACATCAGAAAACCGCTCACCCACACAACGCCACACACGCTGTCTGGCATCTGCCCTGAACAGTGTGAATTGGGATTTATCCGTGAAGAGAACACCTCTCCAACATGCCAAACGCCAGTGAATGTGAGCATTTGCCCACTCAAGTCGGTTACAACGACGAATTGGAGTCAGGTCGAGACCCCGATGAGGACGACGAGCATGCAGATGAGCTTCCCTGAGACGGTTTCTGACAGTTTGTGCAGAAATTCTTTGGTTAAGCAAACTGATTGTTTCAGCAGCTGTCTGAGTGGCTGGTCTCAGACGATTTTGGAGGTGAACATGCTGGATGTGGAGGTCCTGGGCTGGTGTGGTTACACGTGGTCTGCGGTTGTGAGGCTGGTTGGATGTACTGCCAAATTCTCTGAAATGCCTTTGGAGACGGCTTATGGTAGAGAAATGAACATTCAATACACGAGCAACAGCTCTGGTTGACATTCCTGCTGTCAGCATGCCAATTGCACGCTCCCTCAAATCTTGCGACATCTGTGGCATTGTGCTGTGTGATAAAACTGCACCTTTCAGAGTGGCCTTTTATTGTGGACAGTCTAAGGCACACCTGTGCACTAATCATGGTGTCTAATCAGCATCTTGATATGGCACACCTGTGAGGTGGGATGGATTATCTCAGCAAAGGAGAAGTGCTCACTATCACAGATTTAGACTGGTTTGTGAACAATATTTGAGGGAAATGGTGATATTGTGTATGTGGAAAAAGTTTTAGATCTTTGAGTTCATCTCATACAAAGTGGGAGCAAAACCAAAAATGTTGCGTTTATATTTTTGTTGAGTGTAGAATAACATGATAAAACCAACACAATGCATTTGTAAGGCTCACAAAAATGTGCACTAAAATCATTTAATGCTCAATTTTAGTTGGCATATTGACCTTTTTCACCAGTTTCCGACAAGAAAGGAATTTCTCTCATTAGATGCCATTGTCAAAGTAGAACAGAGTGCTGAGAGGCTTGTTTGCAAACAGTGTTTTCATATAACTAAGGTTGTGAAATAGTCAATGTGTCCTTTAATTTGCAACTTATTAAAGTCAAAAATAAATGAATCATGTGAACATGGAAGGTTCTGCGAGTGTCTCATTACTGACTCTCTGTATGGAAATAACATGTTGCAGAGAATGCCATCTCTTATCATTTGTTCCCTTATTTCTTCATTATTTTCAATGCACCCTTCTTCTTTGTCTTTCGGCTGTTCCCGTTAGGGGTCGCCACAGCAGATCAATCGTTTCCATCTCACCCTGTCCTCTGTATCTTCCTCTGTCACACCAACCACCTGCATGTCCTCTCTCAGCACATCCATGAACCTCCTCTTTGGTCTCCCTCTTCTCCTCCTGCCTGGTGGCTCCATCCTCAGCATCCTTCTCCCTATATACCATGGGTCCCTCCTCTGCACATGTCCAAACCATCTCAATCTCGCCTCTCTGACTTTGTCTCCAAACCGTCCCACCTGAGCTGTCCCTCTGATATGTTCATTCTTAATCTTGTCCATTCTTGTCGCTCCCAAAGAGAATCTTCAGCTCTGCCACCTCCAGCTCTGCCTCCTGTCTTTTTGTTAGTGCCACTGTCTCTAAACCATACAACATAGCTGGTCTCACTACTGTTTTGTAAACTTTCCCCTTCACTCTTGCTGATATTCTTCGGTCACAAATCACTCCTGCCACCTTTCTCCACCCACTCCACCCTGCCTGCACTCTCTTCTTCACCTCTCTACCACACTCTCCATTACTTTGAACAGTTGACCCCAAATATTTAAACTCATCTACTTTCACCACTTCTACTCCTTGTAACTGCACTAGTCCACTGGGCTCCCTCTCATTCACACACATGTACTCAGTCTTGCTTCTACTGACTTTCATTCCCCTTCTCTCCAAAGCATATCTCCACTTCTCCAGACTAGACTCAACTTGCTCTCTACTCTCACTACAGATCACAATGTCATCTGTAAACATCATAGTCCATGGGGACTCCTGTCTGATCTCATCTGTCAACCTGTCCATCACCACTGCAAACAAGAAAGGACTCAGAGCTGATCCTTGGTGTAATCCCACCTCCACCTTGAATGAGTCTGTCATTCCAACTGAGCATCTCACCGCTGTCACACTATTCTTGTACATGTCCTGCACTACCCTAACATACTTCTCTGCCACTCCAGACTTCCTCATACAATGCCACAACTCTTCTCTTGGCACCCTATCATAAGCTTTTTATAAGTCCACAAACACACAATGTAACTCTTTCTGTCCTTCTCTGTACTTTTCCAACAGTATTCTCAGAGAAAACATTGCATCTGTAGTGCTCTTTCTCGGCATGAAACCATATTGCTGCTCACAGATCTTCACCTGTTTTCTAAGCCTAGCTTCTACTACTCTTTCCCATAATGTCATGCTGTGGCTGATCAGCTTTATGCCTCTGTAGTTACTGCAGCTCTGCACATCACCCTTGTTCTTGAAAATAGGAACCAGCACACTTCGTCTCCACTCCTCAGGCATCCTCTCACTTTCCAAGATTTTATTAAACAATCTGGTTAGAAACTCTACTGCCATCTCTGCTAGACATTTCCATGCCTCCATTGGAATGTCATCTGGACCAACTGCCTTTCCACTCTTCATCCTCTTCATAGCAACCCTCACTTCTTCCTTGCTAATCTCTTTTACTTCCTGATTTACTCTCACCACATCATCCAGCCTTTTCTCTTGCTCATTTTCTTTATTCATCAACTCTTCAAAATATTCCCTCCACCTTCTCAGCACACACTCCTCACTTGTCAGCACATTACCATGTGCATCTTTTACCACCCTAACCTGCTGCACATCCTTTCCAGCTCTGTCCCTTTGTCTGGTCAATCAGTACAAGTCCTTTTCTCCTTCCTTACTATTCAACTTCTTGTACAGCTCATATTGCAAGGCAAAGCCATACAATAATTACAGAAAAAACCCAACTGTCAAAACGACCCCCTGTGAGCAAGCACTTGGTGACAGTGGGAAGGAAAAACTCCCTTTTAACAGGAAGAAACCTCCAGCAGAACCAGGCTCAGGGAGGGGCAGTCTTCTGCTGGGACTGGTTGGGGCTGATGGAGAGAACCAGGAAAAAGACATGCTGTGGAGTGGAGCAGAGATCAATCACTAATGATTAAATGCCGAGTGGTGCATACAGAGCAAAAAGAGAAAGAAACACTCAGTGCATTATGGGAACCCCCCAGCAGTCTAAGTCTATAGCAGCATAACTAAGGGATGGTTCAGGGTCACCTGATCCAGCCCTAACTATAAGCTTTAGCAAAAAGGAAAGTTTTAAGCCTAATCTTAAAAGTAGAGAGGGTGTCTGTCTCCCTGATCCGAATTGGGAGCTGGTTCCAGAGGAGAGGAGCCTGAAAGCTGAAGGCTCTGCCTCCCATTCTACTCTTACAAACCCTAGGAACTACAAGTAAGCCTGCAGTCTGAGATGGAAGCGCTCTATTGGGGTGATATGGTACTATGAGGTCCCTAAGATAAGATGGGACCTGATTATTCAAAACCTTATAAGTAAGGAGAAGAATTTTAAATTCTATTCTAGAATTAACAGGAAGCCAATGAAGAGAGGCCAATATGGGTGAGATATGCTCTCTCCTTTGTAACCTTCAGTAATGCTGTTTCTGTACTATGATGAATTCTAAAACCTGACTGAAACTCTTCAAATAGACCATTCCTGTGCAGATGATCAGTTAGCTGTTTTACAACTACCCTTTCAAGAATTTGTGAGAGAAAAGGAAGGTTGGAGATTGGCCTATAATTAGCTAAGATAGCTGGGTCAAGTAATGGCTTTTTAAGTAATGGTTTAATTACTGCCACCTTGAAAGTCTGTGGTACATAGCCAACTAATAAAGACAGATTGATCATATTTAAGATCGAAGCATTAATTAATGGTAGGGCTTCCTTGAGCAGCCTGGTAGGAATGGGGTCTAATAGACATGTTGATGGTTTGGAGGAAGTAACTAATGAAAATAACTCAGACAGAACAATCGGAGAGAAGGGTCTAACCAAATACCGGCATCACTGAAAGAGGCCAAAGAGAAGGATATGTCTTTGGGATGGTTATGAGTAATTTTTTTCTCTAATAGTTAAAATTTTATTAGCAAAGAAAGTCATGAAGTCATTACTAGTTAAAGTTAAAGGAATACTCAACTCAATAGAGCTCTGACTCTTTGTCAGCCTGGCTACAGTGCTGAAAAGAAACCTGGGGTTGTTCTTATTTTCTTCAATTAGTGATGAGTAGTAAGATGTCCTAGCTTTATGGAGGACTTTTTTCATAGAGCAACAGACTCTTTTTCCAGGCTAAGTGAAGATCTTCTAAATTAGTGAGACGCCATTTCCTCTCCAACTTATGGGTTATCTGCTTTAAGCTGTGAATTTGTGAGTTATACCACAAAGTCAGGCACTTCTGATTTAAGGCTCTCTTTTTCAGAGGAGCTACAGCATCCAAAGTTGTCCTCAATGAGGATATAAAACTACTGACGAGATAATCTATCTCACTCACAGAGTTTAGGTAGCTACTCTGTCCTGTGTTGGTATATGGCATTGGAGAACATAAAGAAGGAATCATATCCTTAATCAATCCATTACTTCCTCATCACCTCTGTTCCCTTCACCAACATGCCCATTGAAGTCTGCTCCTACCACCACTCTTTCATGCTTGGGCACACTCTCCACCATCTCATCTAACACACTCCAGAAATCTTCTTTCTCCTTCATCTCACAACCTACCTGTGGGGCATATGCACTGATGATATTCATCATCACCCCTTCAATTTCCAACTTCACACTCATCTCCCTGTCAGACACTCGCTTAACCTCCAACACACTTTTAACATACTCTTCCTTTAAAATGACCCCAACACCATTTCTCTTCCTGTCCTCACCATGGTACAACAACTTGTACCCACCGCCGATGCTCCTGCTCTTACTTCCACTTGGTCTCTTGCACACACAATATGTCTACCTTTCTCCTCTCCATCATATCAGCCAGCTCTCTCCCTTTACCAGTCATACTACCAACATTCAAAGTCCCCACTCTCATTTCCACCCTTCTAGTTTTCTTCTTCTCCCGTTGTTCGTGGCAACGTTTTCCTCCTCTTCTTCGTCGTCTTCGCCCAGCAGTAGCCCAATTTCCACCGGCACCCTGTTGGGCAATAGCACCGGTGGCGGACGTTGTTAACCTGGCCGTGACCAATCCGGTATGGGAATTCGATTCTGAGTCTGCATAGTTGGGTTGGCTTGTTTTACGCTGGATGCCCTTCCTGACGCAACTTCCTGGTCTGATGAGTCCACATTTCAATTTGTTTTTGGAAATCATGGACGTCGTGTCCTCCAGATTGTTACCAGCACAAAGTTCAAAAGCCAGCATCTGTGATGGTATGGGGGTGTGATAGTGCCCATGGCATGGGCAACTTACACATCTGTGATGGCACCATCAATGCTGAAAGGTACATCCAGGTTTTGGAGCAACACATGCTGCCATCCAAGCAACGTCTTTTTCAGGGACGTCTCTGCTTATTTCAGCAAGACAATGCCAAGACACATTCTGCACGTGTTACAACAGCGTGGCTTTGTAGTACAAGAGTGCGGGTACTAGACTGGCCTGCCTGCAGTCCAGACCAGTCGCCCATTGAAAATGTATGGCGCATTATGAAGTGCAAAATACGACAACGGAGACCCCAAACTGTTGAACAACTGAAGTCATACATCAAACAAGAATGGGAAAGAATTCCACCTACAAAGCTTCAACAATTAGTGTCCTCAGTTCCCAAACGCTTATTGAGTGTTGTTAGAAGGAAAGGTGATGTAACACAGTGGTAAACATACCACTGTCCCAGCTTTTTTGAAATGTGTTGCAGGCATCCATTTCAAAATGAGCAAATATTTGCACAAAACAAAGTTTATTGATTTGAACATTAATTATCTTGTCTTTGTGGTGTATTCAAATTAATACGAGGTCTGTCAATAAAGTAATGGTCCTTTTTACTTTTTTCAAAAACTATATGGATTTCATTCATATGGTTTTACGTCAGACATGCTTGAAACCTTGTGCGCATGCGTGAGTTTTTCCACGCCTGTCGGTGACGTCATTCGCCTGTGAGCATGCCTTGGGAAGGAGTGGTCCCGCTCCCTCATCGGATTTTCATTGTCTGGAAATGGCGGAATGAAAAGGACTTTTTTTCCATCAGAATTTTTTCAGAAGCTGTTAGAAACTGGCACCTGGAAACAATTCGAAAAATTTATCTGGCTTTTGGTGAAAATTTTACGGGCTTCACAGAGAATAAGGTCTGTTAGTACAGCTTTAAGGACCTCTTTAAGGACGCTCGGCACGCCGCGTGCCGCGCTCCAAGCTGCGACGACGCGGCACAAGCCACCGGACCATTTCTAAAAGGATGGCTCTGTGGATATGAGACCGTCGTGTGCTCTTTCTCTGGTTATCACAAGAGCCGGACATCAGCCATTTTACGGCAGATTTCACTTGTAACAAGAGATTTTGTCATGGAAAGCCGCGCAGAGGCTTTGCACGTAAAGACCGATTCACTTTGGAAGCGAGACAAAGGAACACCTCCGTTTCGGCGTGTCTGAGGACAAGTTTGGACATGCCTATCTCGGCTTTCAATGCTTACCAGGCGAGTAAGTATCAGTGAAATTGTGGAGAACTGGACATGTCTACACCTTACTATATGTATTATAATACACCGTTTGAAAAAGTATGCCTCGTTTGGACATCGCAAGCAACGTTATCACTTAGCCTACAGCACTGGCAAAGTGAGCACACAGACACGTCAGACACAAGTACTCTTCATGGATAATGCAAGCTGCAGTGCAGCGCCACACACATTCAGTGTAAGTCTGGTAGCCTACTTGGCTCGGCCTAAACCCAAAACGTCAATAGGTATTTAAATAAGGCATTGTTTCAAAAAATGTTTTGTTTTGTTTCAAAAATTAATTCCAAGTTTAATGATGAACACTTCTCAGCCAACTGCACAGACGCTGTGTGCACAGTTATACAGACGCAAAGTGTCAGACACAAGCACCCCATGGACAATGCAAGCAGCAATGCAACGCTTAGTCATGTAAAGTCCTTTAAAATAAAAATTCAAAATATATCCGCAACATGAAAACAGGTTGGCTCGGCGGCCAAATTAAAAACCATCAGAACGGACACCAACATGATTCGTGGCAGTTGCAATATAATATTAACAATTAGGCCTATTTAGAAGAAAAAAGTAATTAATGGTCTCACACTTACATTTGATGAATCCTTTTAATGCTACAGCAGGTGACGACAAGGTTTTTTGTTGAACTCTCTTATCACGTCATTATAGTCCAACGGTCAGTTCTCTTTCAAGGGAAAGCACGGAGAGTGCATTCAGTCTGTGAGTCAACATGGATGTTCTGGTGGACGTTTTTATCCATTTAACAGTAGAAAACAGCCGTTCGACAGTGCATGTTATTGGCATTGTGATGACGGCCCGAAGAAGACTATTTATTTGAGGAAAAATGTGGTCCCTCGCGGGTTATTTTTAGAACGTAACTCCCGCGATAAACGAAATCCGCGAAGTAGTCAGCGCTATTCTTTGCAATTATTCTAGATGTTTTAAGGCTGTAAAACCCCTCACTACACACTTTTCTCAAACAGGCATTAACATTTTCTCACTTTTCTCTCCCGTGTAAACACTCTCTTTTTTTTCTGTGCAAGAAGATTATAAACAGACACACGCGGAACACAATGCGCGGCTCTCCCCTCGCTCACTGCCTCCGGAGGCACGGATGCAGGACCCGCAAAGAATCCAAGTCCTCTCTCGGCGGTCACGGAGCTCCGCGGCTGCGGTCAACATCCGCATCAAAACAGCGAGCGTAGTCTCTGGACCTGTTGCCAGATTTGGCGCAATTCCGCACAGCAGACAGGAGAGCGGTGTGGCCCGCTGCTGCATTTACAGAGCCCGCAGAAAGCACATCGGAGGCAGTGAGAGCAATCGCGGTGATGCCGACCGGTGCCGCGAACAGCCCGCCTGATAAGGACGCAGAACACAATGCGCCGTTTAAAAAAAAAAGCATGCAAAACTGCACTAAAAAAAATCCGCCAAACTGTGAGGCCGCAAAAGGTGAACCACGTTATAGCGAGGGACCACTGTACTCTGAAAATGAATTAATAAAAATCACAGAATATGAACCAGATTTTTTTGACAAAATGTATTAATTGTCACTCAGTGCTAATGCAATACCATATCATAGGAATACAATGAGGCAACAACAGGTGACTAGCGAGTGTCGACTCAGCCTTCTCATTGGATGGGGTGGGCCTGGCTGAGAAGTGGGCGGGCTCAGGCCCATCCAGGCCCACCCTTGGCTACGTGTAAGCACTAGCCTCTCATTTGTCTGCTTCCTTTATTTCTCTCATGTATGTGGTTACATAAACGTCATTTCAATTTCAAGAACTTTTTTAAACTATCTCACATCAATACAGTATTTCCTTTGAAAATTCACAGATGTAGTTCTGCACTGCAGCTTCTTGTCCCAATATCTGGGTTCTGTCTGTTGCTGGAGGGAATAATGAACATTTTTATCTACTTTTAAGGTCATTCTGGAAAAAAAAACAACCTTTTTAAATACCTCAATAAAACAACAACAAAACGTTTTGAACCTGAGGGAGCTTCTGAAGTCTCCTTGTAAAACAGTGGAAATATATGGTGTGTGTGTGTGTAGGCAGACATTAAATTGCATATCACTGAAATGAAATGTTCAATGAGCTGAATATTCTAAACAAATAAACAATTATGAGAATATTGGTGGGCAGCACGGTGGATTAGTGGTTAGCACTGTTGCCTCGCAGTAAGCAGGGCATGAGATCGATTCCCACCTGCGGCCTTTCTGTGTGGCGTCTGCATGTTCTCCCCATGTTTGCGTAGGTTCTCTCAGGGTTCTGTGGGTTCCTCCCACATCCAAAGATATCAATCAATCAATCAATCAATCAATTTTTTTATATAGCGCCAAATCACAACAAACAGTTGCCCCAAGGCGCTTTATATTGTAAGGCAAGGCCATACAATAATTATGTAAAACCCCAACGGTCAAAACGACCCCCTGTGAGCAAGCACTTGGCGACAGTGGGAAGGAAAAACTCCCTTTTAACAGGAAGAAACCTCCAGCAGAACCAGGCTCAGGCAGGGGCAGTCTTCTGCTGGGACTGGTTGGGGCTGAGGGAGAGAACCAAGAAAAAGACATGCTGTGGAGGGGAGCAGAGATCAATCACTAATGATTAAATGCAGAGTAGTGCATACAGAGCAAAAAGAGAAAGAAACACTCAGTGCATCATGGGAACGCCCCAGCAGTCTAAGTCTATAGCAGCATAACTAAGGGATGGTTCAGGGTCACCTGATCCAGCCCTAACTATAAGCTTTAGCAAAAAGGAAAGTTTTAAGCCTAATCTTAAAAGTAGAGAGGGTGTCTGTCTCCCTGATCTGAATTGGGAGCTGGTTCCACAGGAGAGGAGCCTGAAAGCTGAAGGCTCTGCCTCCCATTCTACTCTTACAAACCCTAGGAACTACAAGTAAGCCTGCAGTCTGAGAGCGAAGCGCTCTATTGGGGTGATATGGTACTATGAGGTCCCTAAGATAAGATGGGACCTGATTATTCAAAACCTTATAAGTAAGAAGAAGAATTTTAAATTCTATTCTAGAATTAACAGGAAGCCAATGAAGAGAGGCCAGTATGGGTGAGATATGCTCTCTCCTTCTAGTCCCCGTTAGTACTCTAGCTGCAGCATCTTGAATTAACTGAAGGCTTTTCAGGGAACTTTTAGGACAACCTAATAATAATGAATTACAATAGTCCAGCCTAGAGGAAATAAATGCATGAATTAGTTTTTCAGCATCACTCTGAGACAAGACCTTTCTAATTTTAGAGATATTGCATAAATGCAAAAAAGCAGTCCTACATATTTGTTTAATATGCGCTTTGAATGACATATCCTGATCAAAAATGACTCCAAGATTTCTCACAGTATTACTAGAGGTCAGGGTAATGCCATCCAGAGTAAGGATCTGGTTAGACACCATGTTTCTAAGATTTGTGGGGCCAAGTACAATAACTTCAGTTTTATCTGAGTTTAAAAGCAGGAAATTAGAGGTCATCCATGTCTTTATGTCTGTAAGACAATCCTGCAGTTTAGCTAATTGGTGTGTGTCCTCTGGCTTCATGGATAGATAAAGCTGGGTATCATCTGTGTAACAATGAAAATTTAAGCAATGCCGTCTAATAATACTGCCTAAGGGAAGCATGTATAAAGTGAATAAAATTGGTCCTAGCACAGAACCTTGTGGAACTCCATAATTAATCTTAGTCTGTGAAGAAGATTCCCCATTTACATGAACAAATTGTAATCTATTACATAAATATGATTCAAACCACTGCAGCGCAGTGCCTTTAATACCTATGGCATGCTCTAATCTCTGTAATAAAATTTTATGGTCAACAGTATCAAAAGCAGCACTGAGGTCTAACAGAACAAGCACAGAGATGAGTCCACTGTCTGAGGCCATAAGATCATTTGTAACCTTCACTAATGCTGTTTCTGTACTATGATGAATTCTAAAACCTGACTGAAACTCTTCAAATAGACCATTCCTCTGCAGATGATCAGTTAGCTGTTTTACAACTACCCTTTCAAGAATTTTTGAGAGAAAAGGAAGGTTGGAGATTGGCCTATAATTAGCTAAGATAGCTGGGTCAAGTGATGGCTTTTTAAGTAATGGTTTAATTACTGCCACCTTAAAAGCCTGTGGTACATAGCCAACTAATAAAGATAGATTGATCATATTTAAGATTGAAGCATTAATTAATGGTAGGGCTTCCTTGAGCAGCCTGGTAGGAATGGGGTCTAATAGATGTTGATGGTTTGGATGAAGTAACTAATGAAAATAACTCAGACAGAACAATCTGAGAGAAAGAGTCTAACCAAATACCGGCATCACTGAAAGCAGCCAAAGATAACGATACGTCTTTGGGATGGTTATGAGTAATTTTTTCTCTAATAGTCAAAATTTTGTTAGCAAAGAAAGTCATGAAGTCATTACTAGTTAAAGTTAAAGGAATACTCGGCTCAATAGAGCTCTGACTCTTTGTCAGCCTGGCTACAGTGCTGAAAAGAAACCTGGGGTTGTTCTTATTTTCTTCAATTAGTGATGAGTAGAAAGATGTCCTAGCTTTACGGAGGGCTTTTTTATTGAGCAACAGACTCTTTTTCCAGGCTAAGTGAAGATCTTCTAAATTAGTGAGACGCCATTTCCTCTCCAACGTACGGGTTATCTGCTTTAAGCTGCGAGTTTGTGAGTTATACCACGGAGTCAGGCACTTCTGATTTAAAGCTCTCAGCTTTCAGAGGAGCTACAGCATCCAAAGTTGTCTTCAATGAGTATGTAAAACTATTGACGAGATACTCTATCTCACAGAGTTTAGGTAGCTACTCTGCACTGTGTTGGTATATGGCCTTAGAGAACATAAAGAAGGAATCATATCCTTAAACCTTAAACCTTACAGCGCTTTCTGAAAGACTTCTAGTGTAATGAAACTTATTCCCCACTGCTGGGTAGTCCATCAGAGTAAATGTAAATGTTATTAAGAAATGATCAGACAGAAGGGAGTTTTCAGGGAATACTGTTAAGTCTTCAATTTCCATACCATAAGTCAGAACAAGATCTAAGATATGATTAAGGTGGCAGGTGGACTCATTTACATTTTGAGCAAAGCCAATTGAGTCTAATAATAGATTAAATGCAGTGTTGAGGCTGTCATTCTCAGCATCTGTGTGGATGTTAAAATCGCCCACTATAATTAGCTTATCTGAGCTAAGCACTAAGTCAGACAAAGGGTCTGAAAATTCACAGAGAAACTCACAGTAACGACCAGGAGGACGATAGATAACAACAAATAAAACTGGTTTTTGGGACTTCCAATTTGGATGGACAAGACTAAGAGTCAAGCTTTCAAATGAATTAAAGCTCTGTCTGGGTTTTTGATTAATTAATAAGCTGGAATGGAAGATTGCTGCTAATCCTCCGCCTCGGCCCGTGCTACGAGCATTCTGGCAGTTAGTGTGACTCGGTGGTGTTGACTCATTTAAACTAACATATTCATCCTGCTGTAACCAGGTTTCTGTAAGGCAGAATAAATCAATATGTTGATCAATTATTATATCATTTACTAACAGGGACTTAGAAGAGAGAGACCTAATGTTTAATAGACCACATTTAACTGTTTTAGTCTGTGGTGCAGTTGAAGGTGCTATATTATTTTTTCTTTTTGAATTTTTATGCTTAAATAGATTTTTGCTGGTTATTGGTGGTCTGGGAGCAGGCACCGTCTCTACGGGGATGGGGTAATGAGGGGATGGCAGGGGGAGAGAAGCTGCAGAGAGGTGTGTAAGACTACAACTCTGCTTCCTGGTCCCAACCCTGGATAGTCACGGTTTGGAGGATTTAAGAAAATTGGCCAGATTTCTAGAAATGAGAGCTGCTCCATCCAAAGTGGGATGGATGCCATCTCGCCTAACAAGACCAGGTTTTCCCCAGAAGCTTTGCCAATTATCTATGAAGCCCACCTCATTTTTTGGACACCACTCAGACAGCCAGCAATTCAAGGAGAACATGCGGCTAAACATGTCACTCCCGTTCCAATTGGGGAGGGGCCCAGAGAAAACTACAGAGTCCGATATTTTTTTTGCAAAGTTACACACCGATTCAATGTTAATTTTAGTGACCTCTGATTGGCGTAACCGGGTGTCATTACTGCCGACGTGAATTACAATTACAATCTTACCAAATTTACACTTAGCCTTAGCCAGCAGTTTCAAATTTCCTTCAATGTCGCCTGCTCTGGCCCCCGGAAGACAATTGACTATGGTTGCTGGTGTCGCTAACTTCACATTTGTCAAAACAGAGTCGCCAATAACCAGAGTTTGATCCTTGGCGGGTGTGTCGCCGAGTGGGGAAAAATGGTTAGAAATGTGAACGGGTTGGCGGTGTACACGGGGCTTCTGTTTAGGGCTATGCTTCCTCCTCACAGTCACCCAGTCAGCCTGCTTTTCTGGCTGCTCTGGATCTGCCAGAGGGAAACTAACAGCGGCTAAGCTACCTTGGTCCGCACCGACTACAGGGGCCTGGCTAGCTGTAGAATTTTCCACGGTGCGGAGCCGAGTCTCCAATTTGCCCAGCTAATAGCTAATAGCTGCGTTAAGCTAGCGGATTCCTAAAAACACACAAAGTGAATAATGTGTAAATAATTTAGAGGTGATTCAGCAGAGGGAGTGCTTTAGTTAAGGCATGTGAAGATTACACTGTGAAACAAATCATTATCTAGGTAACTAGATCAATGTAACTGCACAGATTAAACAGCTAACAGATACAGCAAAACACTGCTGTGCTCCGGAACAGGAAGTGATACAATACCGCAGTGAGAGCCAACCACCAGTAGAGGCAAGCAAGAGCATGCCTCTACTGGTGGCAAGCAAGAGGCACACTTGTGGCACCTTCACCAGTCTATCAAAATGAATTGCATGCGTTAAACCTCTTGTGGCATCATTGGCTACCAAGACAATGCAACAATCCACTTATAGGTATGAACCACTGCCTAACCTTTTCCCTTTACCTATCCTCTATCAGAATCAGTACCACCTGATTGTAAATCATGAGAAGAGTTGGGCAAGACATCTTAAGAAACTTGAGAGGAGAAAAAAAATCTATGGATTGAAAATTTGTTGTCATCAGGACGGTGGAATCAAACATTTGATTCCACTGTCCTGTTTCCTCCTGATTGCACTGCACTCTACAATGCACAGACTGGAGCTCATAAAGGGTATGAGTGCATTATGAAGTTTCCATAAACAGATCCTGCCGGAGGCGAGGAGCGTACCATAACAAAGAAGAAACAGCACACGATAACAATAATGACTGAACCCGTGATGAGAACATTGGGGATCGATTGGTACATACAGTGTAGTACAAGAAGTTCCAAAATGATAAAAAATAATTTCAGTGCATACAGAGGGGGCAGGGGTGGTGGCCAAGAGGTTAGTGTGCTTGATTTCAGTGCAGAAGGTTCCTGGTTCAAACCTCACCCCTGTCACATTTCTCCGTGTAATGTGGAATTGCATCAGGAAGGGCATCGGGTGTAAACCTTGTGCCGATTCAACATGCAAATCTGCTGTGGCGACCCTGAGCGAAAACAAGGGAGCAGCCGAAGGGACTTTTTTTTAGTGCATACAGAGGAGGAAGCACAGCTGTGTGAGAATGGCAATCATAACTAATCACCAAAGACAATTTGAGGAATTAATAAATGGAATCAGTTATTTTGAAATGCTTTCTCTTGAGAGTTCCATGCTCCAGGATACAAACTATCAAATTTAGTTAACCTGTTGAATTGTCAACGTGCATTAGGTGACTGTATTATGTTTCTACATTACATAAGGATAGTGTGCAAAGGGGTTTACAGCATGAGAATTTGCTATAATTACTCTCTAATTAGGCTAATAAACAAATAAAACCCTGAGGGGACACAATATGAGATCATGTCATTTACGAAGATCACAATCCGTTGGCCTTCACTTGTTTCATGGCTTGTTTGGCTTTATTATTTTTTATTTCTTTATTTATTTTTACTGCAGTGCCCAGATGTCAACAGCTTAGACCCAGAGGGCTGCTGTGCTGTGGGTTTAATAAATGCAACAACTGCTGTCTGAAGACTGAGATGTTGCTCCCTCTGCTCCAAAGCATCAATCCTCATTATGTATTATTGGGCCTGCGGGACATTACTGTGAATAATGCTGTTTGTCTTCAGAATGAAACAATGGAGAAATGAGAAAAACTCTGGAAATACCAGAATTCATTAAAAAAACAAACAAAAAAAAAAACAACTTTTGACAGATCAACCATTCAAAAAGGAGGCAGGAAGAGGAATCATTTGTGAAGCTGTATGTTGTCAGGTCAGGTTTGGGAGCATCCACTGATGCTGCATCACACGACCTCCACCTTACCTTCTGAAAGTGGTCATCTACTGTATCTGTTGCAACCAGATAGTATGTGGGCTTCCAGTTGGTCCTTTGTAGTCGCTGGGTCACCAAAGCAGATCATCAGTCTCACCCTCATCTCATCCTGTCCTCTGCATCTTCCTCTGTCACCCCAAATTCCTACATGTCCTCCTTCAGCACATCCATAAGCCTCCTCCTTGGTCTCCCTCTTCTCCTGCGTGGTGGCTCAGTGTAGCTTTCCCCCTATATACCTGGGTTCCTCTTCTTCACGTCTAACCCATCTCAATCTCGCCTATATGACATTGTTTATAAGCTGTCCCACCTGAGCTGTCCCTCTGATATGTTCATTCTAAATCCTGTCTATCCTCGTCAATCCTAATGGAAATTGAAGCATCTTCAGCTCTGGCACCTCTAGTTCTGTCTTCTTTTTTTTTAGCACCACCACATCTAAGGCATACGACACAGCTGGTCTTACTACCCTCCTGTAAACTTTGTCTTTCTATCACCCTGCCTGCACGCTCTTCACCTCTCTACCACACTTTCCATTACTTTGGAAAGTTGACCCCAACTATTTAAATTCATCTACTTTCACCACCTCCACTCCTTGTAATTGCACTATTCCACTGGGCTCTCTTTCACTCACACACATGTACTATGTCTTCCTCCTACTGACTGTCATTCCCCTGCTCTCCAGAGCATATCTCCACTTCTCCAGGCTAGTCTCAACCTGCTCTCTACTCTCACTACAGATCACAATGTCATCTGCAAACATTATAGACCTTGGAGACTCCTGTTTTATCTCATCTGTCAACCTTTACATCACCACTGCAAACAAGAAAGGGGCTTGATGTAATCCCACCTCCACCTTGAATGCATATATCATTTTTACTGCACATCTCACCTCTGTCACGCCATTCTTCTACATATCATGCACCACCCTCACATACTTCTCTGCCACTCCATTCCTCAAACAATGCCACAACTGTTCTCTTGGTACCTTGTTATAAGCTTTCTCTCAATAGATAAGCACACAGTGCAAGTCATTCTGGCGTTCATTTATACTTCTCCACCAGCACTCAGGGCAAATGTTGCACTGAACCATAATCCTTCTCACAGATCTACACCTCCTTTCTGTATGTAGGTTCCACTACTTTTCCCCATAACTTCATGCTGTGGCTGATAAACTGTATGCCTCTGTGGTTCCTAAAGCTCTGCACATCACCCTTGTTCTTCATTGGAGCAGTGCACATCTTCTCCACTCCTCAGGCATACTCTCACTTTATAAGATTGTATTAAGGTATCTGATTAAAAACTCCATTGTCATCAGTCCTAAACATTTTCATGCCTCCACTGGTATGCCATCTGGACCAATTGCCTTTCCACTCTTCATCCTCTTTATAGCAGTCTGAGGTACCTGAATATTTTAGCATATTCAAGGATACATGCCACATGAACTTAGATGAGGCATATGACTTTCATTGTACAATATCTGTTATACCACTGAGTGCCTCTCAGGAAGAAAATGTCATTCCAGCAGTAACTAAAGATTATCCAGAGAGACTCATCACAAAGATATCACGTCATCATCTTACATCACTGGTTAGAATCTAAAGGTACCTTCTCGCTTATATGAATTACATCTATACACTGGAATGCAATCTTGTGTGCCAATGACTAAACTCACAGTAAACTGTTGTAAATTGTGTGTGAACTATGCACGGTTAAATTTTGTCCCACTTGCATGAACTAGTCATGAACATTGTACAACCTACTCAAAAACACTGTGTCACTGCGTGTCAAAGCACATCATTGCACGTAAGGCACCTGCACCTGAAAGTAGATTATGAAGAGATTCTACATCTATACTAAACATAACTGTTTTGCCAATATATATATATATATATATATATATATATATATATATATATATATATATATATATATATATATATATATATATATATATATATATATATATATATATATATAAAATAAATAATTACCGTTGAGACAAGAGTCTAAATGCATTCTCCAGCGCACAATGAGCACGAGACAATCTGTAGCTGTACACTCTAAAAAAGGAACTGCTGTCTCAATGAGAAAAATTGATGTAACAATTTGCATTTATTTTTAAAAGTTATTTCAGCTTAGTTATTTCAACTTTCAACTGAGTTAATGTCACAAGACTTCTCTCGTTAAGTTTAAATAACTTTCATTAAGTTAAGGTAAAAAAAAGTCAGCAAGCCACTTATGATCCTGTCTTGTGGAATGATCTACCTACATACATAAAACAGTAAATTTATGTAAAGACATTCAAGTCCAGACTAATGTCCGGACTAATGACGCAACTTTTCTTCCTCTCTTATGGCAAGCATACTGGCATAGTATGGAACTATGCTTCCTCTCCTTTTAATTTATATTAGCATTGGCACAGGTGTCAGCCACATTACATCTAAATTGTGGGTCTGTTAGCGAAGCACAGGGCTAGCTGCTAGCTGGTCACCACTTTAGCAATCTCTCTGCTTCACCGTTGACTTACTGCTGGTGAACTGATTCCTTAGGTGCAGTTATTTCTGGCTGACTGATTCTGCTCATTTTCTCTCTGTCTGAGGCACTGAGGAGACCTTCAATGGATGCTGGACCTGCACACCACGGTGCTGGGCTGACCTCAGGATGCCTGCCTGCTCATGATCTGGAGGCAGTGACTGGAGCTCATGCACCACCTTACTGAGAATAACCTCTTTGAGCCACTGCAGTCTGCATTTAGAATTCAGCATTCCATGGACAGAGCTAACTACGAGACCATCACCTCCCTCATTGATCCAACACTAAAGAGGCACTGATGAGACCTTCAATGGATGCTGGCCCTGCACCCCAGGGTGCTGGATCACCATCAGGATGCCCTTCCTGTTGCACCAATGACTACATGCCTTTTATCTTAATAAAGGACTTTTTTTGTTGTTTTTGTTTTTTTTTCCGCTTGTAAAAATTAGGAGTATTTTGTAAAAAGCTAATAACTGTTTGAATGGCCCAAATCAAATTAAATCAATTTTATTTATATGGCGCCAAATCACAACAACAGTTGCCCCAAGGCGCTTTATATTGCAAGGCAAAAGCCATACAATAATTACAGAAAAACCCCAACGGTCAAAACGAACCCCTGTGAGCAAGCACTTGGCTACAGTGGGAAGGAAAAACTCCCTTTTAACAGGAAGAAACCTCCAGCAGAACCAGGCTCAGGGAGGGGCAGTCTTCTGCTGGGACTGGTTGGGGCTGAGGGAGCGAACCAGGAAAAAGACATGCTGTGGAGGGGAGCAGAGATCGATCACTAATGATTAAATGCAGAGTGGTGCATACAGAGCAAAAAGAGAAAGAAACAATGCATCATGGGAACCCCCCAGCAGTCTACGTCTATAGCAGCATAACTAAGGGATGGTTCAGGGTCACCTGATCCAGCCCTAACTATAAGCTTTAGCAAAAAGGAAAGTTTTAAGCCTAATCTTAAAAGTAGAGAGGGTGTCTGTCTCCCTGATCTGAATTGGGAGCTGGTTCCACAGGAGAGGAGCCTGAAAGCTGAAGGCTCTGCCTCCCATTCTACTCTTACAAACCCTAGGAACTACAAGTAAGCCTGCAGTCTGAGAGCGAAGCGCTCTATTGGGGTGATATGGTACTACGAGGTCCCTAAGATAAGATGGGACCTGATTATTCAAAACCTTATAAGTAAGAAGAAGAATTTTAAATTCTATTCTAGAATTAACAGGAAGCCAATGAAGAGAGGCCAATATGGGTGAGATATGCTCTCTCCTTCTAGTCCCCGTCAGTACTCTAGCTGCAGCATTTTGAATTAACTGAAGGATTTTTAGGGAACTTTTAGGACAACCTGATAATAATGAATTACAATAGTCCAGCCTAGAGGAAATAAATGCATGAATTAGTTTTTCAGCATCACTCTGAGACAAGACCTTTCTGATTTTAGAGATATTGCGTAAATGCAAAAAAGCAGTCCTACATATTTGTTTAATATGCGCTTTGAATGACATATCCTGATCAAAAATGACTCCAAGATTTCTCACAGTATTACTAGAGGTCAGGGTAATGCCATCCAGAGTAAGGATCTGGTTAGACACCATGTTTCTAAGATTTGTGGGGCCAAGTACAATAACTTCAGTTTTATCTGAGTTTAAAAGCAGGAAATTAGAGGTCATCCATGTCTTTATGTCTGTAAGACAATCCTGCAGTTTAGCTAATTGGTGTGTGTCCTCTGGCTTCATGGATAGATAAAGCTGGGTATCATCTGCGTAACAATGAAAATTTAAGCAATACCGTCTAATAATACTGCCTAAGGGAAGCATGTATAAAGTGAATAAAATTGGTCCTAGCACAGAACCTTGTGGAACTCCATAATTAACTTTAGTCTGTGAAGAAGATTCCCCATTTACATGAACAAATTGTAATCTATTAGACAAATATGATTCAAACCACCGCAGCGCAGTGCCTTTAATACCTATGGCATGCTCTAATCTCTGTAATAAAATTTTATGGTCAACAGTATCAAAAGCAGCACTGAGGTCTAACAGAACAAGCACAGAGATGAGTCCACTGTCTGAGGCCATAAGAAGATAATTTGTAACCTTCACTAATGCTGTTTCTGTACTATGATGAATTCTAAAACCTGACTGAAACTCTTCAAATAGACCATTCCTCTGCAGATGATCAGTTAGCTGTTTTACAACTACCCTTTCAAGAATTTTTGAGAGAAAAGGAAGGTTGGAGATTGGCTTATAATTAGCTAAGATAGCTGGGTCAAGTGATGGCTTTTTAAGTAATGGTTTAATTACTGCCACCTTAAAAGCCTGTGGTACATAGCCAACTAACAAATATAGATTGATCATATTTAAGATCGAAGCATTAAATAATGGTAGGGCTTCCTTGAGCAGCCTGGTAGGAATGGGGTCTAATAAACATGTTGATGGTTTGGATGAAGTAACTAATGAAAATAACTCAGACAGAACAATCGGAGAGAAAGAGTCTAACCAAATACCGGCATCACTGAAAGCAGCCAAAGATAACGATACGTCTTTGGGATGGTTATGAGTAATTTTTTCTCTAATAGTTGTATGTAGTTGCTAGGGAAAATTAATAAATATTTGGCAAATCAACATTGCCAAAATTAATGGCTTTGGAGCGCCGGAATTTTAGCCCTTGCTACAAAAATGCGGGAACGTTAGATTACAGTCAGTGATATACGTGACACTGCAACTGCTGCTGTCAGTCAGGCAGGAAGAGATATGGCGATATTTGGGTTATATTTATTTATTTTTATTTTGTCTCCGTGTGTTTTGCTGGAGTAAGTTGAAGAACTCTTCGGAGGTTTAAAACGGGACAAAACTAATCAATGACACCAAAGTTTGGCGGGGATCCTTTTGGAGGCGCATGGAGGTGCGCACATCAGATCTTTCTCGTGGTTTAATGAGAACTGCACATCCCGGTTGGAGGAGAGACGTTTGACTCGTTATAAACCGTGTCAGGCTTCATTCACACTGTCTGCGCGGCAAACCGGCAAACCCTGTTACCCCCCCCCAGCACCCCGAAAGACCCCAGATCACCCCCAGAGCCTATCGTCAGCTCAGTTTTGGCGAACGGCACAAAACTACCAAGCTGGGGAAGGAAACAGGAAAAACGAACCCAGTCCCTTCCCCTAAGCGCAGCGGAAAACCGGAAATACGTTCGGTGCCCCAAACCGACCATACCACCAGCCCATCGGGAGGGGTGGAACTACCGAAATGGCGAACGGCACAGATCGGCCCACCACTCCGACTGAGGTACGTTCCCGCTGCACCACACCCTGGTAACACCAATGACGAACGGTCAAAGGCCCACCGGGGCTGGAGTGGAACCGAGCATCAACCAAACCCAAAAAAACGCCCCTGACAACCCCCCCTAGGTGCAGAGGTTTTCTGAGAAACGCTCAGCGTAACCAACCTGCACCACCCCACAACCCAAAAGACAAACAGTCTTAAAGCATGTGAGGTTGGGGTTAGGGAAACAGGGAAATAAAAACAACAAAACAAAACGACCCAATCCGCAAACAGAAATTACCTAAATTCAAATAATGATTACCTGAGTCCAGCCGAGCTCCGAACTGCCAGTCGTTCACCCCACCAGAACCGCCTCTAAGTCCCCAAACAATTTATAACCCCTTACAAGAAAACAAAAACAGCCCAAATAACTAAACAACCAAAGATCTGCCACTTTTTTTTTTTTTGTGTCCATTATTATGCCTGTCTAAGAACACCTGGAGATACGTCATTGTTATCTTTCTTGACGCTTATGTGACCGGGGCAATATGGCGGCTTCAGCTCGACCGAGCTGCATGGGCTCATCCGCAAGAGGAGCCAGAGGTCCCGTCGGAGGAGTCTCAGTGGGGCGAAGAAGAGGCAGCCCTGATCTGTGTCGGGGAAAGCCCCGAGACGAAAAGACCCGCTCTGATGTCCGCCCTCTCTCGCGTCCACGCTCCTTTATCCGATCATCTAGACGAATAGCCAAAGATATTAGCTCATCTAAATCTTTTGGTTCGTCACGGACTGCTAGCTCGTCTTTTAATGAATCATTCAAACCATCCACAAACACTCCTCTCAAAGCTGCGGCATTCCAACCGGACTGAGCAGAAAAAATTCAGAAATCCACGGAATAATCCGTCGCACTCCGCCTCCCCTTGGGTGACGGAGTTATCTGCACCGGTATCGATAGTGCCGCAGCTGGAGCAGCAGGAAGCAGAACGGCTTGCGCTGCAAGCTCCGTAATGCGAGCATCTGTTTGTTTAATTAGATTTGCGAGAGGCCATAATTGCTCCCATATCTTCTCCAAGTATTCTTGAACTCTTTCAGCAAAAGGAACCGCTTCTGCCGCTGGGTCCATTTTGGAATGGCCGGGATCTACTGTTATGTGCAGATGCGAGTTGAGGAGCGGACCAGCGTCTGACTGAACCCAGCGCTAAATAACCAGAAAGCGGTTCCAAAAACAAAACAAATTTATTTCCCTTCTGTGCAATAATTTGTGTACAACATAAATGTGCAGTTGTCTGGTGAGGTGAAGGACGGCGCGCTCTCCAGCGCCCAAATGGATCGAAGCCCGATGCTTCTGGACCCAGACTCACCGCCGAACACCCCCCAGGTGGATACGACAGACTGACTCTGTGAAGGATGGAAAAGGTGAGGTAAGTCAACAGCTACAACAACTATCCTTCAAAGGCACACACTATCAGCAACACATTCAGGTCTGAATTTAAGCTTTATGTAAATGAGCAGCTTCTCACAACAGGTGGAGGATCATCATTCCGTACGCCACGGCAGTGAGAAGCGAGCTGCACAATTCTCATCAATGTTCAAATATACTGCGTAACAAAATACCAAATTACTGTTAACACTTATTCAGACAATCATCACCTCTGATGTGTGCTGACAGCATGTGTCCCTCACCTGTCCTCCTTCACAGGCACGATGTGTCAAACCCAGGCACGGTCCTCAGCGTCTCACAAACGAACGTCACAAGGTCATGTTCCCGGCAATTCTGCTCGAATCACTCATGGCTTAAATGCAGAACGCCATCTCATTATCTGCTTCAGCTGAAAGTCTTTAAGTCTACACGTGAACATCCTCCACAAGTGCAGCCAATAATGCTGATGAGGGTGAAGGACTCTTCTGCCAGCACCTTCTCCACAGACAAAAATCCAGTTTGCATACCACCTGGACAGCAAAGAAAAGAAAACAACACCAAAATGTCCAGCCAAACCCCCCAACACACAACACCCTAAAATAGCAATTTACATGTTTTTTAAAGAAATTCTAACTCAGCCACTGAGTACACACAAGACACTTATAGTAAGACAAACCCAAGTTTAGCAACACATTTAATTAAGTGGTTTTGTATACTTCATTTGCTTTGTCCTCTACACTTAATTTTAACCAATTTAATTTAAAGGTTTCGGTGTTATTAGTTAGTCAAGTTATTTAATTTAAGTTTTTCAAGCTTCTTTAGTTTGCCTCCATTCCACTCAGTAATGTTCATGCAAAATATTACCTTAATTTTCTCTCTCTCTCTTTCTCTCTCTCTCTCTCTGAAGGTGGTGTGAACATTGTATTATGTACATAATGTTCTTTTGTCAGATGAAGAATTTTTCCATATTTTGAAAGAGTGTAAATTTGGTGATATTTTCTATTTTGTTAAGGTCGGTGTCATCGTGAACCCCAGGATCTGTTTGTCTGAAGATAATGGCAGTGCAGTACAGTTTGGTGTACTATCTGTGTAATTGGTGTCAAATGGCGAAATGTTCTTTGCTCAAGAACTTGAGTGTTGTATTTGATACTGTTCCTTTCCAAAGTAGAAATGGGGCCTAATATAGCTGTAAATGGTTAGCTTTATCTGTAAAACTGCTGATTTTGAGAAGGACATGAAATGATTATTGTGGAGTTGTAGTAATTTTCCGAGTGTTCACTTGAATGCCTGTACTGGACAAGGCAAGGGAATCTATTGGCACAGCAGCCCCACCAAGACTGTTTTTCACCAGCCGCCACTGAAGACCAGGTTTTCCCCAGAAGCTTTGCCAATTATGTATGAAGCCCACCTCATTTTTGGACACCACTCAGACAGCCAGCAATTCAAGGAGAACATGCGGCTAAACATGTCACTCCCGGTCCGACTGGGGAGGGGCTCAGAGAAAACTACAGAGTCCGACATTGTTTTTGCAAAGTTACACACCAATTCAATGTTAATTTTAGTGACCTCCGATTGGCGTAACCGGGTGTCATTACTGCCGACGTGAATTACAATCTTACCAAATTTACGCTTAGCCTTAGCCAGCAGTTACAAATTTCCTTCAATGTCGCCTGCTCTGACCCTCGGAAGACAATTGACTATGGTTGCTGGTGTCGCTAACTTCACATTTCTCAAAACAGAGTCGCCAATAACCAGAGTTTCTTCCTCGGCGGGTGTGTCGCCGAGTAGGGAAAAACGGTTAGAATTGTGAACAGGTTGGTGGTGTACAGGGGGCTTGTGTTTAGGACTACGCTTCCTCCTCACAGTCACCCAGCCGGCCTGCTTTCCCGGCTGCTCGGGATCTGCTGGGGGACAGCTAATGGCGGCTAAGCTACCTTGGTCCGCACCGACTACAGGGGCCTGGCTAGCTGTAGGATTTTCCAAGGTGCGGAGCCGAGTCTCCAATTCGCCCAGCCTGGCCTCCAAAGCTACGAATAAGCTACACTTATTACAAGTACCATTACTGCTAAAGGAGGCCGAGGAATAACTAAACATTTCACACCCAGAGCAGAAAAGTGCAGGAGAGACAGGAGAAGCCGCCATGCTAAATCGGCTAAGAGCTAGTAGCTGCGCTAAGCTAGCAGATTCCTAAAAACACACAAAGTGAATAATGTGAAAATAATTTAGGTGATTCAGCAGAGGGAGTGCTTTAGTTAAGGCACGTGAAGATAACACTGAGAAACAAAACGTTATCTAGTTATCTATATCAATCTAACTACGCAGATTAAATAGCTAACAGATACAGCAAAACACTGCTGTGCTCCGGAACAGGAAGTGATACAACACCGCAGTGAGAGCCAACCACCAGTAGAGGCCAGTAGAGACCCCCCGAAAAAAAACACCTCCGTGTTGGAAACCATTCAGAAGATTCAGACGGCTTTCGATGGCTTTCAGTCGAGTGAGTATCCGAGAAATTGTGTAACAGCTGGACATGCCCCAACATGTCCTGTGAGACTTCCAAGACGGAGGTGTTTTTTTGCTGCACGTCCTGAGCTGCTTCGTGCCGACGCGCGAAATCCTCCGCACGTCTTTCAATACAAAATCTCCTGTAACAGTGGAATGTGCCGCAAACGTGCTATGTCCAGCTCTCTTGCCATTTCTGTGGTAGTCACATGATGTCCCGGATCAACACAGCGTTCAGTTTAGAAATGATCTGGTCGATCAGTTAGATTGCTCTAGTTATCTAGATTACGATTTGTTTCCCAGTGTAATCTTCACGTGCCTTAACGAAAGCACTCCTTCTGCTGAATCACCTCTAAATTATTTACACATTATTCACTTTGCGTGTTTTTAAGAATCCGCTAGCTTAGCGCAGCTACTAGCTCTTAGCCGATTTAGCATGGCGGCTTCTCCTGTCTCTCCCGCACTTTTCTGCTCTGGGTGTGAAATGTTTAGTTATTCCTCAGCCTCCTTTAGCAGTAATGGTACTTGTAATAAGTGTAGCTTATTCGTAGCTTTGGAGGCCAGGCTGGGTGAATTGGAGACTCGGCTCCGCACCTTGGAAAATCCTACAGCTAGCCAGGCCCCTGTAGTCGGTGTGGACCAAGGTAGCTTAGCCGCCGTTAGTTACCCCCTGGCAGATCCCGAGCAGCCGGGAAAGCAGGCCGACTGGGTGACTGTGAGGAGGAAGCGTAGTCCTAAACAGAAGCCCCGTGTACACCGCCAACCCGTTCACATCTCTAACCGTTTTTCCCCACTCGGCGACACACCCACCGAGCATCAAACTCTGGTTATTGGCGACTCTGTTTTGCGAAATGTGAAGTTAGCGACACCAGCAACCATAGTCAATTGTCTTCCGGGGCCCAGAGCAGGTGACATTGAAGGAAATTTGAAACTGCTGGCTAAGGCTAAGCGTAAATTTGGTAAGATTGTAATTCACGTCGGCAGTAATGACACCCAGTTACGCCATTCGGAGGTCACTAAAATTAACATTAAATCGGTGTGTAACTTTGCAAAAACAATGTCAGACTCTGTAGTTTTCTCTGAGCCCCTCCCCAATCAGACCGGGAGTGACATGTTTAGCCGCATGTTCTCCTTGAATTGCTGGCTGTCTGAGTGGTGTCCAAAAAATGAGGTGGGCTTCATAGATAATTGGCAAAGCTTCTGGGGAAAACCTGGTCTTGTTAGGAGAGACGGCATCCATCCCACTTTGGATGGAGCAGCTCTCATTTCTAGAAATCTGGCCAATTTTCTTAAATCCTCCAAACCGTGACTATCCAGGGTTGGGACCAGGAAGCAGAGTTGTAGTCTTACACACCTCTCTGCAGCTTCTCTCCCCCTGCCATCCCCTCATTACCCCATCCCCGTAGAGACGGTGCCTGCTCCCAGACTACCTAATAACCAGCAAAAATCTATTTAAGCAGAAAAAAAAAAAATAATAATAATATAGCACCTTCAACTGCACCACAGACTAAAACAGTTAAATGTGGTCTATTAAACATTAGGTCTCTCTCTTCTAAGTCCCTGTTGGTAAATGATATAATAATTGATCAACATATTGATTTATTCTGCCTTACAGAAACCTGGTTACAGCAGGATGAATATGTTAGTTTAAATGACTCAACACCCCCAAGTCACACTAACTGTCAGAACGCTCGTAGCACGGGCCGGGGCAGAGGATTAGCAGCAATCTTCCATTCCAGCTTATTAATTAATCAAAAACCCAGACAGAGCTTTAATTCATTTGAAAGCTTGACTCTTAGTCTTGTCCATCCAAATTGGAAGTCCCAAAAACCAGTTTTATTTGTTATTATCTATCGTCCACCTGGTCGTTACTGTGAGTTTCTAGCTCAGATAAGATAATTATAGTGGGCGATTTTAACATCCACACAGATGCTGAGAATGACAGCCTCAACACTGCATTTAATCTATTATTAGACTCTATTGGCTTTGCTCAAAAAGTAAACGAGTCCACCCACCACTTTAATCATATCTTAGATCTTGTTCTGACTTATGGTATGGAAATAGAAGACTTAACAGTATTCCCTGAAAACTCCCTTCTGTCTGATCATTTCTTAATAACATTTACATTTACTCTGATGGACTACCCAGCAGTGGGGAATAAGTTTCATTACACTAGAAGTCTTTCAGAAAGTGCTGTAACTAGGTTTAAGGATATGATTCCTTCTTTATGTTCTCTAATGCCATATACCAACACAGTGCAGAGTAGCTACCTAAACTCTGTAAGTGAGATAGAGTATCTCGTCAATAGTTTTACATCCTCATTGAAGACAACTTTGGATGCTGTAGCTCCTCTAAAAAAGAGAGCTTTAAATCAGAAGTGCCTGACTCCGTGGTATAACTCACAAACTCGTAGCTTAAAGCAGATAACCCGTAAGTTGGAGAGGAAATGGCGTCTCACTAATTTAGAAGATCTTCACTTAGCCTGGAAAAAGAGTCTGTTGCTCTATAAAAAAGCACTCCGTAAAGCTAGGACATCTTTCTACTCATCACTAATTGAAGAAAATAAGAACAACCCCAGGTTTCTTTTCAGCACTGTAGCCAGGCTGACAAAGAGTCAGAGCTCTATTGAGCTGAGTATTCCATTAACTTTAACTAGTAATGACTTCATGACTTTCTTTGCTAACAAAATTTTAACTATTAGAGAAAAAATTACTCATAACCATCCCAAAGACATATCGTTATCTTTGGCTGCTTTCAGTGATGCCGGTATTTGGTTAGACTCTTTCTCTCCGATTGTTCTGTCTGAGTTATTTTCATTAGTTACTTCATCCAAACCATCAACATGTTTATTAGACCCCATTCCTACCAGGCTGCTCAAGGAAGCCCTACCATTATTTAATGCTTCGATCTTAAATATGATCATTCTATCTTTGTTAGTTGGCTATGTACCACAGGCTTTTAAGGTGGCAGTAATTAAACCATTACTTAAAAAGCCATCACTTGACCCAGCTATCTTAGCTAATAATAGGCCAATCTCCAACCTTCCTTTTCTCTCAAAAATTCTTGAAAGGGTAGTTGTAAAACAGCTAACTGATCATCTGCAGAGGAATGGTCTATTTGAAGAGTTTCAGTCAGGTTTTAGAATTCATCATAGTACAGAAACAGCATTAGTGAAGGTTACAAATGATCTTCTTATGGCCTCGGACAGTGGACTCATCTCTGTGCTTGTTCTGTTAGACCTCAGTGCTGCTTTTGATACTGTTGACCATAAAATTTTATTACAGAGATTAGAGCATGCCATAGGTATTAAAGGCACTGCGCTGCGGTGGTTTGAATCATATTTGTCTAATAGATTACAATTTGTTCATGTAAATGGGGAATCTTCTTCACAGACTAAAGTTAATTATGGAGTTCCACAAGGTTCTGTGCTAGGACCAATTTTATTCACTTTATACATGCTTCCCTTAGGCAGTATTATTAGACGGTATTGCTTAAATTTTCATTGTTACGCAGATGATACCCAGCTTTATCTATCCATGAAGCCAGAGGACACACACCAATTAGCTAAACTGCAGGATTGTCTTACAGACATAAAGACATGGATGACCTTTAATTTCCTGCTTTTAAACTCAGATAAAACTGAAGTTATTGTACTTGGCCCCACAAATCTTAGAAACATGGTGTCTAACCAGATCCTTACTCTGGATGGCATTACCCTGACCTCTAGTAATACTGTGAGAAATCTTGGAGTCATTTTTGATCAGGATATGTCATTCAAAGCGCATATTAAACAAATATGTAGGACTGCTTTTTTGCATTTACGCAATATCTCTAAAATCAGAAAGGTCTTCTCTCAGAGTGATGCTGAAAAACTAATTCATGCATTTATTTCCTCTAGGCTGGACTATTGTAATTCATTATTATCAGGTTGTCCTAAAAGTTCCCTAAAAAGCCTTCAGTTAATTCAAAATGCTGCAGCTAGAGTACTGACGGGGACTAGAAGGAGAGAGCATATCTCACCCATATTGGCCTCTCTTCATTGGCTTCCTGTTAATTCTAGAATAGAATTTAAAATTCTTCTTCTTACTTATAATGTTTTGAATAATCAGGTCCCATCTTATCTTAGGGACCTCGTAGTACCATATCACCCCAATAGAGCGCTTCGCTCTCAGACTGCAGGCTTACTTGTAGTTCCTAGGGTTTGTAAGAGTAGAATGGGAGGCAGAGCCTTCAGCTTTCAGGCTCCTCTCCTGTGGAACCAGCTCCCAATTCAGATCAGGGAGACAGACACCCTCTCTACTTTTAAGATTAGGCTTAAAACTTTCCTTTTTGCTAAAGCTTATAGTTAGGGCTGGATCAGGTGACCCTGAACCATCCCTTAGTTATGCTGCTATAGACGTAGACTGCTGGGGGGTTCCCATGATGCACTGTTTCTTTCTCTTTTTGCTCTGTATGCACCACTCTGCATTTAATCATTAGTGATTGATCTCTGCTCCCCTCCACAGCATGTCTTTTTCTTGGTTCTCTCCCTCAGCCCCAACCAGTCCCAGCAGAAGACTGCCCCTCCCTGAGCCTGGTTCTGCTGGAGGTTTCTTCCTGTTAAAAGGGAGTTTTTCCTTCCCACTGTAGCCAAGTGCTTGCTCACAGGGGGTCGTTTTGACCGTTGGGGTTTTACATAATTATTGTATGGCCTTGCCTTACAATATAAAGCGCCTTGGGGCAACTGTTTGTTGTGATTTGGCGCTATATAAAAAAAATGATTGATTGATTGATTGATCCAGCCTGTCGATGGCCACTTGGGGCGCCGCGCACCCTCCACCGCTGTGGGCTGTCTTTAAAAAGGTTTTAACAGTCCATAATCCGCGTGACGCCGACAGAATGTTCACCGATATCCAACTGAATCTATCGAATGGTTTCCAACTGCCTGTCTAACAGTTTCTGAAAAAAATTTCATGGAGCAAAGCGGCAGTCTCTCAGCAAGTTCTCAGACAAAAGAAATCCGACAGGAGGGGTGGATCAGTGCTCACTCAAAGCCTGCCCGCAGGCGAATGACTAACCGACAGGCGTGGAAAAACTCACGCATGCGCACGAAGGTTCAAGCTTGGCTCATGCAATCACATGTGATTCAAATCCATATAGTTTTTGGAAAAAATAAAAAGGTCCGTTACTTTTTGGACAGACCTCGTAGACCTTTCAGAAACAGCAGCTGCCCCTGGGTATGGCTAATGCAAACACTGTTGTGCTATAGAACAAAAACAGAATTATTCTGGGGTGGAAAAAAATCTTCACGGACCAAAGTAGTTGGCCTGTAGTGATGTAATTAGTGTCTTGCTTGTCTGCACATGCTTCTAACCATGGCTGACTTTTGCCCATTTCATATTTTGTCTTAAAAGTGATCCAAAATTCTACTTAGTCAGCAAATTGAGTCATCACTATGGATGGAACTTCACAGGTAAAAGGCTGAAAAACATTTTGGTTTGCCCTAGAAAATGAGAACAAAAGTCTGTGAGAACTTGGAGTTTGCCTTTTCTAAAAATGATCTGGTTAAAAACTATTCAGAATGCATCCTCATTCCTGTAGAGGAATGTAAGGCAATTTTGGAAATACTGAAACTTTAATATTTGTGGCAGAAGAGGTGATTTAATTTGAATTTCAGAGGTGCCGCAGTTGTGTGACATCGTTCATGCTGAACCCACTACAAACTCCCACTCTTTGTTTGACTAGCTCACCGACAACAGGATTTTTTTTTTTTTTCTCTACATAGATGACAATGCCAATAGTGTGATGGAGACTTCATGGAGAAATAAACAACAGTGCTCACTCTATCAGTCCATTGATGCTGTGTGATGCAGAACCTCTTTGTGTGGGCTGATTGAATTTGAACTGAACCCATTGTGCCAAAGCCTCATTCCCATGCATCCTATTGTCCGTCGCCACTCCTCCTGCTTCTGTCTTTTGTGACAGCCGCTGATTTAGACCATTTCTCCAGGTAAACAGGTGTCATGTCTATTCCTGAAGCTGACATAATGCTCGGCGATCACGCTCTGTAGATAGACCAGATGTCCCTGTTTGAACGATAGAGAAAGTCTCCCATGGCATTTGTTACACTTATCCTGGCAGCAGATGACAAATAAATGACTGTGCTTGTAACACCAATGCCGTGACGTGCTCTAGACTGGTGATGAGCGAATAGGCGGAGAGATAAGGTAAATCAAGACCCAGAGGAAGTGGAGCATTTAATTGCTCTGAGAGGCGTGTCGAACGTGGGATGTGAGGCTTTGTGAAGCCTGTCACTGACGGTACCATGATTATAAAGGTGTGTTTGCTTTGACACGCTAATTAATAAATAAGAATGTTTATGCAAATGCTTAGATGGAGCAGAGCACAGCAAAATGCACTACTATAATATTGAGCAATACAGCATAGTGGAGAAGATAACATCAGTTTTACAGGAAAATGCAAATGTGGGTAGAAGCACCAAATTTGGCATGATGATTCCCAAGGTAGCACTTACCAGATCTGGTCAACTGGGCATTTGCAAATCCTAGATGACCACCAAAATGACCTACTGAAAATTACAGTACATTTTGCATAGAGACATTCCTATCACAATAGATCTGTTTTATAGCATCAGCAAAATCCAAGATGCCGTCTAATGTCAAGATGGCCACCAAATCAACCCCAACATCACGTTTTTCACAAAATCCAATTACTTATTTGATTCTTCATATCAAATCATAGGTTTTCAGGCATGACAAATTAAAATTTTCATGTTCCAACAACTATATGACACTCTTAGTGATACAAAATAACACAATATATTTAACACTAAACGCATTTTAATAGGCCTACATGCAGTAGTTTCCTCAGATGAACATTATTCAAATGTGCTGGGTGGAAACTATTAACTAACTATTAACTAACACATAAGCAAAATAATTTTGAATAATACAAAAAAAGACACGCACATCCGAAATGTATAAAAACAGCGTGCTGTATCAAAAAGGACAGATCACAACCATTAAAACCTGCATATCCTGAATGTTCCCATGCAAAAAAAACTTTATTAGACACAAGCGGTGGCATTTCGGGCAGTGATTTATTACATAAGCAAAATAAAACATAATAAATACCATAAACATCAAATAACATAACTTATAACAAAATGGAATTTGACATCAATATCATTTTAATTGAACAAATAGGAGGATTTCTATTCAAATAATAATCTTGGTGGTCATCTTGGAAAATGTTTGCCATCTTGAGTTTTCACGTGGCCAACTGACCAGATATGCTAAGTAATATGACAATAACAATGGCAAATTTGGTGCTTGTACCATGAAATACGCAATTTTTTTTCCATTACCGGCTCCACTAAGCAAGTCTACAACAAGAAAGAAACTTTGAGCTGCTACGCCTGGACCAAACCGTATTCAAATGAGTGTCAAATGAACGTTTTACAGCTCAACACTCAAACAACTTTTTGGTTTATTATTAGGCTTCATTATTCTTTCACAAAGAAAGAAAGGAAAAAGGAATCGAATAAATGTAGGAACATTTCCCTAAAGCTAAATTCTCTATTCTTCGTGTTTTTATCTTGCGTAGCTCAGGGCAATGGTACGAGTTTTCCAAATCAAATCAAATAGCTGCTCCCTTATTTGCACTCAGGGTCGCCACAGCAAATCCAAGGTGGATCTGCATGTTGAATTGGCACAGGTTTTACACCAGATGCCCTTCCTGATGCAACTCCACATTACATGAGAAATGTGGCAGGGGTGGTATTCAAACTGGGAAACCAAGTGCATTAACCACTTGGCCACCACCCCTATAATCCCAATGCACATGAGATATTGTAAATAATGTTCTGCTTTACACTGTTGACACCTGAATATCAGTTGAAATTTTGTCCACAAACTAAGGCTTTTATGCAGATGATAAACAGTTTAGACGCTGAATTGCTTCCATGAAGGCTATAGAAATACGGTAGGCTAACACATTTTGTTGCTGGTCACATACTGCATTTTTTATGCAATTCAATTGCCTACAGCCGTATTCAGATTTTCTGGAATGCTGTAAATTCCATACATTATTTTGGGTTGAGTTTTGCACAGTGCATTCACAGCCTCTCAAATGATTTTTCCCAGAAAGGTAAGTATCACAGCCAGTTTTCCAGGCCAGCATTTTGATGCATTGTGTTGTTTAATCCCAAAGGGGACGAGGTAAGGATTAATTTGTTGTATCTGTCAGACCCCATTCTGGCACCACTGATAGTGTCCATGCCAGTGTGAGGATTTTCCCTCGCTATTGCCCTCTCTTGTAGCCACTGAGCTCCTTTTATTATGCTGCCAAAAGACCTCATTCAAATGGTTCCACACATTGCTGCTGTGTTATTGTTGTAGCTCTTGGCTTTGAACCCAGAGTCATACTTCTCAATGTGTTTTCCAATCTGAGGCCCCAGTTCTATGTCTTTTTTGGATCCCTCTTGACCTGAAGCTCCCAGCTAATCCTAGTGGATATGATCCAGGCTCATGGTTCGGACAGGGGTCAGACAACAATGCAAATGTGAGCTTGTCTTTGTAAAAAAAAAAATAACAGCTCATGAGTGAGACAGGGTCATGTATGTGACTCAGTTGTTTGTTTGTTTTTTTTCTGTCTCTCGGGTTGTTGAGTAATGTAGTTATGTCTGAGTTTTCAAATTGGTAGGATGTTTAAAACAATTATCCAGCACAACATCCCTTTTTTGTTACATGTTAGCATGCATGCAAACTCAGAGAGGAGAGATAGAGATGGTTTGAACATGTAAAGAGGATGGACACAGTATATATAGGGAGAAGGATGCTGAGGATGGAGTGATCAGGCAGGAGTAGGAGGCCAAAGAGGAGGTTTAAGGATGGAGTGAGGGAGGACATGCAAGTGGCAATTGTGAGAGAGGAAGACACAGAGGGCAGGGTGAGATGGAGATGGATGATGTGCTGTGGTGACCCCTAATGGAAGCAGTCGAAATAAGAACAAGAGGCAAGGCTACATTTCATTAAACACTTGAAATATGACCATGCACATACAAGATGTATTTGTTTCCCTTGTTTGATTAGTTTGTGTGCACATGATAAGCACATGTACACACAAACATGAGACAGAAAATAACATTCTAGGTGCAAGATGTTACTGGGTGTTTATGTGAATAATAACAAATATGGAAATACACTGAGTACAGAATAGGTGTTCTTTGTTTGGAGAAAAGTGTGTATGCAGACATATGAATAGATTATCTTTTATGCACTGCCAAAATGATGGAATTATGTCTGTTGTGTGTTCAGATTCTTCAAACCATGGGAATGGAACTCAATGGCAGTTCCATTTTTTTTAAATCCTCTCTCTGGTCACTCTGAGGCTTTGTGGGAATCGTCATCTTTAAGTGTGCACCTTAGAAGTCAGGTCGTTTAAAGCTGTGCAGCTTTTTATAAATTTCTTTCAGCCACTCTTACTTGGAGTTTCAGTAGCAAAATCATCCATTTCTACCTCACATAAATTATTTATGCATGTCTTGTGTATTTTGGCATAGGTGATTGTGTTGTTCTGTCTGTATAAATTAAATTCAAATCATAATTTAAATGGTGTTAAATCACCATATCAGTTGCCTCAAGGTGCTTCAAAAGTGTAAGGTGTACCCTATGCTACAAAGGCAGCAGTGTGCTTCCCACTCCCTTGGGCATTTTTTGATTGTGAGAAGAAAAATCAAGCAGACCATACTCACGGGGGTGACCATCTGCTTTGGCTATACAGTAAAATTTGCCTAAACCGTCATTGTATGAACCGAATATTCACACTCACCGGACAAAAGCAAAAGCCGCAATGCTTTGTATGGTTTTCTATATAATAAACACTGTATATAAGGGGTTTTACATAGGATTTTTGCTCACATTGGTCAAAATGTCCTGTCCAATTGCAACGCATCCCTGTTAAATCCCCTCACATGTACCAGACAGAGCAGTCTGTACATGCCCAGAAACAGAGGTACGAAATGAGGTTTAGCACTGACACTGGCATATTCGTGGAAAGTGGGTATCTTTTTTTTATTTAAAAGCCTGACTGTTTATTTTTTTAATTCAAGGCTGGTGATTATTAAAAGCCCCTTCACACATAACACAAAAGACGCAGAAACCGGAAGAAAATCCGCAAACCAAATAAGAAATGGGGTATCACAAAACATTCCACCTAGTCCATGGGCCAAGCAGGTTTTTGGTACCACTTAAGATGACTAAACAGCACTTAGAATCCTCATTGTATCATGGCCTACACAAAAATGTATGATAGCAATCTCAGGGTGGTAGCTGTAGCCAGGTAGGGGTCAGTGAAGAATTACACAGAGGTCAAACTTTAAAAATGCTCCAATCATGTTGAAAAGTATATCATATTACTTGTCTGGTCATAACGATTCCAAAAAGGTATAGTTTGGACTATCTGTGATGGAATGTTTTGGAGTTATGGGGTAAAAACAGCAAAAATTGTGACAAAGGTCAGTTTCAGTTTGTACAGGGGTGAAAAGTTAAAGTTGCTCCAATTTCAGTACAGAATGATGCAAATTATTGGTTGAAATAAAAGGATTAATACATGGAATAGTTTTGACTGTGTTGAATGTTTGGTCTCCAAGGTAAAGGTCAAACAAGGTCAACATCTATTGGATTCTATGACATGTCACATATATTACCCTGTAACATGACAACTAAGCATGACAGATGGTGCAAACTATTCCTTATTAGAACCCTATTAACCTAAACAATAATTTGCATAGTTTTCTTTACTGAATTTTAGCAACTTTAACTTTTGACCCCTGTACAAACTGAAATTGACCTTTGTCAACATTTTTGCTGTTTTTCCCCATAACCTCAGAACATTCCATCATAGATAGTACAAAGTATACTTTTTTGGAATTGTTATGATCAGACAAATAATGTGATATAGTTTTCAATGTGATTGGAGCATTTTAAAATTTTGACCTCTATGTAATTATTCATTGACAACAACCTGGCTACAGCTACCACCCTGGGATGGCTATCATACATTTTTGTGTAGGCCATGGTACACTGAGGCTGGATTCTAAGTGTCACTTAAATCAAATCAATTTCATTTCTATAGCGCCAAATCACAACAAACAGTTGCCCCAAGGCACTTCATATTGCAAGGCAAAGCCATACAATAATTACAGAAAAACCCCAACGGTCAAAACGACCCCCTGTGAGCAAGCACTTGGCAACAGTGGGAAGGAAAAACTCCCTTTTAACAGGAAGAAACCTCCAGCAGAACCAGGCTCAGGGAGGGGCAGTCTTCTGCTGGGACTGGTTGGGGCTGAGGGAGAGAACCAGGAAAAAGACATGCTGTGGAGGGGAGCAGAGATCAATCACTAATGATTAAATGCAGAGTGGTGCATACAGAGCAAAAAGAGAAAGAAACACTCAGTGCATCATGGGAACCCCCCAGCAGTCTAAGTCTATAGCAGCATAACTAAGGGATGGTTCAGGGTCACCTGATCCAGCCCTAACTATAAGCTTTAGCAAAAAGGAAAGTTTTAAGCCTAATCTTAAAAGTAGAGAGGGTGTCTGTCTCCCTGATCTGAATTGGGAGCTGGTTCCAGAGGAGAGGAGCCTGAAAGCTGAAGGCTCTGCCTCCCATTCTACTCTTACAAACCCTAGGAACTACAAGTAAACCTGCAGTCTGAGAGCAAAGCGCTCTATTGGGGTGATATGGTACTACGAGGTCCCTAAGATAAGATGGGACCTGATTATTCAAAACCTTATAAGTAAGAAGAAGAATTTTAAATTCTATTCTAGAATTAACAGGAAGCCAATGAAGAGAGGCCAATATGGGTGAGATATGCTCTCTCCTTCTAGTCCCCGTCATTACTCTAGCTGCAGCATTTTGAATTAACTGAAGGCTTTTCAGGGAACTTTTAGGACAACCTGATAATAATGAATTACAATAGTCCAGCCTAGAGGAAATAAATGCATGAATTAGTTTTTCAGCATCACTCTGAGACAAGACCTTTCTGATTTTAGAGATATGGCGTAAATGCAAAAAAGCAGTCCTACATATTTGTTTAATATGCGCTTTGAATGACATATCCTGATCAAAAATGACTCCAAGATTTCTCACAGTATTACTAGAGGTCAGGGTAATGCCATCCAGAGCAAGGATCTGGTTAGACACCATGTTTCTAAGCTTTGTGGGGCCAAGTACAATAACTTCAGTTTTATCTGAGTTTAAAAGCAGGAAATTAGAGGTCGTCCATGTCTTTATGTCTGTAAGACAATCCTGCAGTTTAGCTAATTGGTGTGTGTCCTCTGGCTTCATGGATAGATAAAGCTGAGTATCATCTGCGTAACAATGAAAATTTAAGCAATGCTGTCTAATAATACTGCCTAAGGGAAGCATGTATAAAGTGAATAAAATTGGTCCTAGTACAGAACCTTGTGGAACTCCATAATTAACCTTAGTCTGTGAAGAAGATTCCCCATTTACATTAACAAATTATAATCTATTAGATAAATATGATTCAAACCACCGCAGCGCAGTGCCTTTAATACCTATGGCATGCTCTAATCTCTGTAATAAAATTTTATGGTCAACAGTATCAAAAGCAGCACTGAGGTCTAACAGAACAAGCACAGAGATGAGTCCACTGTCTGAGGCCATAAGAAGATCATTGGTAACCTTCACTAATGCTGTTTCTGTACTATGATGAATTCTAAAACCTGACTGAAACTCTTCAAATAGACGATTCCTCTGCAGATGATCAGTTAGCTGTTTTACAACTACCCTTTCAAGAATGTTTGAGAGAAAAGGAAGGTTGGAGATTGGCCGGCATCACTGAAAGCAGCCAAAGAGAACGATATGTCTTTGGAATGGTTATGAGTAATTTTTTCTCTAATAGTTAAAATTTTATTAGCAAAGAAACTCATGAAGTCATTACTAGTTAAAGTTAAAGGAATACTCGGCTTAATAGAGCTCTGACTCTTTGTCAGCCTGGCTACAGTGCTGAAAAGAAACCTGGGGTTGTTCTTATTTTCTTCAATTAGTGATGAGTAGTAAGATGTCCTAGCTTTACAGAGGGCTTTTTTATAGAGCAACAGACTCTTTTTCCAGGCTAAGTGAAGATCTTCTAAATTAGTGAGGCGCCATTTCCTCTGCAACTTACAGGTTATCTGCTTTAAGCTGCGAGTTTGTGAGTTATACCACGGAGTCAGGCAATTCTGATTTAAGGCTCTCTTTTTCAGAGGACGAGATAATCTATCTCACTCACAGAGTTTAGGTAGCTACTCTGCCCTGTGTTGGTATATGGCATTGGAGAACATAATGAAGGAATCATATCCTTAAACCTAGTTACAGTGCTTTCTGAAAGACTTCTACTGTAATGAAACTTATTCCCCACTACTGGGTAGTCCATCAGAGTAAATGTAAATGTTATTAAGAAATGATCAGACAGAAGGGGGTTTCAGGGAATACTGTTAAGTCTTCAATTTCCATACCATAAGTCAGAACAAGATCTAAGGTATGATTAAAGTGGTGGGTGGACTCATTTACATTTTGAGCAAAGCCAATCGAGTCTAACAATAGATTAAATGCAATGTTGAGGCTGTCATTCTCAGCATCTATGTGGATGTTAAAATCGCCCACTATAATTATCTTATCTGAGCTAAGCACTAAGTCAGACAAAAGGTCCGAAAATTCACAGAGAAACTCACAGTAACAACCAGGAGGATGATAGATAACAACAAATAAAACTGGTTTTTGGGACTTCCAATTTGGATGGACAAGACTAAGAGACAAGCTGTCAAATGAATTAAAGCTCTGTCTGGGTTTTTGATTAATTAATAAGCTGGAGTGGAAGATTGCTGCTAATCCTCCGCCTCGGCCTGTGCTACGAGCATTCTGGCAGTTAGTGTGACTCGGGGGTGTTGACTCATTTAAATTAACATATTCATCCTGCTGTAAGCAGGTTTCTGTAAGGCAGAATAAATCAATATATTGATCCATTATTATATCATTTACTAACAGAGACTTAGAAGAGAGAGATCTAATGTTTAATAGACCACATTTAACTGTTTTAGTCTGTGGTGCAGTTGAAGGTGCTATATTATTTTTTCTTTTTGAATTTTTATGCTTAAATAGATTTTTACTGGTTATTGGTGGTCTGGGAGCAGGCACCGTCTCTACGGGGATGGGGTAATGAGGGGATGGCAGGGGGAGAGAAGCTGCAGAGAGGTGTGTAAGACTACAACTCTGCTTCCTGGTCCCAACCCTGGATAGTCACGGTTTGGAGGATTTAAGAAAATTGGCCAGATTTCTAGAAATGAGAGCTGCTCCATCCAAAGTGGGATGGATACCATCTCTCCTAACAAGACCAGGTTTTCCCCAGAAGCTTTGCCAATTATCTATGAAGCCCACCTGATTTTTTGGACACCACTCAGACAGCCAGCAATTCAGGGAGAACATGCGGCTAAACATGTCACTCCCAGTCCGATTGGGGAGGGGCCCAGAGAAAACTACAGAGTCCGACATTGTTTTTGCAAAGTTACACACCGATTCAATATTAATTTTAGTGACCTCCGATTGGCGTAACTGGGTGTCATTACTGCCGACGTGAATTACAATCTTACCAAATTTACGCTTAGCCTTAGCCAGCAGTTTCAAATTTCCTTCAATGTCGCCTGCTCTGGCCCCTGGAAGACAACTGACTATGGTTGCTGGTGTCGCTAACTTCACAGTTCTCAAAACAGAGTCGCCAATAACCAGAGTTTGATCCTCAGCGGGTGTGTCACCGAGTGGGGAAAAACAGTTAGAGATGTGAACGGGTTGGCGGTGTACACGGGGCTTCTGTTTAGGACTACGCTTCCTCCTCACAGTCACCCAGTCGGCCTGCTTTCCCGGCTGCTCGGGATCTGCTGGGAGGGAACTAACGGCGGCTAAGCTACCTTGGTCTGCACTGACTACAGGGGCCTGGCTAGTTGTAGGATTTTCCAAGGTGCGGAGCCGAGTCTCCAATTCGCCCAGCCTGGCCTCCAAAGCTACGAATAAGCTACACTTATTACAAGTACCATTACTGCTAAAGTAGGCCGAGCAATAACTAAACATTTCACACCCAGAGCAGAAAAGTGCGGGAGAGACAGGAGAAGCTGCCATGCTAAACCAGCTAAGCGCTAGTAGCTGCACTAAGCTAGCGGATTCCTAAAAACACGCAAAGTGAATAATGTGTAAATAATTTAGAGGTGATTCAGCAGAGGGAGTGCTTTAGTTAAAGCACGTGAAGATTACACTGTGAAACAAATCGCTATCTAGTTAACTAGATCAATCTAACTGCGCAGATTAAACAGCTAACAGATACAGCAAAACACCGCTGTGCTCCGGAACAGGAAGTGATACAATACCGCAGTGAGGTTAGAGTTTAGTCACCTTAAGTGGTTCCGATTAGGTCAAAATTGATGACTGGCTCATGGACTAACCTGCTGTCGTGAGGGATGAATGGTCAGACAGGCGTGCACGATACACCAGCGATGTTTTCATGCATGCTTGTGCACTTGTAAGAACACAGTGCGAGCAGCTGGAACATCTTGCACCACATGGCACTGCTAATGTGGAGAAAAAAAACTAACAAAATAAAAACAACTGGAACATGTTGCACCACATTGTGCCTCTGCTGTGGAGAAAAAACCCCCCAAAAAACAACATACACCATAAAATAAAAATAAAAAAAAAACAAGTATGCTCCTCTGTAGCTGACCCATGGTCACAGACGTACAGTTATGAAATGACATGAATGAAGCAATGCGCTTTTATCATGTACACATCTGCTGGCCCGGCATGTCCAGTCGGCCCCGCGCACGTGTCTGGCCCGACACGTCTCTCCTGTGGGCGGCGCACCGCAGGACAGACACATAGTCATGTGGAACAAAGCTCACATAGCTGATGTGACATTCAGATCGCCTGTGGCGTGTTCACATGATCTGACAGACTGTTTCACCTGGGACAGCCTATCAATGTGGGTGCTGTGTGCTCACTCTCTGCAGCCTGTCGCAAAAGCCATATACTGTATGTTTTATGTATTTCCACATGAGGACAGTAAGCAGACACATGCATGTCACAATGGACAGTTGTTAGGTCATGTCCTTCAAAACATGGTGCATGTTCCCCAGCTGTGACGTCCAGAAACAGAGATCTCAACAGCCGCTGCTGTCGGCGGCCACACCCCCTGTCAGTTCAGTGCACAGACCAACGTGTCACTCTTTGTTTCTGTGTTATGTGATTTTTTTTTTATTAGTATTTCTTATGTAATTGTGTATGTAGTTATTATAGTACTTATTAATATACCTCTTCTGGCGGTGGTCTCTGTGTTTTTAATGTGACACTTTGTGTGCACTGAGCCATCATTCCCAGCTGTCAGAGAGTCTCTGGGCGGCGATCAGCTGGGAGGTGCCTTGCCGTGCTGCGTGCGCTCAGACGTGGCTGGCCAGTCCCCATCTGTACATATATATCAGCATTTCATGCAAGTGTCTCCCCACCCAAACACCACATGTGTGTTGCTTTGCAATGACACACTCGTGGGGGCACTTAGACAAATTTCACATCCAGCTCAATGCTAACAGTGCGAATGTCACCACATTTTCTAAGTATCCAGCGAGTGATGTTGGATGTTCAGGGGTCAGGGGCCGTAACATAATGCTTGTTGCTTGCACTGATATGGTGTGAAATTTCACACATATCCCTATAGGTGTGGCGAACCAAAGAGCTTTAGATCAGAGTCCCTCTGCAGGGCTGGGAACCAGCACACCTGCTAAATCAAAGACCGCAAAGGGCTGTGATTTGTCTCCTTACGGTTTCACTCCTTCCTCTCCCATCATATTCTAAAAGTTTTTGCAATGCGCATACTGATTTCATCGCAATCATGGATCAAATATGTTTGGCACAAAAGTCAGCAAATAAGACCAACTTCACAACACAAAGTCAGAAAAAGATGCTCAAATGACCCACAATTCATTGAGAAAATTGTACACCTTACCTTTGGTTTGGAGGTTGATGATTGTATAAAGAAGCTCATTGAGGGACAAATTAATCCAGAAAAAGCCACCGTTCCTGCGGCAAATTGCATAAAGATGCAATAAAGCTTGAAAAGATTAACTTGCATGTCGACTTCATTGCATGGCCATGGAATTACAGAGTTGCAGAAACATCAATCAGGCTTTAGGATTTTAAGCTACCACTCTGCAGCGGACTTAGAAAAAAAGAGTGACTCATCCAAATGTAATCTTTTTAATGCACATAATTTCCGGTGCTTATTTAAGGCAGGTGTTTTTGTTTTTTTTCTTCAGATGAAGTTTTGACCCAATCATTAAATGAGGCAGGTCCTGATTCAGGATTCCCCTTAGGTTGTTCTGCACCTCCTGACTGTAACTAATCCGTTACATACATATAATGGATTTTGTCAGATTTATACGTACAATGGATTTTGTCCATCTTATACATATAACGGATTTTGTCCGTTTTATACATATGATGGATTTCGATTATGACGGACAAAATTCGCTGGGCCACCTGAATCCATTATATGCAAGTTTTGCTGTACTACTAACAACGAAAAACTCAAATAAACAAAGCACAACAAAAAAATGTCCAATGTGCTTGACAGAGATGATGGAAGTAAGCATCCCGTCAATTATCAAGTGCAGTGGTCATAGGGACTAATTTGTCCAAACAAAAAAGCAATAAAAAATCATAGGCCCACGAAGAGTGTTCATCCTAGACAACTGACAACTTTGAATGTCATCAATTCTTGTTTGTGGGCTCTCCTGCCTGTCATAACATGAACATAACACTGAGCGAAATCCATTATTATGTAATATGATAAACACAAAGCAGAACGCATCGCATGATTTTAAGACATGCTCAAACTGTTGTATTGTGGATCTCAACAACATGCATGATCACAATGCAGTTACTCCATACACACTGTAATACGCCATGTGGTTATCAACCATCCTGGTGTAATTAAACAGTGTGGAGCTGCTGCTTTAGAAAAGTTGTCAAATGTTACAATAATGAAAACAGTGGCCCATAATTATTTACAAACCAACAGAGACAAGAAACATATCCACAAAAATAAAGGTTGTTATGAAAGAAATAATGTGTAGAACATTTTAAGGCAAAATCTGTCTGTAGGGTAGGGTGTGTGTATGTGGTAGCGGTTTTGTGTGTGTGTGTGGTGGGGGAGTTGCCATATACATACATACAATCATTATAGCAAGACAGTTTGTAGCTTACCTTTTCTGTTGACTGCGAAGTCCCAAAAAAGATTGGAATGAATGCTAACCAGATGATGCAGGTGGTGTACATGGTGAAGCCAATGGGTTTGGCTTCATTGAAGGTCTCCGGCACCCCTCTTGTTTTAATGGCATAGACTGTACAGGTGACCATGAGCAGCATGCTGTAGCCCAGCAGGCAGATCAGAGACAGGTCAGAAATGTCACACTTCAGCACACCCCGAGACAGCACAGGGTTTGATGTTCTCTGATCCTCATAGTCAATGATGGCCTTGGAGGGATCCACACCAAACCAGATGCACACACCAAGCAGCTGCACTGAAGCCAGGGTGAAGGTGATGACAAGCTGGGAAGCTGGAGAAATGAACTTGGGTGCACTCACTGACATGGTGCCTTGCTCGAAGATGCGGTAAATACGATTGGTTTTAGTGAGCAATGCGGCATAACTGATGCTCATACCCAAACCCAAGAAGATCCTGCGGAGGGAGCATATGCCGACATCAGGGGTGGAAATCATGAGGAACGTTATTGCGTAACAGAGGAAGATGCCTGTCAGCAAAACGTAACTCAGCTCTCGGCCTGATGCTTTGACAATTGGAGTGTCATTGTAGCGGATGAACGTGGCTACCACAAACAATGTGGCCATGATGCCAGCAACTGCGATCAGGACAGGGATGACTGCCCATGGTGAGCTCCACTCCAGTTTAACAATGGGGATTGGTACGCAGCCCGTGTGGTTCTCGTTGGGCCGTAAATCAAAGCGACACATCTTACATGTGAAGGTGTCTGCCTGGTACTGATAGCCATCGCAACGCTCACAATGCCAACAGCAGGGGATTCCCTTCACAATCTTCTTACGTTCTCCAGGCTGACAGGGGTGGCTGCAGATTGAGGAAGGGATCTGACGGACACCGCCTGGCCACTGCATTGAATGCACCTGGGAAGGGGGATGGGGGGGCAAAAGCAGAGAAGGATGTGAATGACCAGGAAAAGACAAGCACCAAAGAGAGATGCAGCCCTGTGCATCCTATAAAACGGTCTCAACTACACATGGAAATGGCTTCGTGATCCCAAAAGTTGTCCAACTGCCCTGGAGGTCAAGGACAATTTAGAATGACGCTACATGCCATTTTGAAGCGTTGACCTTAGCTGAAGAACCAATCTGTATGCTCTACCTGACCACTTTATTTGGATGGTGGGTAGGAAAGGGCAAAACAAACTTCAAATCAAGCTTTCCTTTCAGATTCAAGTCCATTTTCCACGGGGAGGTCTAAATACCTGAAAGGCAAGATGTGAAAGGAAAGAACCAATCTACTCTTGACTCTGCAGGGAACTGACACAAGAGGTTCTTTTTTGTTTTGTTTTTTGCTACAATAAATAATTGTGTTGAAAAAGCTCAACCAGGCTGTCAAACATCAGAGGGATTACGACTCTCTTTTCACAGTTCCCCCCTTTATGACAATCATTTCAAAGAGGTCTCCTCTCTTTAATGTAACCAGTTTGATTCCACTGTGGTTGTTCAACTCAAAGACAGTAAATGTGTCTTGAAACATGCATTTAATTAAGAACTCAAAGAACATTAATTAAATACTACTGTCTTCAGACTGACACGTTCCACAGCGTGTTCACAGCATGAGCAGAACACCCACGCACAAGACAGAACAACACAAAGCTGCCTCATAGATTCAGCTGTGTTTCGGTTTGCCTGCCCAAGGCCCCCCCTCTTCATTTTGTCAAACAATAATTTATTTGGATCCTTCATATAATAATACTGTTATAACGTCATAACTTCATTACCCCCCCCCCCCCCCCCCCCACACACACACACACACACGCACACACACACCCACAGTATTGTTTTAGAAGTCAACAATGCTTTCTGCAGAGAAGATATTAAATATGTCTGTCCTTAAGCTTTTATGGCTTTCTTTTCATCACACGCCATCCTGTTAATCATTTAAAGTGGCCTCGGGATATTTACACCTTTGAAGATGGCACTAAGTGCTATCAAATTGTTTGGGAGGAGCTACAGCGAAAACACACATCTGCAAAACTGGAGAAAACAAGTGCAGAAACCCGTACAGGCTGATGGGAAATGTGTGGGTATGCTGTGAAATTTACATTGAGATGGAGCTGGTCTGTCCAATGACCGATGATTTTGTATTCAGTTGTTCGATTTCGGATCTGGTACTGGTAGATCTCGTAGCGTCCTGGGGCGTCTCCATTCTCATTGAAGAGCACTGGGTTTCCGGCTATGCCTAAATGAGAGAATAATTGCATTATTTACTGCACGTTCATTGAGCTGTTTGCTTTGGAGTGAACGTTACTTAATGAAAATGGATTATTGCCATTGTAACAATACAGTTCTTACTGTTAATCATCAACATTAGAAAGTAAAAAAATAACTATGACGTCTAGTCCCTAAATTCCCTATTACCCCCTCCCCCATGTCTTTCCACTCCGCTCACCCTGGCTTCCTCCCTGCCACCCTGGAGGCAGCACTTTTTTCTTCCCCTCCAACACCCCAAGCTGGGCGGTTCGGGCCCGTCCTGCTGCAGCCTTCGCCCACTTGCCTCAATTCAGATGACGGACTGCTTCAAGTTTAGTGCACATAAACAATGTCAAATGTATATGTGTTGTCTTTAATTCTGATGTGTGCCATTATTACGGTAAACAAGTAATAATTGTGGATTAATTGCTGTATCTTGTCTGAGATAATTGGAGTGTAAACGTAATTTCGTTGTTGTTGCACTCATGTAATGACAATGACAATAAATCTCATCTAATCATCTAATCTAATCTAGTCAGTGCATGGGGCGGATCTAGAGTTGGTTGAATGGGGGTGGGATGGGGTTGTGACTTAATCAGGTGTCCAAAGTCATGCCTCTACTCAGGTGATGCAGGGGCTTTTCCCCTATCTGGAAACATTATAAAAATATATAATCTTTATCTTGCATTCTGGGAACCTAAATACTGGCTCTCTAGCCAACATTTTGAAAACATTTTTTTTTTCTTTTCAATACTGGAAATCTTCTAATTCTGCATGCAGCAGCATTTATCAGTCAGTCTTTGTTTCTGCACAACCTTTTCCAGGTTTTATCACAACAGTGGTCAGTATCTCGAGGAGCATGTGACTCCCCCCCCCCCATCTTCCCATCCCTGCCACTGCAGTAAACACTTGCTCTTAAGCTGATTCACCTATTTGTTTTTTATTTTTTTAAATAAAATCTGCTCTTCCAGAGAACAGTATGGCTTGCAGTGACTTATCAAGTTCAGCTTTGCCTTCAGTTCATGCAGCGCATTGAAATCTCCTGGTTCATTATGTATCAGCTGCATAAAAAGCTTCATTCATGTGCTCATTCATCTCATAAATCATCAAGTGTTTTCATATTCACGGCTGTGTCAGCCAAGCCACAATATCCAGTCATATTCAGCATGGTGACTCAGTGGTAAGCACTCTTGTCTCACAGCAAAAAAGGCCTGGTTTCCTAGGCCCGGTTTCATAAAGTAGTCTAATCTTGTTAAGTCAAATAAACTCACTTAGTTGACTAATTTTTTGACATTAGTCATTGCACAAAGCATTTAGTTAGTTAAGGTTTCACATTAGCAGACTAGAATTTTTAGCCTGGTACAGAGGAGGCTAATGTTATTTTAGTCTCTACAGAATCTGACTGTTTTACTGATACAGGGAGATCATTCCACAGAACAGGAGCACGATAACAGAACGGTTTGTGACCCACAGACTTTTTATTCACCCTAGGGACACAAAATAGTCCTGCACACTGAGAACACAGAGCCAATTTGTGAGCGCTGCTGCTGCGTTCATGTACCATTGGAAATTACAGGGCAAACTCAGCCTGCTTGCTTGGATTTTTTTTTTTATCTGGGTGGGTGTCAGCTTCAATGGACTGAGGCACCTTATATAGGGAAGAATTAATCTTTTGTGTGGATACAATTAATTATTTTGCCACAAGCAACTGCTAAATTTGAAACAATAAAAACGTTGTGTAATTTCCGACGATACTAGAACACAGTGTCAGTGGCAGCAGCAGCTCCTGCGAGTGCTTATTATTTTTTACTAAATATAACAATATGAGTGTAGGAACAATAGGAACAACAACAGGAATAATCCAGCCCTTATGTACATGTGGCAACAGGTAGATGATTCAAATGATTGTCAACTGATCATTCATAACATCCGATCGGTTAGCGGCTCGGTGCATGTCATAACTGATCGATCAGTCACTCCGTGAGGCGTCATAACAGCCGATCGGTTAGCGCAGTGGTCTCCAAACTATTCCAGAAAGGGCCGAGAGGGTGCAGGTTTTCTTTGCAGCCACTGACTTCAGCAGGTGATTTCACTGATTAACATCACTTGGAGCAGGTGGGATGAGTTCATCAGTGAAATCACCTGCTGGAGTCAGTGGCTGCAAAGAAAACATGCACCCTCTCAGCTTTTTCTGGAATAGTTTGGAGATCACTGGGTTAGCGGCTCGGTGCAGTGTCATAACTGATCGATCAGTCACTCCGTGAGGCGTCATAACATCCGATCGGTTAGCAGCTCGGTGCAGGGTGATCATAACTGATCGATCAGTCGCTGTGTGAGGCGTCATAACATCCGATTGGTTAGCGGCTCGGTGCGGTGTCATAACTGATTGATCAGTCGCTGTGTGAGGCGTCATAACATCCGATCGGTTAGCGGCTCGGTGCAGGGTGATCATAACTGATCGATCAGTCGCTCCGTGAGGTGTCATAACATCCAATCAGGTAGCGGCTCGGTGCCGTGTCATAACTGATCAATCAGTAGCTCTGTGAGGCGTCATAACATCCGATCGGTTAGCGGCTCGGTGCAGTGTCATAACTGATCGATCAGTCGGACCGTGAGGCGTCATAACATCCGATCGGTTAGCGGCTCGGTGCGGTGTCATAACTGATCGATCAGTCGCTCCGTGAGGCGTCATAACATCTGATCGGTTAGCGGCTCAGTGCGGTGTCATAACTGATCGATCAGTCGGACTGTGAGGCGTAATAACATCCAATCGGTTAATGGCTCGGTGCGGTGTCATAACTGATCGATCAGTCGGACTGTGAGGCGTAATAACATCCAATCGGTTAGCGGCTCGGTGCGGTGTCATAACTGATCGATCAGTTGCTCCGTGTGGCGTCATAACATCCGATCGGTTAGCGGTTCGGTGCGATGTCATTACTTGATCGATCAGTTGCTCCGTGTGGCGTCATAACATCCGATCGGTTAGCAGCTCGGTGCAGTGTCATAACTGATCGATCAGTCGCTGTGTGAGGCATCATAACATCCGATTGGTTAGCGGCTCGGTGCGGTGTCATAACTGATTGATCAGTCGCTGTGTGAGGCGTCATAACATCCGATCGGTTAGCGGCTCGGTGCAGGGTGATCATAACTGATCGATCAGTCGCTCCGTGAGGTGTCATAACATCCAATCAGGTAGCGGCTCGGTGCGGTGTCATAACTGATCAATCAGTAGCTCTGTGAGGCGTCATAACATCTGATCGGTTAGCGGTTCGGTGCGATGTCATTACTTGATCGATCAGTCGCTCCGTGAGGCGTCATAACATCTGATCGGTTAGCGGCTCAGTGCGGTGTCATAACTGATCGATCAGTCGGACTGTGAGGCGTAATAACATCCAATCGGTTAATGGCTCGGTGCGGTATCATAACTGATCGATCAGTGGCTCTGTGAAGCGTCATAACATCCGATCGGTTAGCGGCTCGGTGCGGTGTCATAACTGATCGATCAGTTGCTCCGTGTGGCGTCATAACATCCGATCGGTTAGCGGTTCGGTGCGATGTCATTACTTGATCGATCAGTTGCTCCGTGTGGCGTCATAACATCCGATCGGTTAGCGGTTCGGTGCGGTGTCATTACTTGATCGATCAGTCGCTGTGTGAGGCATTATAACATCCGATCAGTTAGCACCTCGGTGCGATGTCATAACTGATTGATCAGTCGCTCCGTGAGGCGTCATAACATCCGATCGGTTAGCGCAGTGGTCTCCAAACTATTCCAGAAAGGGCCGAGAGGGTGCAGGTTTTCTTTGCAGCCACTGACTTCAGCAGGTGATTTCACTGATTAACATCACTTGGAGCAGGTGGGATGAGTTCATCAGTGAAATCACCTGCTGGAGTCAGTGGCTGCAAAGAAAACATGCACCCTCTCGGCCCTTTCTGGAATAGTTTGGAGATCACTGGGTTAGCGGCTCGGTGCAGTGTCATAACTGATCGATCAGTCACTCCGTGAGGTGTCATAACATCCGATCGGTTAGCGGCTCGGTGCAGGGTGATCATAACTGATCGATCAGTCGCTGTGTGAGGCGTCATAACATCCGATCAGTTAGCAGCTCGGTGTGGTGTCATAACTGATCGATCAGTAGCTCTGTGAGACGTCATAACATCCGATCGGGTAGCGGCTCGGTGCGGTGTCATAACTGATCGATCAGTAGCTCTGTGAGGCGTCATAACATCCGATCGGTTAGCGGCTCGGTGCAGTGTCATAACTGATCGATCAGTCGGACCGTGAGGCGTCATAACATCCGATCGGTTAGCGGCTCGGTGCGGTGTCATAACTGATCGATCAGTCGGACTGTGAGGCGTAATAACATCCGATCGGTTAGCGGCTCGGTGCGGTGTCATAACTGATCGATCAGTTGCTCCGTGTGGCGTCATAACATCCAATCGGTTAGCGGTTCGGTGCGATGTCATTACTTGATCGATCAGTTGCTCCGTGTGGCGTCATAACATCCGATCGGTTAGCGGTTCGGTGCGGTGTCATTACTTGATCGATCAGTCGCTGTGTGAGGCATTATAACATCCGATCAGTTAGCACCTCGGTGCGATGTCATAACTGATCGATCAGTCGCTCCGTGAGGCATCAAAATATCAGATCGGTTAGCGACTCGGTGCGGTGTCATAACTGATCGATCAGTCGCTCTGTGAGGCGTCAAAACATCCGATCAGTTAGCGTCTCAGTGCGGTGTCATAACTGATCAGTCACTCCGTGAGGCGTCATAACCTCCAATTGATTAGGGGCTTGGTGCGGTGTCATAACTGATCGATCAGTCACTCTGTGTGGCGTCATAACATCCCATCGGTTAGCGGCTTAGTGCAGTGTCATAACTGATCGAACAGTAGCTCCGTGAGGCGTCATAACATCCGATCGGTTAGCGGCTCTGTGCGGTGTCATAACTGCTCAATCAGTTGCTCCGTGAGGTGTCATAACATCCGATCAGTTAGCGGCTCGGTGCGGTGTCATAACTGCTCAATCAGTCCCTCTGCGTGGCGTCATAACATCAAGCCTGGTTCACATGGCAAGATAATTAGGCCGATATCGGACCCGATCTTCCCCTTCTAAAGGACGCCCCAGCAATCATGATGACACTAAATATAATCTTATCAGATATTCCTGCCGTGTGGTGTGTGTTCAGAGCGCTCTGATCTGCTCAGAAGGGCGCGAGCAGCTAAATGTGACATGCAGCCAATCAGAAAGTGAGGTGTCTGACCTGGAAATGTTCATGTGTGAAATCTGTTTGTGTGTTGTTTTTACCATGTGGCTGACACCACACACACTGTACAACTAAACCTGTCAGATCTATGATGTGTTTTTATCTCCACGTGTGTGGTCTCTCAGGTTTTGGAAACCTACAGATACTGTAATTTTAAAATCCTGCAGTCAACAAACACTGTGATACAAACACTGGTCACCAGTAGATGGCAGTGTTCTATGCATTTTGACGCCGGTTATATCACATGGCCTGAATCACAATTTAACAGACTTTTCGGCTTTGCAAATGCAAAAAAATGAAAATAATGACATATTTTACAAAAGCACATTTATTTGTAAACACCAACATACGTTACATTGATTCACTTGTGTTAGTTTTTACATAGAATGAATTAGTCAACCAATCCGTATGACCGGAGGCTAAGTTTACCAATAATTCCTTTGGGCACCTGTGTTCAAATCTTCAGAATGAGTGCATTATTTTAAAATTAACAGATATGTGTTATATATCCACTTCATACATTTTAAGTGTTTACATTAATGTAGTTATTATATCCGGAATAATTTTATTTATAAAGCAAAACCATAAGTGAAACCTGCTTCCCATTTCAAGACCTCTGCCTCATCACTGGACCACTGTATGGTATTAAGGAATAATGTTTTTTTGTTGTTGTTGTTTTTTTTTTTTTTGTTTTTTGTGGCAGTTTGGTAGCTCAGCTCCTCTTAGGTACCTCATTGCTGCAAAGTACATAGCAGACAAAAGCAAAACGGATTATCAATGTTTTTCAAGTTACTAGCTATGTAAAAAAAAAAAAATGTTAGCGGTCTAAAAGTTATCAGAACTAAATTTATCGGAAGATAATTGGTCCAATGACGGTTTTAAAATTTATCTGAAAAGCTAATCTGCTAAAAAAAACATTAGCTTAGATAATTATCGGTTATTGGATTAGCTGAACAGTGCCCACCAATGTATTTATTCCCTGTTTTGACAGTTTTTTGTTATATATATATATATATATATATATATATATATATATATATATATATATATATATATATATATATATGGAAATTACAGTAATGTAATACAGTGACCGCAGCACAGAGGTTTTTTTTTTTTTTTACAACAGTTTTCTTTTTTTTTACAAAGAATGCTTCCATCATTAGGAGAGTGCACAATAGGTGCTAATTAGAGCTATTGTTTAGTCACTAGCCTATAGCAGTCGGCCTCTCGGTAGGTGGGGTCTGGTTAGGTTAAAAACTCCAGCTTTTGTTGGCTTCTGGTTTATTCTTCTCTACAAGAGTCAAGACAGAATTCAGACTATCAGAGCAAGAATTTTAGCTGAGGAAGCTTCTGTGATTTGAAGCGAAACGTCCTCGCGTCAAGCAACCCAGTCCAGTCGAAGATTCAAGCTTCTCTACTATGGAAACCACCTGGACAACTGAGAGCCTACACAGAATCACAGGCAATAATCAAACTATGACAATCTATATTCAACACGGTGTCACAGAGATTCCCAAGTTTGAAAAGTATTTGAAAAAGTATTTGGAGATACTTGGGATCAGTGATGTATTTGAAATACAAATACAAATACTTTGAATTCAAAATCAGAAAATACAAATACAAATACTCCGAAAAATGTATTTAAGCATTTTCAAATACAAATACTTTTGTACGTATTTGGACCCATGTCTGCTGTCTGTGTCCTTGGAAAAGACAATTGGCAACATCTCAGTCCACACAGCTGTTGTAAATAGTTACCAGCCTTAACAGGGGAAGTAACCTGTGTCAGATTGGTGTCCTGTCCAGGGACAGACTTCCAGTCACTTCACACTACAGAATTTGGAGTTAGCACCCATACCAATGAGTCTCAGGGCCTATATAGGACTTAATTCTTCCAGACAACAGAACCTTCCCACTGAGAAAATCTGCATAGTGTCAAATATAGCAAAGTATCACTGTCATTATTTGTGCTTGCGTTCAGGTGGTACTCTCGAAGCTAGGATGCGAAACCAGACTGCTCTGGCAGTGTAATCCTTCCAGGCAACTTTCCCAGCAAAGAGAACATCGTAATGTCCCGTAATTGTTTCGATCACATCTTTCCTTTCCAGAGTGGGATGATGGGTTCTTTGTTCCAGTCCATAAGGAAGATACCTGTCTCCCAGATTAAAACTGTTTGGAAAGTCAGGTAAACAGCACCTCCAGCTGCCTGGAGGAGTTCCAGATACATTCAGTTTATTATTTATTCTCGTAAGACACAACAGGCAGACGAGTTAGGAACAACGGAGGAAACATGGACAATTCCTGCTGTTGGATTTTTCGCTGATGAGAATTTTTTTTTTTTGTCACTCTTTGTTAGGCATCCTAATCCACATCTCGATGACTCAGCCGTGCTGGATTACGGTATTACCATTTTGCTCATCCTTGCAGCTCTGACAATCCCGCCCACATCACAAAGCAGTTGTGTTGATATAAATAATTAATGCACATCAAAACCACAGTTAAGTGCTCACGTTTGCTGTCAAAGATTTAATCGTGCCAAGCCCTATCATCCACCCCCCACCCCCACCTCAAACCACAAAAAAAAGAAAAAAAACAAACATATTTTTTCCGTCAAAATGCTTTGAAGCTGTGTGGAATCTGTCATCATGGTTGGGGTTATGCGTTGGAGCCTGTACGTGCTTGCTTGGACAGCCCTGTCAATGAGTGACACACTGGGGTTTGCACAACATAATGCAGGCACACTGCCATCACAACACTGCTGACATGATTGTATTTAACAGCTCCTGGTCATGCTTGCCTTTTAAATTAAGTCTTTTACTGAGATCGACACTTTTCTTACCCTAAACTACTGCAAGTTTGCTTATGTATGCACAGATTTTTCATGTTATCATGTGGAGAAGCATAACATGCATCAATATTTTAAAAACCATCTTCATCTATTGCAAAATTTCAGATGAGTTAGATAAGCATTATATACTGCTCGCTTTACACACCACAATACAAATGTACAAGTAAATACACGTGTCTGTCATAGTGTTTTTGAATGAATGAACATGAACAAAATACCAACATAAACTTACTAACATAACAAATCAAAAAACAAAAGAAAATACAACAATAACTCAAACAATTTCCCAAATTGGGTGCAGCCGAAAGGGCATGGGCTGAAGCAAAAGCTTATAAAGGCCCACCCCGTACACCAGTTACTATACACAGTGAAATACACCCAAAACGAGATAACAATCAGAAAACAATGTAACTGAACAGAACAATCAAATATATGATGTGCAAGTAAACAAAAAAGAAAAGAGAACCACAAAAACAATTAGCTTAACATGACATATTATAGTGAGAAATTGCATTGTTTTTATAGAGCCTTTTAACACCTACCAATGAGCCACATGATTTAATACTATCAGCACAATTATTCCATATTCTAACACCTTTTACAGAAATACAATGACTTTTAACAGTAGTGAATCTTTCTTCTCTCAAATATCAGTGTTCCTCAAAAATGATAACTGGACTCCTCATTTTAAACAACTCCTGAACGTGTAGAGGCAAAAGATTATTTTTAACTTTGTACATGATCTGCATCATAAAGTAATCAACCAAATCTTGAAATTTCAAAATACCCAGACAAGCAAACAGTTGGTTTGTTGGTTCATAATATGGTTTTTTAGTTGTAACTCTTATAGCCCTCTTTCGTAACAGAAAAACTGAATTTGTTTTTGTTTTATACGTGTTTCCCCAAGCTTCAGTACAATAGGTCATATATGGGACAAGTAATGAGTGATACAGCATGACCAACGAATGTTGGGGGAGAAAATAATGTGCTTTGTACAAAATTGAAATAACTTTTGAAATTTTAGATTTGACATAATTTATGTGGGTTTTCCAACTTAATTTATCATCAATAAAAATGCCAAGAAATTTAGTTTCAGATACAGCTTCAATTTCAACATTGTTCAATGATAAGTTTCTATTTAAATTGCTAGACTTATTTACAAATATAATACACTAATTCTTACCAAAATGAAGTGACAATTTATTAGAATCAAACCAATATTTAAAATTTAATAATTCCCTCTCCATCCTTTCCAAAAGCTGTTCCAAATTGTCCCCACTACCGAACACAGTCGTGTCATCAGCAAACAAAATACAATGCACAGACTTTAGTCATAGTTTTTGACTATGAATGACTTCATCATATGTATGACTTCAATGTGACTTCATTATGAAGTCATTCATGCCAATCAGTTACAAATACTTTGTTGATCAATATATGCTTTTGATCATGGAGCTTGGCTTCTTGGTTGTTGAGATACAAAAAAGGTTTTTATCCAGATCATATTTTCCTTGACATTGACCTCTATTCAAGTAATATTCCTACCAAATTTGAAGGACATCCACCTGGCTGTTTTTGAGTTATTTTGTCCACAGATACATAAACACACACATGCTAGTGAAGACAATACCCTGCTATGGTCGCTTTGTCATTGTGCAGGACAGTAACTTTTAAAACAATTTTAACCATTTAAAATAAGAAAAGTAGGCAAGTCCCATGTATGTCCTGAGGACCGTTTGTGCAGGTTTGTATCTCCAGATTCAATAGTATGAAACGAATGAGTTTACGACTCTGACTGGATGGGACACCAGTCTGAGGCAGGTTACTTTTCCAGCCAAGACTGATACAGGTGGGTGGACTGAGACAATGTCTAAAGACAGACAGGTAGCATGACTGAGAATCAAACCCAGATCTACATATTGATAGCCCAATTTATTATCCTAATGAGCATGTTGATGGTGACAGGTTTTGGCATAAATGCCCTTTCTGATGCCACTCCAGATGTACGTGCATACGTCAAAACGTTCTTGGCCTTACCCAGGAAATGTCACAGAAGGGAAAAAAAATGTTCTTGCATTATTTTTTTTTAACATAATCTCCCTTAACTTCCTTGCACATGGTCTACCAGAAGAAGTTCACATTTTGAGGCCCCCAGATAGTTGTTTCCAGGTGAGGCTGAGAACTTTTTGAACCACCTTTATGTAAGGAGATTGGGGAATAGGTGGCCTCGAACCAGGGACCTTCTCAATCGGAGGCAACACGAACCACTGTGCTACCTGAGGTCCAAATTGTTGTTGTTGTTTTTCCATTCGGCAGCTCTCGTTTTTTTTGTTGTTGTTGTTTGTTTGGGGTTGCCACATGCAGTCAGATCCACATTGGTATTTGGCAAAAATTTTATGCCGGATGCCCTTCCTGACACAACTCCAGTTTCACCTGGAGAAACACACACACAGCCCCTGGTGTTCCAAAGAGGTCTCCCATCCAAGTACTAACCAGGTCCCACACTGCTTAGCTTCTGAGATCTGATGGGATCAGGCTGATACAGAGCAGATCACCCGAATCAGAGGTCCAAAATAACGACAGAAAAAATGAAGCAGCACAAATAAATAAAAATTTCATGTTGTCTGTCACTAAAATTAACATTGAATCGGTGTGTAACTTTGCAAAAACAATGTCGGACTCTGTAGTTTTCTCTGGGCCCCTCCCCAATCGGACCAGGAGTGACATGTTTAGCCGCATGTTCTCCTTGAATTGCTGGCTGTCTGAGTGGTGTCCAAAAAATGAGGTGGGCTTCATAGATAATTGGCAAAGCTTCTGGGAAAAACCTGGTCTTGTTAGGAGAGACGGCATCCATCCCACTTTGGATGGAGCAGCTCTCATCTCTAGAAATCTGGCCAATTTTCTTAAATCCTCCAAACTGTGACTATCCAGGGTTGGGACCAGGAAGCAGAGTTGTAGTCTTACACACCTCTCTGCAGCCTCTCTCCTCCTGCCATCCCCCCAATACCCCATCCCCGTGACCCTGAACCATCCCTTAGTTATGCTGCTATAGACTTAGACTGCTGGGGCGTTCCCATGATGCACTGAGTGTTTCTTTCTCTTTTTGCTCTGTATGCACCACTCTGCATTTAATCATTAGCAAGGGCGTAGGTTTGGTCTCAGCTTTGGTAGGGACAATACCAGCCCCCCGCCCCCCTGCTCACCACCACCACCCCCTAACCCACTCATACCATTAGACGCACAAGTACAGCATAATACATAACATATGACGACATAATGCTGAATAATTTAACACTTTATTTACATTATTAAGTGTGTAGGCAAACAAACAAATAGCTTAAATAACAAAATTGCACCCAAAATCACGAATCTCTTCTATAGGCCTACACCTGAGAGAACAAGACAACAACAACAACAACAAAAAAAAATACTTGTGGAGCTAACAAAAAAAAAAAAGTTTTTGCAACCAAGATGTATAATCTATTCTCTTCATCAATAATGCAGTTGTAGGTATCTGGCAACCTAATTTGCCAACAAAAAAAAGGGCTTTACAATGATATATATGGTGTATTACGGTAAACGTAAGCCTGTGATGTCATAACGCAGAGGAAAAACATGGAAGTTTCACACTAGTGCGCCGCTGATTCTCATTACCGTAAGTTCTCATGTAAGCCCTCACGCTGAAAAATTTCAACACTGACAGCAAGCCAAGAACCCGTGCTCTCCAACAGTCAATCAATCAATTCAATCAATTTTTTTTATATAGCGCCAAATCACAACAAACAGTTGCCCCAAGGCGCTTTATATTGTAAGGCAAGGCCATACAATAATTATGTAAAACCCCAACGGTCAAAACGACCCCCTGTGAGCAAGCATTTGGCTACAGTGGGAAGGAAAAACTCCCTTTTAACAGGAAGAAACCTCCAGCAGAACCAGGCTCAGGGAGGGGCAGTCTTCTGCTGGGACTGGTTGGGGCTGAGGGAGAGAACCAGGAAAAAGACATGCTGTGGAGGGGAGCTGAGATCGATCACTAATGATTAAATGCAGAGTGGTGCATACAGAGCAAAAAGAGAAAGAAACAGTGCATCATGGGAACCCCCCAGCAGTCTACGTCTATAGCAGCATAACTAAGGGATGGTTCAGGGTCACCTGATCCAGCCCTAACTATAAGCTTTAGCAAAAAGGAAAGTTTTAAGCCTAATCTTAAAAGTAGAGAGGGTGTCTGTCTCCCTGATCTGAATTGGGAGCTGGTTCCACAGGAGAGGAGCCTGAAAGCTGAAGGCTCTGCCTCCCATTCTACTCTTACAAACCCTAGGAGCTACAAGTAACATATAGCACACAACAGTGTGCTATATGTTGCATATATTACGGTAAAGTGCGTTCGGTGACTTTTGAAACGAGGGAAAAGTATGAAAAGAGCGCAAAAGTGACAGAAAAGTACAGAGACAGACAGCAAACATAAATGTAGTAATTTTTGAGGAAAAGGCAGGGTGTTAGTGTCATTTGTGAAGGTGTGCGTGCGTGTTTGTGTGGGTGTGCAGTTTATTGTAAGTGTGGCGCACAGCACTGTTCGCAAGCCCCGCCCTTCTTGTTTTTCTGCACCGGAGCAGTGTTGCCAGATATGAAATATGAAACTATCGTACCAAAACCTCAAAATTATCGTATTTTGGGAGAAATTATTGTACACAAACAAAACGCATACAACGTAGCTATTTTAGCGTTTTTTTTTTTTAATTTACAAAGAATTTTATGTCACATTTTTAAACAGTAATTATAGTAATGGGGAAACTATGGCACAAAAAGAACGCAAATGCACAAGCAAATGCACTACCAGACTAGAAAGATTTTTTTTTTTCTGTGAAGGGACACAAACGTGTTAATTACCAGACTAGAAAGAGTCGAATTCAACCTCGAGGTTGCTGTCGTCATCCGATGCCATGACCACTTGTGCAGATTTTGTTGAACACAGAAAAAAATGTTGACACCTCCATAAGGAACTTTAACTTTTTTTTATTTTTCTTGTATATCTCTTTGCTCTTTTGTTTTGTTCGTTTGTTATTGCATTTGTTGAAATAAAGTTTCGAAAAAAAAAAAAAGATGTTGGTTGGGGAATCTTCCTGTCACGGTAAAGATTGGATGGAACTCATTACTTTGTATGAGAGGGGGCGGGCTTTCAAATGACTGTCCCGGTCGCCCAAAGCCAGCATTTGATGCCGCCTGAGTGCAACACCTGCAAAATGATTCTTGGGTGTCAGAGAGAGATGCGTGTTTGGGCAACCAACTGAAATTATCGTACATATTGGATTTTTTCCCATTATTGATCGTACATTTATTGATCGTACATCGTACAGAGGGCAAAACTATCGTACAAATACGATAATTGTCGTACATCTGGCAACACTGCACCGGAGCCACCCATCCTCTGCGCTCTGGGACCTCCCACTTTACAAATGAAGCACTGTCTGCCGCCAGATGCGCTTTGTTTACGTCCATGTGAGAAGAACGTGAGCTAATGAAATTGCAACATGGGTAACCCTGTCACTCTGGCACGTCGAAAACACAAAACATGACGACTAAAATTACAGTATCGAGTTCGCAAAAAAATAGTGAATGATTTTGTTATATAAAAAAAATTCTAAATATTGGTAGGGACTATTTTGCCATCCCAAAATATTGGTTGTGACTTGTCCCTATGGTCCATATGCAAACCTACGCCCCTGATCATTAGTGATTGATCTCTGCTCCCCTCCACAGCATGTCTTTTTCCTGGTTCTCTCCCTCAGCCCCAACCAGTCCCAGCAGAAGACTGCCCCTCCCTGATCCTGGTTCTGCTGGAGGTTTCTTCCTGTTAAAAGGGAGTTTTTCCTTCCCACTGTCGCCAAGTGCTTGCTCACAGGGGGTCGTTTTGACCGTTGGGGTTTTTACGTAATTATTGTACGGCTTTGCCTTACAATATAAAGTGCCTTGGGGCAACGGTTTGTTGTGATTTGGTGCTATATAAATAAAATTTATTTGATTTGATGATCTGCAGCATAACAGAAAACAACCAGCATGGTCGCTTCTTTGAGAGGAACATTTCCACTTCCATTTACCCTAACCTCCAAACCGCCTCAACTCGGCCATCTCATACAAACATCCATGCATCTGTGTTGGAGAATGGGTTATGGCATTTTCTTGTACCCAGACTGTGGTCACTTTGAGCAGTAGTTCAGCTGATTTTCGTGCTGTGGGGAACACTGTACAGACCAAAAAACTGCAATAAATCACTTCAACAATGAAGTCGAAGTCAGTCATCAACTCTTACGCTGTCAACAAAAACTATGATTAAGGTTAATTTTCATTACAAGACTCTTGATTGTATGAAGATTTTTTAACACTTGGAAGGATGGTCCCTGGATAAAGTCCAGAAGTCCCTGAGAACAAAGAGACCAGACAGACAGGAGACGGATACAAGAAGGAGTGTCTCTCCCTTATTTAGCAGGAGTAGGGGAAAAACTACAGAGGATCTTCAGACAGCACAAAATCCTAGTTTACTTTAAACCTGTTAACACCTTACGACAGAAATTAGTTCACCCTAAGGACAGGACCCCTAGTTATAAACAGAGCAATGTAGTGTATTCTATCAGATGTCAGGAAAACTGTAACGAACACTACATAGGTGAGACTAAGCAGCCGTTACACAAAAGTCTATACCAGCATTGCAGAGAGGGCGCCAGTGGACCTCAGTCTGCAGTTCATCTCCACCTTAAAGACACTAACCACATGTTTGAGGACAAGGAAGTTAAAATCTTAGCCAGAGAGAAGAAATGGTTTGAGAGAGGAGTGAAGGAGGCATTCTATGTGAAACAGTTGAAACCCAGCCTTAACTGGGGAGGGGGTCTGAGACATGCTTTGTCCCCTGTTTACAATGGGTTACTCAGATCAAAGCAGTTTCAGTCTTTTGTTCATGGTAATGAGTCATTCACGTCATCAGGAGAGGTGTCAGTCCCATCGTTAGGGGGGACAGCTGCCCGGTCATTAGGAGGGTGCTAACAAGAGCATAATATGTGCTAATTAAAGCAATTGTTTAGTCACTAGCCAATAGCAGTCTGCCTCTCGGTAGGAAGGGTCTGGTTAGGTTTAAAACTCCAGCTTTTGTGACTTCTGTTTGTTCTTCTCTACAAGGGTCAGACAGAAGTCAGACTACCAGAGCAAGAATTTTAGCTGAGGAAGCTTCTGCAATTTGAAGTGAAATGTCCTCACGTCAAGCAACCCAGTCCAGTCGAAGAGTCAAGCTTCTCTACTATGGAAACCACCTGGACAACTGACAGCCTACACAAAGACACTTGGAAGAAATTTTGGTGCCCCCCCCCCCCTTTTTTTTTTTTTTTTACATTCCATTTATGTGACATTACCAGCGGTACTTACACAGAAATCAACACATCAAGTCAACCTCACCAAGGTGAATTGATCGGTTTGTCAAGGGACATGGGTCTGACATCAAACAATCTCAAAGGTGTCACCACAAGTAATGCAAGGAAGAGTGGAAATAATGTGATTATCCATAACAGCATTGTTTTGGGAGAGAATTCTTATAATGGGTCTAAAAGTAAAAAAAAAAAGAAAAAAAAAAGTGGTCAAAAAACAAGTCAACACAGTAAATAAACTGAACAGTGGTTCAATTTGAATCAGATTGAAACCACTTCTTTTGGTTGATGCAAAAATCAATCAATCAACCAACTTTTTTCTTGTATAGCGCCAAATCACAACAAACAGTTGCCCCAAGGCGCTCCACATTGCAAGGCAAGGCCATACAATAATTATGAAACACAGTCTACGTCTAAAGCAACATAACCAAGGGATGGTCCAGGGTCACCCGATCCAGCCCTAACTATAAGCCTTAGCGAAAAGGAAAGTTTTAAGCCTAATCTTAAAAGTAGAGAGGGTATCTGTCTCCCTGATCTGAATTGGGAGCTGGTTCCACAGGAGAGGAGCCTGAAAGCTGAAGGCTCTGCCTCCCATTCTACTCTTACAAACCCTAGGAACTACAAGTAAGCCCGCAGTCTGAGAGCGAAGCGCTCTAATGGGGTAATATGGTACTACGAGGTCCCTAAGATAAGATGGGACCTGATTATTCAAAACCTTATAAGTAAGAAGAAGAATTTTAAATTCTATTCTAGCATTAACAGGAAGCCAATGAAGGGAGGCCAACACGGGTGAGATATGCTCTCTCCTGCTAGTCCCTGTCAGTGCTCTAGCTGCAGCATTCTGAACCAACTGAAGGCTTTTTAGGGAACTTTTAGGACAACCTGATAATAATGAATTACAATAGTCCAGCCTAGAGGAAATAAATGCATGAATTAGTTTTTCAGCATCACTCTGAGACAAGACCTTTCTGATTTTAGAGATATTGCGTAAATGCAAAAAGGCAGTCCTACATATTTGTTTAATATGCGCTTTGAATGACATATCCTGATCAAAAATAACTCCAAGATTTCTCACAGTATTACTAGAGATCAGGGAAATGCCATCCAGAGTAACGATCTGGTTAGACACCATGCTTCTAAGATTTGTGGGGCCAAGTACAATAACTTCAGTTTTATCTGAGTTTAAAAGCAGGAAATTAGAGGTCATCCATGTCTTTATGTCTGTAAGACAATCCTGCAGTTTAGCTAATTGGTGCGTATCCTCTGGCTTCATGGATAGATAAAGCTGGGTATCATCTGCGTAACAATGAAAATTTAAGCAATACCGTCTAATAATACTGCCCAAGGGAAGCATGTATAAAGTGAATAAAATTGGTCCTAGCACAGAACCTTGTGGAACTCCATAATTAACTTTAGTCTGTGAAGAAGATTCCCCATTTACATGAACAAACTGTAATCTATTAGACAAATATGATTCAAACCACCGCAGCGCAATGCCTTTAATACCTATGACATGCTCTAATCTCTGTAATAAAATTTTATGGTCAACAGTATCAAAAGCAGCACTGAGGTCCAACAGAACAAGCACAGAGATAAGTCCACTGTCCGAAGCCATAAGAAGATCATTTGTAACCTTCACTAATGCTGTTTCTGTACTATGATGAATTCTAAAACCTGACTGAAACTCTTCAAATAGACCATTCCTCTGCAGGTGATCAGTTAGCTGTTTTACAACTACCCTCTCAAGAATCTTTGAGAGAAAAGGAAGGTTGGAGATTGGCCTATAATTAGCTAAGATAGCTGGGTCAAGTGATGGCTTTTTAAGTAATGGTTTAATTACTGCCACCTTAAAGGCCTGTGGTACATAACCAACTAACAAAGATAGATTGATCATATTTAAGATTGAAGCATTAAATAATGGTAGGACTTCCTTGAGCAGCCTGGCAGGAATGGGGTCTAATAAGCATGTTGATGGTTTGGATGAAGTAACTAATGAAAAGACTAACTAATGACAGAACAATCGGAGAAAAAGAGTCTAACCAAATACCGGCATCACTGAAAGCAGCCAAAGATAACGATACATCTTTGGGATGGTTATGAGTAATTTTTTCTCTAATAGTCAAAATTTTGTTAGCAAAGAAAGTCATGAAGTCATTACTAGTTAAAGTTAATGGAATACTCAGCTCAATAGAGCTCTGACTCTTTGTCAGCCTGGCTACAGTGCTGAAAAGAAACCTGGGGTTGTTCTTATTTTCTTCAATTAGTGATGAGTAGAAAGATGTCCTAGCTTCACGAAGGGCTTTCTTATAGAGCAACAAACTCTTTTTCCAGGCTAAGTGAAGATCTTCTAAATTAGTGAGACGCCATTTCCTCTCCAACTTACGGGTTATCAGCTTTAAGCTACGAGTTTGTGAGTTATACCACGGAGTCAGACACTTCTGATTTAAAGCTCTCTTTTTCAGAGGAGCTACAGCATCCAAAGTTGTCTTCAATGAGGATGTAAAACTATTGACAAGATACTCTAACTCCCTTACAGAGTTTAGGTAGCTACTCTGCTCTGTGTTGGTATATGACATTAGAGAACATAAAGAAGGAATCATATCCTTAAACCTAGTTACAGCGCTTTCTGAAAGACTTCTAGTGTAATGAAACTTATTCCCCACTGCTGGGTAGTCCATCAGGGTAAATGTAAATGTTATTAAAAAATGATCAGACAAAAGGGAGTTTTCAGGGAATACTGTTAAGTCTTCTATTTCCATACCATAAGTCAGAACAAGATCTAAGATATGATTAAAGTGGTGGGTGGACTCATTTACTTTTTGAGCAAAGCCGATAGAGTCTAATAATAGATTAAATGCAGTGTTGAGGCTGTCATTCTCAGCATCTGTGTGGATGTTAAAATCGCCCACTATAATTATCTTATCTGAGCTAAGCACTAAGTCAGACAAAAGGTCTGAAAATTCACAGAGAAACTCACAGTAACGACCAGGAGGACGATAGATAACAACAAATAAAACTGGTTTTTGGGACTTCCAATTTGGATGGACAAGACTAAGAGACAAGCTTTCAAATGAATTAAAGCTCTGTCTAGGTTTTTGATTAATTAATAAGCTGGAATGGAAGATTGCTGCTAATCCTCCGCCCCGGCCCGTGCTACGAGCATTCTGACAGTTAGTGTGACTCGGGGGTGTTGACTCATTTAAACTAACATATTCATCCTGCTGTAACCAGGTTTCTGTTAGGCAGAATAAATCAATACGTTGATCAATTATTATATCATTTACCAACAGGGACTTAGAAGAAAGAGACCTAATGTTTAATAGACCACATTTAACTGTTTTAGTCTGTGGTGCAATTAAAGGTGCTATATTATTTTTTCTTTTTGAATTTTTATGCTTAAATAGATTTTTGCTAGTTATTGGTGGTCTGGGAGCAGGCACCGTCTCTACGGGGATGGGGTAATAGGGGGATGGCAGGGGGAGAGAAGCTGCAGAGAGGTGTATAAGACCACAGCTCTGCCTCCTGGTCCCAACGCTAGACAGTCACAGTTTGGAGGATCCCAAAAAATTGGCCAGATTTCTAGAAATGAGAGCTGCTCCCTCTAAAGTGGGATGGATGCCGTCTCTCCTAACAAGACCAGGTTTTCCCCAGAAGCTTTGCCAATTATCAATGAAGCCCACCTCATTTTTTGGACACCACTCAGACAGCCAGCAATTCAAGGAGAACATGCGGCTAAACATGTCACTCCCGGTCTGATTGGGGAGGGGCCCAGAGAAAACTACAGAGTCCGACATTGTTTTTGCAAAAATGAGCTGTGTGGTCCAGACCAGCTTTCCCAAACCCAACCTTATGAGTCCAAAACAACCGAGCAGGTGTGAAACAAGACAAGCAGTGAATAGGCGTGCCTAATTTTATGGTCATCACAAAGTTTTTCATCGTCAATATTAGATGAGAAAATTCACCGCGCATAGGGACTTTATTTGTTGTGCTTTCCACTGTGCACTTGTTGCTTGTGGGTTCCCATATTTGATCAGGATTGGCATTTGTCTCCACCATATGCTGAATATATGCTGGACAAACCCTACGTGACATCACCCACAGGTTTTCAAAAGAGTCGTGTTGAAGCTGTGGGCATCACCATGTCTGCAGCACTTAACTCTGCCTATGTCACAGCCAGCGCATTTTGGATGAAGAGGTGGAGCGTGGGTGAGATTGTGCACGGCCTGGGCAAGAAGAATAAAGTCAGAACATGCCCCTGTCTGAGTCTGAACCCAAGTTAAGCTAACAGGCTAACCTCGGTTTGGGTGTTTTAAATCATTCTTGAGGTTTTCACAACGGTTTGCTTTAGTGGGGCCATTAAAAATTATGACCTGCTTATTTCCTCAGTAATTTAGGATTAACTGGACCTAATGTTGTCACACCACCAATACCTGCTAAATGTGCTAACACCATTAGCATGAAAAATTTATGACAATTATAATTTCCCTGGTGCAACCATAGACGTCTTAGATGATCTGTGAGGAGAACTAACACCACTACAAGCCATATTATTAAAGATATTTGTAAGAAAACTCTCAAACCAGCAGACACATCCAGTGCTCTCTGAGCTACCAACGCTATGAGAGTCATAGCTCGACTCAACAAGCTGTCACTCAAAGCAACCACACCTTTAATTGTGAAAAGCATTATGGATTTAAACATCTTAAACTGAGGAGTCAGAAAAAAAAATCACCCCATACAGGTCTCACAGAGCAAAAAAAAAAAAAAAAAAACACCTATAGACACCAAACTTTTCAACATGCTTATTTCTGATCTGAAGTTGGATATTTTAACATGGACTTCAGTGGGAACCTGCTCCCATTTGCACCCAGCCTCAAGTGGTGAATCAAAGAACTGCAACTTTTTCTCCATTCCAGGTGGCCTCATTTGGGACCATCAAAGCTCACCGAATGGTCTCAACGTATCCAGCTCCTGGTGTTCCGAAGCCAACTCTCAGCTTGGCTTTGGCGTTCTGACTCTGCACCTAGAGTGGCATGGCTGCATGATGTGTCATGTTTAATAACTGTTATATTTGATGAAAACATGTCAGTCAGGTGTGCACACTGCTGAGCTCACTCTAAAACACAACCACTCGTCACTGATGCTGTTTGCTACAGCTTTGTGTTTTTACACCTGTGACAAGTCAAGACATCTTGTGTTTAAAAAAAAAAATCCCTGTCTGTTAGTGACTGATATGAAGATTTACACTTTTAAATTCGGCTCTTGCTGTCATCGTCTCAGTGGTGTGTGGATACCACAGCTCAAAACGTGTGGAGAGTTTTTATATTAACACACTTTTCTGTCACTGTGAATCAGGCTCATAGGTATGGTGGTTGAAATAAATGTGTTGCTCAGTATATTCCTGTGGTTTCTTCTTTTTTTTTTCGTTCCATCTTGTCTCTCATGGATCCCTTCCCCAGCAAATGGAATTTCTCATACATGAAGCAGTCATCAAAGATGAATGGAGCATTCCGTGCTTTAAAATGGCGAGGTTTGCAAAAACGTCAACTTGTCTTTTAACAGTGTGGCGAAACTGAGACTGGAAAAAACCACGAGTGAAAACTACTTCTTCAAAAGGGGCTGTGGCTTTACATATGTGGAGTTTAATGAGAACAGTGAGGATTCTAAGATTAAAAATTATTTTATTACCACAATCCACAGTGGAATTCAATAGTGAGCATTCTTCTGCCGTGCTATAACAGAGCCAACTCACCCACTCATCTACATACACTCAACAAAAATATAAACGCAACACTTTTGGTTTTGCTCCCATTTTGTATGAGATGAACTCAAAGATCTAAAACTTTTTCCACATACACAATATCACCATTTCCCTCAAATATTGTTCACAAACCAGTCTAAATCTGTGATAGTGAGCACTTCTCCTTTGCTGAGATAATCCATCCCACCTCACAGGTGTGCCATACCAAGATGCTGATTAGACACCATGATTAGTGCACAGGTGTGCCTTAGACTGCCCACAATAAAAGGCCACTCTGAAAGGTGCAGTTTTGTTTATTGGGGGGGATACCAGTCAGTATCTGGTGTGACCACCATTTGCCTCATGCAGTGCAACACATCTCCTTTGCATCATCCGTGAAGAGAACACCTCTCCAACGTGCCAAACACCAGCGAATGTGAGCATTTGCCCACTCAAGTCGGTTATGACGACGAACTGGAGTCAGGTTGAGACCCCGATGAGGACAATGAGCATGCAGATGAGCTTCCCTGAGACGGTTTCTGACAGTTTGTGCAGAAATTCTTTGGTTATGCAAACCGATTGTTTCAGCATCTGTCCGAGTGGCTGGTCTCAGATGATCTTGGAGGTGAACATGCTGGATGTGGAGGTCCTGGGCTGGTGTTGTTACACGTGGTCTGCGGTTGTGAGGCTGGTTGGATGTACTGCCAAATTCTCTGAAACGCCTTTGGAGACGGCTTATGGTAGAGAAATGAACATTCAATACATGAGCAACAGCTCTGGTTGACATTCCTGCTGTCAGCATGCCAATTGCACGCTCCCTCAAATCTTGTGACATCTGTGGCATTGTGCTGTGTGATAAAACTGCACCTTTCAGAGTGGCCTTTTATTGTGGGCAGTCTAAGGCACACCTGTGCACTAATCATGGTGTCTAATCAGCATCTTGGTATGGCACACCTGTGAGGTGGGATGGATTATCTCAGCAAAGGAGAAGTGCTCACTATCACAGATTTAGACTGGTTTGTGAACAATATTTGAGGGAAATGGTGATATTGTGTATGTGGAAAAAGTTTTAGATCTTTGAGTTCATCTCATACAAAATGGGAGCAAAACCAAAAGTGTTGCGTTTATATTTTTGTTGAGTATAATTGCTGTCCAAATCCCTATGCTGTTACCAGAACAGCAACTTCTCAAGTGCCAACATGGCATAGTGTGCATCACCTATAATGAGGAATGTGAGAGTAATACCATACATATGTACTAGATAAACCCTCCATGATATCACCCACAGATTTTCTGAAGAACTGGTTTGAAGCTCAAATGGGCCGGTTTCATATGTCCCCATCTTGGCGGTGCTTGGCTCCTCCGAACTCCTGGGCCCAGTTTTATGAAACAGTCTAATCTTGTTTAGCCTAATAAACTCACTTAGTTGTCTAATTTTTTGAAGGTAGTCGTTGCACAAAGCGCTTACTAAAGTTTCACATTACCCGACTAAAGTTTTTAGCCTGTTACGGAGGAGGCTAATCTTATAGAAAAGGAGAACAGCTGGTGCAACACAGAAGGAAGTGCAAAAAAATTATTAAGGTGCTAAAAACATAGAAGAGACTAAATTTTTGATGTAACACTTACATCTTTCTCAGAGTCCTTGAAAAAAGGCATCTGCAAAACTGAAAATTCTGTTTAAGTCTCACTGATAACAGTGCACTGAATGGTAACCATATGACAGTTGGATGCTATTTACACTTACACTGCCATCCAGTAGATGGCATTGTTCTCTGCTTTTTGGGTCAAAATGCCATATGATTGCCATTCAGTGGACTGTATCAGTCAGAGTTAAACAGAATTTTCAGTTTTGCAGATGCCTTTTTTATAAATTATTTTTTTTTTACATATTTACAAATACAGATTTATTTATAAAAAAAACAACACACGTTAACTAGTGTGTTGTTTTTTTCACAGCCAACCAGTGATTACGAGGCTCAATTTCCCATAATTCCTCTGGGCATCTGTGAGTTTTAATGGTCAAACAATCAGAATTAGTGCATTACTTTAAGGGGGGGTGATGGTCTAGTGGTTAAGCGTTGGGCTTAAGACCACAGGATCCTCGGTTCAAATCCCAGCCTGACTGGAAAATCACTAAGGGCCCTTGGGCAAGGTCCTTAATCCCCTAGTTGCTCCTGGTGTGTAGTGAGTACCTTGCATGGCAGCAGCCTGACATCATGGTGAATGTGACGCATTGATGTGTAAAGCGCTTACAGCATCTGATACAGATGGAAAAGCAGTATATAAATGCAGTCCATTTAAAACTAAAAGGTATTTGTGATATTTTCACTTTGTAAAAATGACAATATAAATAAACCATCCAGAATTAGTTTGGTTTTTAAATTTAACCGTAAGTCAAACCTGCTTTGCTTTTCATGATTTCTGCCTCACGTTAGGGGATCAGTATGCTGTCAATGAAAATGTCTCTTCCTTACAGCAGTGGGCAGGGTGCACAAAGACAGGAGCTCTGACTCATTGTTTGTGTTGGGCTTCTGGTCATCTTTGATTCTACTCAAAACATTGGCAGTGCTTAAAGTCAAAACTGTCTTGTCAGTAGCTGACATTGTACCGGAGTCAATATAGAAAGTTAGCGGTTATCAGTTAGCTGTAGCTTCCGCTATTTTTTTTTTATCAGTTTATCGGTTTATCGTTATAAAGCTAACTTTTCAGTTACCGGATTAGTGGTTATCTAAGCTAACTTTTTGGTTAGCTGTGCCCACCACTTGTTGTAGCAGACGACGACTGTCATGTGATGTGTTTGTGACAGTTCTCACATTAGCCACCGGGCATCGCTGTTATGCTGAGCAGCGTTATTTGCACAAAAAGCCTTGACTGAAGTGTAGAAGAAGAAACTGAAGAGTGAAACTGCTAGGCTAAATGCTAAGCACGTCTTCCTACTGTTCGTACAATACAGTATGTTTCTCTAAATGTTAATAAAACCAGTTAACTAAACAAAGGCTGGATAGTTCATGACAACGACCAACCCAAAAGTAAACAAAACTGTTGTGCATTGGAGGCGTCTCTTGGCAGCAGCACTTGCAAGGCCGTTATGCCAGTGAAAACCATCAACTAACACAAGACAGCCAATCTGCAACTTTAGCCATTGATGTGAAACAGTGATTAGACGGATAATGTTGGAAGTCTAAACGTAGTCATCAAAGTATGTTTAGTAGACTAAAAGATTGGATTGTTTTATGAAACCGGGCCCAGGTCTATCCACAAATGAGTAAAACAAAAACCATGAGCAAGAACAGTGTAACCTGGGCATCAAGCTAAAGCTAGCAGGCTAATCTTGGTTCTAGTGGTTTACTAACATTTTTTTTCTTTTTTTTTTTCCAAGTCCGGTTGGTGGCTTGGCTGTAGGTTTGAAAATTGATGCCCAGAATATTACTTTAGTGACTGTGGAGTAACCATTGATATAAACTCACAAAAGTCTCAATACCTGCTAATTAGTGCTCACAATGCTAACTAGTGGCATTTTTGCATTAGGCACCCCACCACATGTCGCTGTTGTGCAAAGGAGAATTATGCTCATCACAATGATGTTGTTCAGTGAAACCTCAAGTTAACAAACTGAACTTTGTTCGCTGCGCGTGCTCAACGCACACGTCAGTTTGACCAGTGGGGCCTGACAGCTAGGGCCCCAGACACTTTCCTATTGGCTGATTTGGTGTGACGGTGGGTACTGGGCATTGCTAGCTTGTCAATTAATTAGTTTGCTGTTTAGAAAAACAATGAACCGAGTACATTATTTGGCGACTGTGCGATTTGGTACTCTACCGATTGAACATAAATTAGAGATTAACGTCTGGGACCCCATAGACCAGAGGATTTCACCCTTTGTCGAGAAGGAAAGGATAAAAATAGATCATTCAACCATGAATGGTTCAAACGTAAAAGATGGCTAACGGCTAGCCAATCAAAAAAAGCACTATTCTGTTTTCCATGTCTTCTTTTTGGAGGGGAAACTGTCTGGACAACAACTGGATTTAATGACTTGAAACATCTATCAGAAAGGCTGGTAAAACATGAGAGCTGTGCATCACATGTGGATAATGCCATCAAACTCGGCTTATTAGGGACCACAAATATTGCATCTCAGCTTGACAGTGCACACAGACGTGGCATTGAAGAGCACAATCGCCAGACTGAAGAAAACAGGTATGTTCTTGGCAGAATTAGAACCTGTTTAAAACTGTGCGGGAAGTGTGAACTTGCCCTGCGTGGACATGACGAGTCTGCCAGCTCCTTAAACCCCATACATTATGATTTATTTCTCAGCTTGTACAAGGTCATAAATGCAAAAGTTCAGATCAGCTAAAAGACAGGTCCTAGGGGATGTTGTGGATGCAAAAACATTTAAAGTAAATAATACTTTGTAGGAGTGGATACTTTTGTAGAGGAGACTTCGCTTGACATTTTGATGTATAATAAGTGTATGTTGGTGTCAGCATTGGTTAGTTATGAGTGTTCAAATATTCCAAAACAGGGCAAGTCCCCACATTTGGGGACTCTAGGGTTTAAGAGGTTAAACCCCGGCATTTTCAGGTGTATTTTTGAGACGATGTGTGAGAGAGACTCAAGGCTCAGAGGACACTACGATTCTCAACCTTATTTTAAGGGCACTTCAGCAATAATCCAGAATGAACTTTTGGATTGCATGTACAGTGTTTACAAGGATGAGGTTACCCAGCAGTTGGTAGACGCACCTTTCGTTGCTGTGCAGGCAGATGAGACCAGTGACATCTCCTGCAAATCACAGATGGTCATAGTGCTGCGCTACATGGTCAACAACACAGTGACAGAGGTTTTGGGAGTTTATTGAGGTGAAGGACAAAACGGCTGCTGGTCTATCAGCTGCTATAACAGCATCTCTTGTGCCCCTGAACCTGGGTAACAAGCTCATAGTGCAAACATATGACAGTGCAGCAGTAATGAGTGGAGGTGTGCGCAGAGTTCAGACTCTTGTTAAGGAGCGCTATCCAAATGTGCATTTTGTGCACTGTTATGCACACCAATTAAACCTGACACTCCAACAAACCTGCTCAGCAAGAATTTCCTAGCTGAAAGTGTTTTTTGCTGATCTGTCAGCATTTGCAGTGTTTTTCTCCAATTCACCAAAGAGAACAGCTGCTCTTGACTCAACATCGGAGAGGCGCATCCTGAGACCTCCAGCCACGTGGTGGAATTTCAAAAGCAGACCAGTCAATGCTGTGTGGGAATGCCGCCAGGAGACAAAGGAGTGTTTGGACAACATGTGCACACAAGAGGGATGGGACAGGGTGACCATCAGCGAGGCCTATGGCCTGTCCATGCACCTGCAGGACCCAAAGTTCCTACACTTCTTGCAGTTTTTTTTTTTTTTTTTCTGAGCTCATGCCAGAAGTGGACATTTTGTACAGTGTGCTGCAAAAGCAGGACATTGATGTGGCTGGCATCAACCAGGTGATGGGCACCTTTAAGAAGAACGTGGGACGTCTCAGAGAATGAGCTGATGTGATTGTGTAAGAAAGTGGAGCAGAAGGAAATAAATGGAGGAAAACTGACACGGCTACAGTCATGAAAGAGGCCTGCAACACTGTGTTAAGTCAAGTGGAGGAGAGATTCACCAAGAGTGACCATCTGATTGCAGCAAAACTCACTGACTGCACACTTTTCCCCAAGTTTGTGCAGTCCTTTCCAGAGGCTGAACTGGAATGTGCTGTTAAACAATGGCCAATAACAAATAAGGCGAAGCTGAAAACAGAGTTGATGTCCCTCTACCAGCACAGTGAACTCAACCACTTTAAGGGTATGGTCACGGATGGTTATGCGGGGAGTGATACTGACATCTTGGCCCATAATGTTGGTTTTCTTGATGCTTATGGTGAGACCAAACGCGGTGCAGGTGGAAGCAAAGCTGTTGATAAGCCATTGTAAGGCTTTCTCTGTACGTATGGTGAGGGCAGCATCATCTGTGAACAGCAGCTCTCTGATGAGAACGTTCCTCACATTGATCTTTGCATGGAGCTGGGCCAGGTTGAGGTGAGGTTGCCATCATTTCTTGTGGGAATGAAGACTCCATCTTCAGTCTGGTTGAAGGCGTGTCTCAGCAGCAGCGAGAAGAAGCATTGTGGAATATAAGTGCAATGGTTTCACGCTGTTCATCTTGAAGTGTGTGTCTTCCTCTCCTTGTGGCACTGTTTGAGGAGAAGTGTGTCAAAACAGTGTGAGCTAAGAATAGCAAACAACCTGTACAAGATGAGAAAAGTGGAAGGCAAATACTAATGTGAGGCTCAGGGTAAGTGACCCAGCAAAATAAGTGGTCAGGTGTGGCAATTTTGCACGGAGGCTGCTAAATACATGATTCAGCCTGCAGAATAATGTCCACAATATGAAATTACTGGCCAGGCATGGAGGCAGCGGCTAATTGGCTTGGGTGAGTTTTATGGTTGGACCTGTTCCAGATGTGAAAATCCTGAAGGAAATTGTTTACTTCCCTGTAACTGTCTGACTGTGCTAATGTGAAGGACTTGCACAATTTCTCACCCAAAACACTGCAAACAAGTGTTCCAAAGCACACAGAATAAAGTTCCCTTGCCAAAGCCCAAATTGTAAATCACAGTATGAAATTTGTTTTTGAAGTCATAAGGAAAAAACTATTAATCGACCACTCTGTGTATGTGCACCTGACCAGCAATGACTTATTCAAAGTGGCACTTACTGGGGATCACACTGTGACCAAACGTGGTTGCCCAAAGATCCTTATTGTAGAATAATGCTGCTTTCCAGATACTTGGAAATGAAAACCTGCTGAGTTGGGATGTGCTTGTAAATGCATCAAGGCATGGACCCCAGTGCAGAGAACAATACCAAAGGGCAGTACAGCTCAGAGTAACAATGTGACAGGCAGGGGTTAGTGTCTAAAAACAGGCACACTGTAATCAATCCACAAACACCTTCAGCTCATCTGAGAGGACAAACAGAAGAGCAGTCAAAAAAAACAAAAAAAACAGGCAGAGTTCAGTAACCAGAGATCTCAACAGTAACAGTCTTTCAAGGGGTTAGGCAACAGATTTATCCAAAGCACAGATATAGTTCAGGGACCAGAATTCTCACGCCACAGTCTAAAACAGCAGGTAAAGCCAAGCATCCAGAATGGCAGCATGGGTCGATAAAATGTGGAGTCAAAAACACAGTAACCAGAGCAAAACAGCAGGCAGGAAACAAGAGTCTGGAATGATAGCAAAAGTCAGTAACATGGAATAAAACAAAATACTGTAACATGGAAGGCCAGAGAACAGGGTAGAACCTAGTATAATCTGGTAAGACATGCTCTAACAATGGTTATAAAGACTGACGATGGGGACAAAAGTTGATGACACCTGTTTGCTCTGTATATTTGGGCTCTGTTTTTGTACTAAGCGGGCTAATTATCACTGGACACTTCTGTAAATAAATCACAGAGTTCCTCACATAGTCCTTGTGTTTGGCTGCCTTCCTTTTTCGGGCTATATCTGACTACTACTGAAGTTAATCATAACAGTAAGTAGTTTTAATGTAATCCTTTAAAGCCTGTAAAGTGAAATCTTGATCCAGAATCCGGATATGGATCACCTCCAAAATTTAATGGCCTAATATCTATCTGGTGAAAAATTTGTCAAAATCCCTGTAGTAGGTTTGAATTAAACCTGCTAACAGACAAACAAATAAATAAGTGACAATGATTTTATTAAATCCTTAACAGATGTAACAAACACAACAAAATAAAATGGAGGGAAAATAACCATAAATAACACCAAATGACATAACATCTGAGCCTTCTGGTTAGGCCACTTGGCTTGTAATCAAAGGATCCTTTGTTCCATTCCTTGTCAGACAAACAACTCAATAAGCTGTCTTATATATCACCACAGTTCCTATATATACACGGTTTAACTGCTTCACGATATAAATTCTGTCGACAACAGAGATTTAGACTCCACCGCCCAATAATGCTTATAATAATGCTTGTTGATGACGTCATCGTATCTTCCTCAGTAACTCTGAGCGACTGCAAAAGGCTGCAGTCAGTGCTTTGGTCACAGGCTCCATCTCCACCTTGGGAGATTAAAACTTCTCCTTGTATGAGTGTAAATTTGTAAGATGTTTTAACCCTCTGGGGTCACCTGACTGAATTTTGTCATGTGAAAGTCACATGACCGAATTAAACAGTTCTCTCATTAAATTCACCAGACTCAGTCTCTGTTTCCATGCATTTTAAAAGTGTGTGCTTCAAGCTCTATATGAGTTTTTAAATTCTGTTTATAGGCCTACTATAACCTGAATTATGATTAATAATTTCTGGCATAAAATACGGTTGTTTACTCAGCAGTATAAATTTGCTGTCATTATTAGTCCGTAGTTCAAATGACGTGTTCAGTTCAAATCTGAGGCAAACATTTTCTTCTTCGACAAAGGTGGATTAGAACTTTTTGTGGTACACAGCACCAACTACTGGGCAGGAGGAAACTAGCAGTCAATATGACACTGATTTAAAAATGCAGCTCTTTTCAACCAGACGTGTGGTGCCATGACATGTCAATCATCTGTGTCCAATCAGATTTCAGGGGAGTCCAGTGCAACCCCCGGCCTCCACTCCAGCTCCACCCATGCCAGGAAGTGTTTGACATTTGATATTTCCTGTAAAATTTCCTGGAAAATTTGGCACTTCCTGTTTCAGTGTCAACTTGCCACTGAGTTCCCACGAGATTCCATGGGATCTCTGTCAATCTAGGAAGTGTCAATCCAGGAACTGCTTCACATTTCCTGTTTCACCGTAGACTCAGAATTTGGCACTTCCTGTTTGGGACCCCCTGTACCATAGAGAAAGCTTCACGCTGCTGCACGGCACTTTGCTCGTATTATTGGTGTTAGATACGCAGGCTAAATAAGGTTGTAAATAATTAGACCCAGTTAGACAACACTATGTGCCCAGCATTAAGTGTTATGTCATTACCCATAATGCAATTTGGTACAGCACTCACTATCAGTTGGATGAAATTTTTGGAAGAGTTCTGGTGTGTGTTTCTCTCTACGTGGATTTGCATTGCTAATATTATGAAATAATTACAGTATAATTCTGGAATATTCCTAAATTACCAGAGCTTAACAGGCACAGTTTGTAACTGGGTCAATTCACAGAGATTCATAATTTAATTTACCTACCAATGATTTTTTTCTCCTGTATTTTGAATACAAAATCAATTTATACAGATGCAGGGAATGTAATTATAATATTCCACAGCTAAAAGAGAGCTGGGAAATATTATAATATTACATGAACATTAATAATTTAATGAACCCCCCCACCCCGTACAATGACAAATGAAGACTATTCTAAAATTATAGCTTTGGCACAGTTTTACATCTTGATTGGCATCTTGGTTGGTCCGATGGGAGTGATGCCACTAATGAATGCTAATGAAAGGATTAAAGAGAAATCTTGAGGACCATAACAGTCATTATGGGAACAGCACTGACAAAAACCTGGAAAAACACTGAACATGCATAAGCCTTATGCTTTAGTGTGTACATTTTTTGCTAACAACTGGACAGTATTTGTGCATGTGTGCACTGGTATGTGACTTTTTTCAGTATCTATGTCAATAAAGATAAACAGCGCAGTAGCATCACTTACTTGCATTAAGCACACTGGTCAAAATGTCTCAGAAAAGTACCAAATTCAACAGATCAGACTTTCCTGGCCAACATTTTGGACTTCCCCCCAAGATCAAAGACAGTGGAGGCCACCTATTGGCCACGTGACAAACTGTGGGAGATGTTCATCTTTCAGCAATAGGCAACCTATTCTTTAGTCACAAAGTCACAACACTGACATATCTTGGGGGATAGCACCTTGGGGCAACTGTTGTTGTGATTTGGCACTATATAAATAAAATTGATTTGATAGTGGTAACAATGGAAAAAAATATCTTAAAGGGTGAACTGTATGCTTAATGTAGTGGAGTGTGAATTAACATCATTATTCATCTCAGAAATGGTTATTTATGTATTATTTATTTTGCATCCGTCCATGTCCATTTTTGTGTTCTGTACAAATCTTTTGCTCATTCATTAAATGCCTTCCTTGTCAGCTGATGTCCGCCAAGTTCTTCAGAAAGTTTTGTGCATGCTCAAAACTTTGAGTGTGCATCAGACAGAGAGCTTTCCTGTGGTTACACCTTTTTTTTAAACCATTTTGTCCTGTACTTGTTTATTTCTTCTACGATTCTCATGCACTCATATTCTTTTGTTGTCCAATGCTTCTGACTGGGCTTCTGATTGGCCAAAGCTCTGATGCAGGGTGTGAACTCAGCATGAGGGGGGAGAGGACAGATCCCGATGCAGCAACATGCAGTGCTGCTGTTCATTTAGCTAACTTCAGATGGAAGAAAAAAACAGCACAGCTGAGTGCATTTTTATGTTGATGTGAGAGCACACCTTGCAGATTCTGTTGGCATGAAGTCGCCACAGAGAAAGATGTTTGTGTTTGCTGTCCTCAGTGTTGCAGCCACACTGAATGCCAGCACAGTGAGAAGTCACTGTCAGTGCACAAACAGAGTAAGGAAATATGACATGATCTCCAAGAGAGGATTCTAGCCACATTTGCGTTCAGACCTTGTTGATCCCGCCTATATCCAAGGTGCGCATGTATGTCTTGAAACCGGGAAAATCATTCTCTTTGTGTTGCCAGTGGAAATGTGATGTCATCTATCCATCAGAGCTGCAAATCTACTGGAGACCAAAGGATTAAGTGATATTTGCCAAAGGACAAATTAAGTAAATCTGCTACTCATCAGTTTCCTCAGTGTGACAACAACTTGATGCAGCCTCGACATTCTTGATGACATCTGAAAGATACATATTGTCACTCAGTCTTACATAGAACATTATTAACCAATTTTGGGTCAGTATTTCTGTTCAGGGATTATAAAGTGGAACCAGAAACATAATACAGCTAATTTTCTACATTAACTGACAGAGAAAAAAAAACAAAACAAAACAAAACAAAACAAAAAATCCTGGTTTGAGCCCTATTTAAAGGCTTGAATCACCCTATACTCTATATCTGTACAAACTACACGCTGGTGAGAGTAATGTGCAAGTAATATTCATGATTGTCCATTCTCACAAATTTCATGCCAACGGTCACATATAGTGAATATCTTCCAGTAGGGGAGGACATCATGTGACTAACACCTCCCCCCAACACATACACACACCTAAAAACCATGAGATATTCAGCATTCATCAAACCGTGTCGGTTTGGAAACGTCTTTTCAGCTCCACAACAGTAAAGTCTTGGCTCGTCCTTGAGAGATGCACGTGTGCAGTGATGGAAAACCCTCACAGCTTGCATTTATTTTGCGTCGTATGTTTGCCTTCCCTGTTGAAAAAGACAGCATGAAAGGCTACTTCTTATTTTTGTCTGCAGCAGACTCTCCCTGACGTAATTGTGAGAGACACGAAGCGCTGATGAGAAGCTCCTTTCAATGGTGGCCTATTGAAGTCTGAAACGACTCTCAGACACATTGAATTCAGAGGTGGGAGCCACACAGGAGGAAGTTCTGAAGGGTGTCAAACTGTGCATAAAGATGGACCGAAGGCGTTTGATTCTGTTGCTTTGTCAGCTGCAGCTCTGGCTGCTGCTGAATGAGCCCAAAGTGAGCACTTGAAAAGTTGACGGTCTTAAAGACACATCGTCAGGCTACAGCTTTAGATGTGTGAAACATATGACTGAAACCAGAAAATTTGATTCACTTGAGAAAGCGCAGGTATCAAAAGAGGACGGCAAATATTCCAGCCAAGCTGACACATACAAGATTACTTTCCAAAAGGTTATCTGCTGTCAGATAGCTCGCGTTGCCCCCTGTTGAGATTTCGACAGTCCACCGTGACATCGTAGGAAACAGCTGACGATGTTCTGTCGACTTTCTAATTTCAACTGGGCTTTGGTTTTTGAGAAACTCTTCCACCTTTGACCTTTAACAAATGTGCTTCAGTATCAGAGCAGCTGAAGACAGACACAATTCAGTCACTCTGGACTGGATAGAATGTGAATTATTTTTAACAGACTCCACTAAAAGTGCTGACAATAAACACAAACATGTAACAACTCATTCCTGCTGGCTCGTTCCCAAGCGTGAGTCATCACAAATGAAATGACCTACTTTCGATAAGTTTCTCTCAGTTGTACACCAAACAAAGAAAAGCTCATTTCTCAATATGAAATAGATATTTATTTGAAATTTTCTAAATAGACCCTTTTGTTTGATTGGTGGATTGTATGTCACATGGCATTAATTATTTTTGCACTGTATAGAAAATCAAATCAATTTTATTTATATAGCGCCAAATCACAACAAACAGTTGCCAAAAGGCGCATCATATTGCAAGGCAAAGCCATACAGAATTACAAATTACAGAAAAACCCCAACTGTCAAAACGACCCCCTGTGAGCAAGCACTTGGCAACAGTGGGAAGGAAAAACTCCCTTTAACAGGAAGAAAGCTCCAGCAGAACCGGGCTCAGGGAGGGGCAGTCTTCTGCTGGGACTGGTTGGGGCTGAGGGAGAGAACCAGGAAAAAGACATGCTGTGGAGGGGAGCAGAGATCAATCACTAATGATTACAACCCCTGGCAAAAATTATGGAATCACCGGCCTCAGAGGATGTTCATTCAGTTGTTTAATTTTGTAGAAAAAAAGCAGATCACAGACATGACACAAAACTAAAGTCATTTCAAATGGCAACTTTCTGGCTTTAAGAAACACTATACGAAATCAAGAAAAAAAGATTGTGGCAGTCAGTAATGGTTACTTTTTTAGACCAAGTGTTGTGTGGGCCGCCAGAAGAGGAGGTACTGCTGGCCCACCACTAGAGGGCGCACTGCCTGAAGTGCGGGCTTCAGGCACTAGAGGGCGCTGCCGCCTCACAGGAACAGCCGAGGTGACAGCTGTCACTCATCAACTGTGACAGCTGTCACCGATCATCTGCAGTTCATCCCGGATAAAAGCAGGATGACACCTCCACCACGTCGCCGAGATATCGTTCTTCTAAGGAGGTAATATTCTCTGCCGTACTCAAGCAATTATAACTTACGTGTGCTCTGTTAGCAGCCGTTGTCCTGTGGAGCCTTGTCAGCTGATTGGTGGTTTGTGAGAGTGCCGACGTCATCGCCTCTCACTCTTTCCAGATAAGTGCTTAAACAGGAGCTGCACGAGTGTGTGATTTGAGGTGGAGGTGGAATTCCTGCCGTTGTTGTTACTGGGTGTACACACACCCACACTTGACTGTCTTTGCTCTTCGCCAGCAGTACCAGATCCGACACGCGGAGACGGTGGCCACCTGGGGGACTCGGGACCTGGCGGCTCCAGTATCCTTCGGGTTCGGTGGCGGAGGAAATCGTGTGGTTCCGGTTCTGTTCTAGACGGACGTCTCCTATCGTCGAGCCTGCCCACACGACACCTTTATCCATTGACTTTGTATCATTCTATAATCTGCTGTGTATGGTTGTTGTGTTAATGATGCCTTTCATTTAGCTTTTCTGTATGTAAATCCCATTTCCTTTAGGCGGTTTCTTACAGTTCGGTCACAGACGTTGACTCCAGTTTCCTCCCATTCATTCCTCATTTGTTTTGTTGTGCATTTTTCGATTTTTGAGACATATTGCTTTAAGTTTTCTGTCTTGACGCTTTGATGTCTTCCTTGGTCTACCAGTATGTTTGCCTTTAACAACCTTCCCATGTTGTTTGTATTTGGTCCAGAGTTTAGACACAGCTGACTGTGAACAACCAACATCTTTTGCAACAATGCGTGATGATTTACTCTCTTTAAGAGTCTGATAATCCTCTCCTTTGTTTCAATTGACATATCTCGTGTTGGAGCCATGATTCATGTCAGTCCACTTGGTGCAACAGGTCTCCAAGGTGTGTTCACTCCTTTTTAGATGCAGACTAATGAGCAGATCTGATATGATGCAGGTATTAGTTCTGGGGATAAAAATTTACAGGGTGATTCCATAATTTTTTCCTCAGAATTGAGTGATTCCATATTTTTTTCCTCTGCTTGGTCTAAAAAAAAGTAACCGTTACTGACTGCCACAATCCTTTTTTCTTGATTTCTTATAGTGTTTCTTAAAGCCAGAAAGTTGCCATTTGAAATGACTTTAGTTTTGTGTCATGTCTGTGATCTGCTTTTTTTCTACAAAATTAAACAACTGAATGAACATCCTCCGAGGCTGGTGATTCCATAATTTTTGCCAGGGGTTGTAAATGCAGAGTGGTGCATACAGAGCAAAAAGAGAAAGAAACACTCAGTGCATCATGGGAACCCCCCAGCAGTCTAAGTCTATAGCAGCATAACTAAGGGATGGTTCAGGGTCACCTGATCCAGCCCTAACTATAAGCTTTAGCAAAAAGGAAAGTTTTAAGCCTAATCTTAAAAGTAGAGAGGGTGTCTGTCTCCCTGATCCGAATTGGGAGCTGGTTCCACAGGAGAGGAGCCTGAAAGCTGAAGGCTCTACCTCCCATTCTATTCTTACAAACCCTAGGAACTACAAGTAAGCCTGCAGTCTGAGAGCGAAGCGCTCTATTGGGGTGATATGGTACTATGAGGTCCCTAAGATAGGATGGGACCTGATTATTCAAAACCTTATAAGTAAGAAGAAGAATTTTAAATTCTATTCTAGAATTAACAGGAAGACAATGGAGAGGCCAATATGGGTGAGATATGCTCTCTCCTTCTAGTCCCCGTTAGTACTCTAGCTGCAGCATTTTGAATTAACTGAAGGCTTTTCAGGGAACTTTTAGGACAACCTGATAATAATGAATTACAATAGTCCAGCCTAGAGGAAATAAATGCATGAATTAGTTTTTCAGCATCACTCTGAGACAAGACCTTTCTAATTTTAGAGATATTGCGCAAATGCAAAAAAGCAGTCCTACATATTTGTTTAATATGCACACTGAATGACATATCCTGATCAAAAATGACTCCAAGATTTCTCACAGTATTACTAGAGGTCAGGGTAATGCCATCCAGAGTAAGGATCTGGTTAGACACCATGTTTCTAAGATTTGTGGGGCCAAGTACAATAACTTAAAATATTAGACCTCCAAAATAATCTTGATAGTCTCCACAAAAGGTTAGAAACTTTAGTGGGGGAAGAGGCCCATAATAAAATCAGAAAGTTCATAGTTAAAATTCAAATGTCTGAGCATTTAAAAATAAGGAGCAGCAAATCAGGAAGTTTCAGAACCTTTTAGTGCAGAATAGGCGTACTTTCATGAGTAATGGGGGTAGTTAAGAAGATACACCCAGACAAATTAGTGACACCAGGGAAAATTGGGTAAAGAATCTCTGACAGGGTTCTTACACAGACAGAAAAGGAGCTGCTCGCAAAAGGACTAAATTTCTCAGTGACCCCTAAACATATACCAACAGTAGATTACATCACTGAGATTCAGCCATTAAACATAACAGTCTGTCAGAGTCTGAAGCTGGGGACCTCCGGCTAAGAGTCACAGCAGTGCTGAACAGTGCTAAGCCTCCTCCGTCCAATATCAGTGGAGAAGAGCGGAAAGCTTTGTCGGCACTGCAGAAGGACCAAAGCATCCTTATCCTGCCAGTGGATAAAGGCAGATGCATGGTGGTCCTGAACACATTGGACTATGAGGCCAAGGTCAACAACTTGCTCAGTGACTTCAATACGTATGACCGTCTGAAGAGAGACCCCACAAGCGGCTATAAGAAGAAAATCATTAACTACCTCCAAAACCTGAGCCTGGTTCTGCTGGAGGTTTCTCTAACTCCCTTACAGAGTTTAGGTAGCTACTCTGCTCTGTGTTGGTATATGGCATTAGAGAACATAAAGAAGGAATCATATCCTTAAACCTAGTTACAGCGCTTTCTGAAAGACTTCTAGTGTAATGAAACTTATTCCCCACTGCTGGGTAGTCCATCAGAGTAAATGTAAATGTTATTAAGAAATGATCAGACAGAAGGGAGTTTTCAGGGAATACTGTTAAGTCTTCTATTTCCATACCATAAGTCAGAACAAGATCTAAGATATGATTAAAGTGGTGAGTGGACTCATTTACTTTTTGAGCAAAGCCAATAGAGTCTAATAATAGATTAAATGCAGTGTTGAGGCTGTCATTCTCAGCATCTGTGTGGATGTTAAAATCGCCCACTATAATTATCTTATCTGAGCTAAGCACTAAGTCAGACAAAAGGTCTGACAATTCACAAAGAAACTCACAGTAACGACCAGGTGGACGATAGATAACAACAAATAAAACTGTTTTTTGGGACTTCCAATTTGGATGGACAAGACTAAGAGTCAAGCTTTCAAATGAATTAAAGCTCTGTCTGGGTTTTTGATTAATTAATAAGCTGGAATGGAAGATTGCTGCTAATCCTCCGCCCCGGCCCGTGCTACGAGCATTCTGACAGTTAGTGTGATTCGGGGGTGTTGACTCATTTAAACTAATATATTCATCCTGCTGTAACCAGGTTTCTGTAAGGCAGAATAAATCAATATGTTGATCAATTATTATATCATTTACCAACAGGGACTTAGAAGAGAGAGACCTAATGTTTAATAGACCACATTTAACTGTTTTAGTCTGTGGTGCAGTTGAAGGTGCTATATTATTTTTTCTTTTTGAATTTTTATGCTTAAATAGATTTTTGCTGGTTATTGGTAGTCTGGGAGCAGGCACCGTCTCTACGGGGATGGGGTAATGAGGGGATGGCAGGGGGAGAGAAGCTGCAGAGAGGTGTGCAAGACTACAACTCTGCTTCCTGGTCCCAACCCTGGATAGTCACGGTTTGGAGGATTTAAGAAAATTGGCCAGATTTCTAGAAATGAGAGCTGCTCCATCCAAAGTGGGATGGATGCCGTCTCTCCTAACAAGACCAGGTTTTCCCCAGAAGCTTTGCCAATTATCTATGAAGCCCACCTCATTTTTTGGACACCACTCAGACAGCCAGCAATTCAAGGAGAACATGCGGCTAAACATGTCACTCCCGGTCTGATTGGGGAGGGGCCCAGAGAAAACTACAGAGTCCGACATTGTTTTTGCAAAGTTACACACAGATTTAATGTTAATTTTAGTGACCTCCGATTGGCGTAACCGGGTGTCATTACTGCCGACGTGAATTACAATCTTACCAAATTTACGCTTAGCCTTAGCCAGCAGTTTCAAATTTCCTTCAATGTCGCCTGCTCTGGCCCCCGGAAGACAACTGACTATGGTTGCTGGTGTCGCTAACTTCACATTTCGCAAAACAGAGTCGCCAATAACCAGAGTTTGATCCTCGGCGGGTGTGTCGTTGAGTGGGGAAAAACGGTTAGAGATGTGAACGGGTTGGCGGTGTACACGGGGCTTCTGTTTAGGGCTACGCTTCCTCCTCACAGTCACCCAGTCATCCTGCTTTCCCGGCTGCTCGGGATCTGCCAGGGGGTAACTAACGGCGGCTAAGCTACCTTGGTCCGCACCGACTACAGGGGCCTGGCTAGCTGTAGAATTTTCCACGGTGCGGAGCCGAGTCTCCAATTTGCCCAGCCTGGCCTCCAAAGCTACGAATAAGCTACACTTATTACAAGTACCGTTACTGCTAAAGGAGGCCGAGGAATAACTAAACATTTCACACCCAGAGCAGAAAAGTGCGGGAGAGACAGGAGAAGCCGCCATGCTAAATCGGCTAAGAGCTAGTAGCTACGCTAAGCTAGCGGATTCCTAAAAACACGCAAAGTGAATAATGTGTAAATAATTTAGAGGTGATTCAGCAGAAGGAGTGCTTTAGTTAAGGCACGTAAAGATTACACTGGCAAACAAATCGTAATCTAGATAACTAGATCAATCTAACTGCGCAGATTAAACAGCTAACAGCTACAGAAAAACACCGCTGTGCTCCGGAACAGGAAGTGATACAATACCGCAGTGAGAGCCAACTAGAGCACAATAGGTGGTAATTAGAGCAATTGTTAGTCACTAGCCAATAGCAGTCTGCCTCTCGGTAGGAGGGGACTGGTTAGGTTTAAAACTCCAGCCTTTGCTGGCTTCTGTTATTCTTCTCTACAAGAGTCAAGACAGAAGTCAGACTACCAGAGCAAGAAATTTAGCTGAGGAAGCTTCGGCGATTAGAAGTGAAACATCCTCGCGTCAAGCAACCCAGTCCAGTCGAAGATTCAAGCTATTGTACAAAACTTTGCTCTTAACCAAGGATTCCAACTCTGCTTCAACCTTTGGTTTTATTGCATAGGGAATTGGTCTTGCCTTGAAGAACTTTGGTCTGCTGTCAGGCTTAATGTTCAGTCCCTCCTTGAATATTTCAGCATGTTTGTTGAGAATAGTGGACATGCTCGCGTCACCTCTGCACATCATGCGGAGTGATGGCCAGTCCAGTGTAATTTTCTCGAGCCATGAGTGACCCAGAAGCGAAGGAAAGTTTCCTTTGACCACACACAGCGGTAACTTAGCTGTTTGGCCATTCACCTGAACTGTGACACTGATGAGCCCTTTGGTTTTTACTGGCTCCCTAGTATAGGTTTTCAGGATGAGGCTGGATGGTTGCAAGGGAAAGTGTTGCAAAGACTCCTTGTAAATAGTCTCAGACACAAGGGAGACTGCTGAACCTGTGTCGATTTCCATGCGCACTGGCTGTCCATTCAGCAGTGGAGTAACCCAGTATCCCCCTGGTCCTCCCTTAACTGACAATGCATACACTGCTGCCTCATCTGATGAGCTGGTGTCTACAGCAGTAGTGTGGCTTTCCTGCATGGTGTGTACAGATTGTTTCTTTTTAAAACCATGCTTTGGTTTTTGGTTGCCATGTTTTGTTTTGTTTTTTATCAGCTCCCTTACTTTTGCAGGCATGTTCAGTGTGCCCCCTTTTTCCACATCTCCTGCAGTCAATGTCTTTACTCCAGCACTCGGCTGCAAAATGTCAATGTCTTCCACATCGGTAACATTTGCGCTGAGCAACCTTTCTGTGGAGACTTTGTGGAGTGTTGCACTTGAATTTAGCTGCTGAGATTCCTTGGCAGCTAACTCCATGGACACGTTGATTTCATTAGCTTTTTCCAGGGTAAGTGCACTCTCCATTAGCAAACGTTTCTGTGCTGCTTCACTCCTCAGCCCACACACGAGTCTGTGTCTGATAGTGTCATTCAGCACATCGTTAAACTCACAATGTTCTGCTAGCTTCCTTAATGCAGCCAAAACACTGTTACAGACTCACCTTCTTCTTGGTTTCTCTTATGGAAATGAAAACGCTCAGCAATTAACAGAAGCTTTGGTGAGAAGTGAATTGTGAGGGTAGCCACTATGCTGCTGTAGCTTTTATTTGCAGTCTTTTCTGGCTGCACAAGGCAACAGAGTAAATTGAAAGTCTTCTGTCCCACCACACTCCAAAATGTCGGCACAAGCTTATCATTTCCAATGTCGTTTACCTCCACAAAGCAATCAAAGCGCTCTGTATAGGAGCTCCATTGCTCCATATTCTCGTCATATGGGTCGTTGTTGTCCAAAAAGGGGTTGAAAACCAACTTCAGCTGGATTTAAGTCCTCCTCCCAATCAGCACAGGACACCCACTAATGCCGCTTATCCTCATCGCCACTTTATGGTATCTTGGAAGTATTTCTTCAGCTTATATGACTAGATCCATAGTAAACACCGGAGACTACGTCTTGCTTCATTGTTGGCTCTTTATTTAAGATACACTCTCCAATAAAGGTGCCTTCTAGCCACAGGTATATGTAATACATCATTATGTCACAAAGGTGTCATTATGAGGCCACTATCGCCACAATATACAACATGTGACACTTACACTGCGGCGCCATGCATCATGCTAATGCATCTCACTTGATGCCACTCTATATCAGATACTCATTTCAGAGCTGATGACAAATTTAGTGTCGGAACTTGGCTGATGAGTGGCATTGGAGGTGGACATTATTATACGCATCATGTGCAAATACCGGCAGGCTTTGCGCCATGTCAGATCCATCTCGAGGTTCCCTCCTATGCATTCAAATCATTTCAGATGCTGTTTCACCACCATCAGAATATGTAAATTGCAGCTAGATGGTCCTCAGACTGCTCATGGATAGGTGTCCCATCTGGACCGGACCCAGAGAATTATGAACATGTGCTTCACACTCAGGGTGTCAGCCAATTTTGACCAAGTGTGTGGACTTCCACAGATGGCTGTCAGAATGTGGTGGAACTGAAATCCGACACTTTTCGGATGTGCGCCGAGTCATAACTCTGACACCACTCGTGCGTGATTCCAACTACGTGTGACGGTTGTATTACAGGCCCCTTCACACAGAGCACGAATAAGTAAGAATCAGGGTGAATCACGGTGAAACAGCCCGCATGAAACATTGAAGCGATGTCGGGAGGGACACATGGTCTGGCAGGTGTGAACAATCCTGCTGCGATGGTTTTGTGCACGCTGCTGCACATGCACGAAACCGTCGCAGCCTGAACACAGTGTGAGCAGCTGGAGCATGTGGAACCACATCGCGCAGCTGCTGTGGAAAAAACAAATACATGCCACCCACGGGATTCGAACCTGCAATTTACAAAAGCTCTGATTGCCAGCCGGAAACTTTACCACTGCGCTACCATCACTGTCCTATAAAAGGTGCATAAAACGCCTGACGTCAGTAAGGAGATAAACATGTTTAACACTCACAAACCCAGCCTTTTCTCCCACCTCCTATTCTGACTGGAGGGTGCCAAATGGCACTTGCATTCTGACTTTCTCAAAGTCAGATTGCAAGTGCTATGCATGTACAAAAATAAAAAAGTGACCACAAAAATTGAACAAATTTAAGACATAAAAACAAAACTAAGCTTCATGTGTTGTGTGGGCCGCTGAAGAGGAGGTACTGCTGGCCCACCACCACCAGAGGGCGCCCTGCCTGGAGTGCGGGCTCCAGGCACCAGAGGGCGCCGCCGCCTCACGTGAGCAGCTACGGTGACAGCTGTCACCCATCACCTGAGACAGCTGACGGCAATCATCTGTGGGGTATATCAGCAGGACGGCACCTCCACCTCATTGCCGAGATATCGTTTCTACCTACGAGGTAACGTATCAAAGCTGACGGAGTGTATCCTTTTGGATTAGTGTATAGCTTGTGGATTACTGTTCCAACGAGAGGTGGAGGTAACTTCCCTGCTGTTCGGAGTCTTGGGTGCAAACGCGCCCCCATCTAACTGTTCTTTGTTCCTCGCCAGCAGTACCAGGTCCGACACGCGGAGGCAGTGGCCACCTGGGAGTTCGGGACTTGGCGGCTCCAGTATTTCCGGGGTCCTGTGGCGGAGGAAGCCGTGTGGTTCGGGTCTTACCTTGGAGAGGCGTCTCCTATCTTCGAGCCTGCCCACACGACACTTTTGTGAATTGACTGTTGTCCATTTCTGTGATTGGTTGTATTCGTTGTGCACGTTCACAACAGTAAAGCCTTGTTATTTGACTTTCTCCATTGTCCGTTCATTTGCGCCCCCTGTTGTGGGTCCGTGTACTGACACTTTCCCAACATCATGAGTTAAATGTAAAGTCAGTTTTCTTTTAAAAGTTTGCAATGATGATGAACTCTCTGTTATATTTCCTTGATCATTCCATATTTGTACGACACAATATCTGATGGAAAACAGACAATGTTTTTAGTTTTATAGAAAGGATGGTTAAGATGACTATTCTGTTTGGCGTGATATGAATGAATCTGTGAATTTAATATGAACACATTTCTAAATGCTGATGGTATACATAAAGGTTAGAACATGTTTTTGTAAATAAACACACACATCTGATGAATATTTATATTGTATACTGTGAGAATCAAAGAATAATACAGGGTCAATGGGCAAGCCTTATCTACAAAATGTTTGAGTTTGCTGATGATTCCAAATGATCTTACTGTTTTTACCTCCGCCAAGGAGGTTATGTTTTTGGTCACGTTGGTTTGTTGGTTGGTTGGTTGGTTGGTTGGTTTGTTTGTTTGTTTTTTAGCAGGATAACTCAAAAAATTCTCAACGGATTTCAATGAAATTTTTACCAGGGGTGTATCTTGGCCTAACTAAGAGGTGATTAGATTTTGGTAATGATCTGGAACATAATCCAGATCCAGTAATTTTTTTTAAAGATACTTTATCATTGCAGGATAGGGCCAATTTCAACATTTTTGCATCTAACTTCATGAAGACGGGTCACAAAGTCTGAACAAAAATTAAGTTATGACACAATAATAAGGTCTGTCATATAGCGAAGTTTGGTCAGGATCCGAGTAGAAAGGATAAAGTGAAAGGAAGAAGTGCCATTTGGCACCACTCTGGTAGTTCTAGTGTTAAAAAAAAATAAAACCACACACCATAAAAAATACCACATTTTATTGAATCCCTTTTATCGAGCGAACAATACAAGTATGAACCGTCTGTTCCTCTGTAGGTGACCCATGGTCACAGACGTACAGTCATGAAATGACATAAATGAAGAAGGGTGCTCTTATCATGTCCACATCTGTTGGCCCGGCGTGTCCAACTGGCCCTGCGTGCGTGTCTGGCCCAACATGCATGTCCTGTGGATGGTGTGCCGCAGGATAGACACAGTGTCATGTGGATCAGAGCTCACGTGGGTGATGTGACACTCAGATTAGAGCATGACACGGGAGTGGATTTTCACTCACGTCCCATCCCACTCCCAGAAAAAAAATCCCATCCTGTCCCAATCCTGGACTGGAGTAAAAAAATGAATCCCATCCCGTCCCACTCCTGTAAAGATGACTCCCAATCCCATCCCGCTCCCACTCAAAATCAGTCCCACTCCCATCCCACTCACGTATGTCTCGCGCCGTGATGATCAATCAGGGACTGAATATGTAGTGACGTGGAGATGTCTAGAGTTTGACTGAAGATGTGAACATGTCCTGTATCTGGTAGCAGCCTGTGAGCAGGACTTATGTCTCTTTTGAGTTTTTGGAGCGAGCAGCAGCACCACAGCAAGAGCAGAGTTTCTTTCTCTTTTTATTTTACGTGCGTGCGCGAGCGAATCGTCTGTGGAGAATATTTTATTAATTAACTACACAGATGTATAATAAAACAAATGGCGACTGGTTTCTAAACACAATTATGACAGAGTTTTTTGGTGGAAGAGCGAGCAGCAGCAAGCAGCGGAGTTTCTTTTTTTTTATTGTTTACATGTGCACGCGTGAACGTGACAGTTGGTCCTTAAATTGGGTCCTGCAAAGGCAGAAGGACCGCTGAAAGCAGCCGTTATCCAGACACAGCTCCTGCAGCAAATAATGATACTCCCTGTACTTCCTGTATATATCCGTGTGATCAAGGTCCGTCATGTTAACTTGACTGACAACCGGAGCCGGCGAGCGGAATGGAAGCTCCTCCTATTTGATGATGCACCGGGGCGAATTTTCGCAGCAAAAGCAGAGCGACACACCGGGTGAAGGAGGCGCGTCCGTCGCCACACGACCCCCGCAAATTTGTAGTGTCTGATTGCGCCCGGTGTGAACACGTTTTGGTTGTTTTAAATACACTCAACAAAAATATAAATGCAACACTTTTGGTTTTGCTCCCATTTTGTATGAGATGAACTCAAAGATCTAAAACTTTTTCCACATACACAATATCACCATTTCCTTCAAATATTGTTCACAAACCAGTCTAAATCTGTGATAGTGAGCACTTCTCCTTTGCTGAGATAATCCATCCCACCTCACAGGTGTGCCATACCAAGATGCTGATTAGACACCATGATTAGTGCACAGGTGTGCCTTAGACTGTCCACAATAAAAGGCCACTCTGAAAGGTGCAGTTTTGTTTTATTGGGGGGGATACCAGTCAGTATCTGGTGTGACCACCATTTGCCTCATGCAGTGCAACACATCTCCTTCGCATAGAGTTGATCAGGTTGTCAGTTGTGGCCTGTAGAATGTTGGTCCACTCCTCTTCAATGGCTGTGCGAAGTTGCTGGATATTGGCAGGATATTGGCAGGAACTGGTACATGCTGTCGTATACGCCGGTCCAGAGCATCCCAAACATGCTCAATGGGTGACATGTCCAGTGAGTATGCCGGCCATGCAAGAACTGGGACATTTTCAGCTTCCAAGAATTGTGTACAGATCCTTGCAATATGGGGCCGTGCATTATCCTGCTGCAACATGAGGTGATGTTCTTGGATGTATGGCACAACAATGGGCCTCAGGATCTCGTCACAGTATCTCTGTGCATTCAAAATGCCATCAATAAAATGCATCTGTGTTCTTCGTCCATAACAGACGCCTGCCCATACCATAACCCCACCGCCACCATGGGCCACTCGATCCACATCATTGACATCAGAAAACCGCTCACCCACACGACGCCACACACGCTGTCTGTCATCTGCCCTGGACAGTGTGAACCGGGATTCATCTGTGAGGAGAACACCTCTCCAACGTGCCAAACGCCAGCGAATGTGAGCATTTGCCCACTCAAGTTTGTTACGACGACGAACTGGAGTCAGGTTGAGACCCCGATGAGGACGCCAAGCATGCAGATGAGCTTCCCTGAGACGGTTTCTGACAGTTTGTGGAGAACTTCTTTGGTTATGCAAACCGATTGTTTCAGCAGCTGTCCGAGTGGCTGGTCTCAGACGATCTTGGAGGTGAACATGCTGGATGTGGAGGTCCTGGGCTGGTGTGGTTACAGGTGGTCTGCGGTTGTGAGGCTGGTTGGATGTACTGCCAAATTCTCTGAAACACCTTTGGAGACGGCTTATGGTAGAGAAATGAACATTCAATACATGAGCAACAGCTCTGGTTGACATTCCTGCTGTCAGCATGCCAATTGCAGGCTCCCTCAAATCTTGCGATATCTGTGGCATTGTGCTGTGTGATAAACTGCACCTTTCAGAGTGGCCTTTTATTGTGGACAGTCTAAGGCACACCTGTGCACTAATCATGGTGTCTAATCAGCAACTTGGTATGGCACACCTGTGAGGTGGGATGGATTATCTCAGCAAAGGAGAAGTGCTCACTATCACTGATTTAGACTGGTTTGTGAACAATATTTGAGGGAAATGGTGATATTGTGTATGTGGAAAAAGTTTTAGATCTTTGAGTTCATCTCATACAAAATGGGAGCAAAACCAAAAGTGTTGCGTTTATATTTTTGTAGATGAAAATCATCATCTATTTTTGGCATTCCCGCTCCTGCCCACTCCCGTTCATTTTTATTCCCGTCCCATCCCAATCACGGGATTGATAAAATTTTGACTCCCATCCCGTGGGAATCCCGCAGAAATCACGTGACCCACGGGAATTCCTGAAAAATGTCATCCTCTAATTCAGATCGCCTGCTGTGTGTCATGAGCTGATGGTCTGTTTCACCTGGGACATCCTGTCAGTATGCGCGCCATGCCTTCGCTCGCTGCAGCCTGTCACAACACATGCGCACACATACGAGACACATGCACCACATGTGTGTTGTTTTTTGCAATGCCACACTCATGGAGGCACTTACACAAATTTCACATCCAGCTCGACAGTGATCGTCTGCTCACTATTTTCGTGCTGACTGCAGGAATGGCCACACATTTTCTATTCTAAGTGTCAAGCGAGTGGTGTTGGATGTTCGTGTGTGTCACCTGGAATTTAGCCAACACCTGCCGCGAGAGGGATCAAATGGGCTCTCACAGGGCACACTGTCTTTCAGCCGCTGGTGTGCGCAAATAATTGTAGCGACACGTGTAGGAGGCGTTACAGGCGGCTCTGATTTTTCACGAATGGCATGCAATTCCTCCTTCATGCCTAGTCGGCTTAAATCATGTTATGTGTGAAGGGGCCCTACCTTTCATTGTACCTGTTACAATGACAATAAAGAATTTGAATCTCTGGATCTGAATCGAGTGCTGCTTAGTAAGAATATTTTACAGCGTACATTTGTTGCCAAAGTCATGCTTGTGTTTTCAATGGTTATCAATAGTAGAAGACCTCATAAATAAAAAAAAAAAAACATGCAATCCTGTATTCAGCACAGACTGACCTGCAAAGTTAAGACGGCGGATGTGCTTGAGCAGATGAGTACCATTGATGGGATCCATTTTGGCGCAGAGACCCACCTTCCCAGGGCAGAGTTCCTGGTGCATATTGTGCAGTGCGTGTGCCATGGCATACACGGCATCAATAACGAACTGCACCTTTCCTTCCTGCTCATAATGTGAGTCCTTTCCTATCCGCTCCTGATCTGTGAAATACAGAAGCAGACTTAAATTAGACACATTGCAGACATGGACTGAATTGAATCAGGGTGGATTTTTAACACGACCGCAACCGCTGAAACTGGGGAAAGTGCATCTATCGGCTGGCACTGGTTTGGCTCATTAAACATATTGAGTGCGAAGATAGGTCATGTATTCACATCAATGTAGTTAAATGAGAGAGATTAGAAAGACTAATTTAAAAAATGACTTTGGAATAGACATGCAGTGCTAACTGCCACAACATTCTCTGCAAACAAAGAACAAAAAGTGAACTACAGAATTTCTTGCCAAGGTGTCAGCACTCAAGAAATATGTAAAAGAGGCAAAGTATTTGCAAATCAGAACCCTCGTTAGCATTTAAATAGTAAAGGCACACATGCAGCCACAAAGTAATCTGAACGTGATTACCTCATCTACTCCCAAGAGGGTACCTATGGTGTAAATATCAAGTGCTTACTTCATATTACTAATAATTTATCAAGTGTACAAGAAAAAACAAACATTTCATTCTCATTAAGCTACACATATACGAGGTCTGTTAGAAAAGTATCCGACCTTTTAATTTTTTTCAAAAACCTGATGGATTTGAATCATATGTGCTTGCATGAGCCAACTTTGAACCTTCGTGCGCATGCGTGATTTTTTTCACGCCTGTCGGTTGTGTCATTTGCTTATAAGCAGCCTTTGTGTGAGGATGGGTGGAGTCGCTCATCGTTTTTTCTTTGCAAGGAAATGGCAGAACGACTGGAGCAGCGCAACTGCATCAAATTTTGCTAGAAACTGGACAACAGTTTGGTGGAAACCATTCGGATTATTCAGACAATTTTCGGTGACGATCCTCTGGGAATCACACAGATCAAGGAGCGGTACAACCGGTTTCAAGACGTCCGCACAACGGTGGAGAGCGAGCCGCGTTCCGGTCGACCATCAACACACTGAAATGACCAGATCATTTCCAAAGTGAACGCTGTGGTGATGTGGGACCGTCGTGTGACTATCCGAGAAATTGTGGAAGAGGTGGACATCAGCACTTGTTCGGCACATTCCACTGTGACAGAAGATTTGGCCATGAAAAGAGTTGCAGCGAAATTCATCGGCACAAAGCTGCTGACGGAGCAAAAGCACCACCGTGTTGAAGCCTCACAGGACATGTTCATGCTCACCTCGTCCACAATTTCTCGGATAGTCACACGACTGAAAAGCCACCGAAAGCCGTCTGAATCTTCCGAATGGTGCACGAAGTGAGCATGCCACAACATGTCCTGTGAGGCTTCAACACGAAGGGGCTTTTGCTGCGCCAGCAGCTTCGTGCCGATGTATTTCGCTGCAACTCTTTCATGGCCAAATCTTCTTTCACAGTGAAATGTGCAGAAAAAGTGCTGATGTCCACCTCTTCCACAATTTCTTGGACAGTCACACGATGGTCCCACATGACCACAGCGTTCACTTTGGAAATGATCCGGTCGTTTCAGCATGTTGATGGCCGATCGGAGTGCGGCTCGCTCTCCACCGTTGTGCGGCCGTCTTTAAACCGGTTGTACCGCTCCTTAATCTGTGTGATGCCCAGAGGATCGTCACCGAAAATTTGATGCAGTCGCGCTCTCCAGTTGTTCCGCCATTTTCCTTGCAAAGAACATACGACAAGCGACTCCACCCATCCTCACACAAAGGCTGCTTACAAGCAAATGACACAACCGACAGGCGTGAAAAAAATCACACATGCGCACGAAGGTTCAAGGTTGGCTCATGCAAGCACATGTGATTCAAATCCATCAGGTTTTTGAAAAAAATAAAAAGGTTGGATACTTTTCTAACAGACCTCGTATGTACCAAACATCACTAAAATCTATAATCAGGAGAGACCTATGGTATAAGTGACAAGTGCTTAATATGCTTTGTTATTTAGCTATTATGATCACAGGAAAAAAAAAGATTCTTCCTCAATATATAAATGTGTAATGGAGGCCAGTAGGTGGTGCTGTGCAGAAGAACTTAAGAGAACCTCAATAACTAAAGACAAAGGATGCAAGGATGATAGTGAGTTATGCTAGCAACACAGGTTACAAATGCATCAAACAACTGTAAAGTCTAATCAGCATATCTACTGTACTCCCCAGTGTAAGTATCAAGTGTTTACTATGTCTTGTTATTGAATTGGCATGTTAATGAATATGTGTCTCCATCCATCCATACATACAAAGTATGACACCATATGCTCTGTATATTATGTGTTCACTCTATATTATAATAACCAAGTGGCCTCTGGGGGGATGCGTGCATGTGTATGGCTTCAAAAACAGAAAAACTGTGGAGAGCTGACATTTGGTATGCTTGTGTATGTTGGGTCAAGGATGAACACTGTGAAAACAGAAAGTTGATAGGACTAATATTTTTTTTTTAAATTAGCCATATTAGCTAACAACAGTGAACAAATGACATTATGCTGCAATGCGCCATGGGAGTTTTGGGGTTTTAAATGTTGGTTGATTTGTGTTAGTTTAACAGTGTTGTTATTGATTTATTGTGTTTTTGTAGTTCAAGTGGTTTAGTGAGTTTAGTTAAGTGTCATGTTACCATTACCATGAGTGGAAAGTGTGGTGCGTTTGTTGTCTTCTGTTTGTTGGTGTGTAAAAATAAAAGCACCTGCTTGTGGCAAGAATGCAGAAAAGACAAAAAGCTCTTTGTGCATGTGTGCCTATAGGTTCAATTATGCAGAAACTGGAGAGAGCTGACATTTGCTGTTTGTTATGCTTATGTATTTTGAGTCAAGGATGAATGCCATGGAAAAGGAATGTTGAATGGACTAATATTTTTGGAGAAATTTTGGATATTATTTAACAACACTGAGTAATGGACATTGATAATTACATTCTGAACTCACACACTATTCCAGCAGGGGGCAGTAAATCACCTATTTATTAAAAGAGTGCATGCATGATTTTATTCAGTAAGTTCAATATAAGTACATTATATAATTGTAAAAATGTTAAAAATACATGGATGACACAAGAAAGTGAAAATAATAATAGTGTGTATATGATACCAAGAACCTAAACAATTTATAAATACATTAAGACAGTAAATTAACATTAAAAAATCACATAACTAACAGGAAATAAAAGGACTGAGTTCTTACTCTAAAAACTGTTGAGGTCTAAGGTTCTAAAAACATTCTGGACTCACACGCCATTCCAACTCATTATGCAAGCTTTGCATGATTTATTACCACCCTTGAAAAATGTCAGCTACCCATTTTATAAACACTACCCAATCTGGAAGCTGTGGATCCCCACGGACAACACGCTAGTTTTAAATGATTTGTATTAAAGTCCAGCAGAAAGAATGATCTGCTTGTGAACTTGTGCACAATCCTTCATTTCAAGAAGGCTGTATATCTCTATGATAGATACAATCCCTCCAATAGTTTTACCCCCTACTGTGGAAAATAGTTTTGACAGGACGATCCTGTGGAAGCCAAGAAGAATGACTTTGTAAATGGAGGAAGTGGCATCGGTCCAAATCGCTCAGAACAAAATGCACTGCTCTGCTCTGAATCTTATTCTTCCTGCACTCGATGGGTTTTGCCTCTTGCAATTAGCTAGAAGGTAAATATCTGGATCACTGCAGACGAGCAAATCAATTCCAATATCTGGAGTGTGAGGGTTTTCTCCTCTGGGAAATCTCATCAGTTCAAAACAAAAACTGCTTCATGTCTGGCAAACACGGATTTCCATGTGAGCGACTCCGTTAACGCCTAGTGACAAACATACATACCCGTGCTCTTACCTATTATACTGCACACTAATTTCCATTAAAGCAGGAGTGCATTTGCAGACATGGACTCTGTGTGTGTGAGTTCGGCCCTTTCTGCTGAGGTGTGTTTCGAGCAGTTGGAGAAGCAGGAAATAGAGACGTCCGTTCAGGGATAATCCGCTCTCTGGCTGGATACAAGAACTTGTAATAGGAGTTTATTAATCCCAGCTCAGGTGGTGCCCCAGGTTTTTGTAATTGTTAATTGCTCAGAGGAGGTGGACGCTGAGAAGGAGATACAACATGTCAATTCTAAACTACCCTCCACGTCAGGAGCCTCGGAGAGAAAAGACATCGCCGTCTAATTCCTGCTGTCTGAATATTTGGGATAGAGATTTTAAACCAGAGGTGTGTTCAATAGAGATTGACAAGAGCCTAATTATAAGGGATGAGTTCATGATAGAGATGCATATATTTACATACACATGAAATGGAACTCAATTAAGCATAACAAATTAAACCACGAATAACAGGATCTACTGACGATCGAAGGACATTTACAAAATAATGGCGGTAGCTGTTAGCTGATGGTGTGCAATGCCACTGGTTCAGTTAGTCCCCTCATCTGGTCCACCCCTGTCCAAAGTTTACATCATTATCTGGATTTGGACCAAACAATACCTATGGATTTACAATCATTAGATTCTGAAGACTCGCCCTCGATCCCAATTGTGATTTTTGACCCTGATGGCTTACCTGTGTTTCTGATTGCAGACCTGTTTACCTGATCTTGAACTTTGACCCTGATTGTGATTATTACCCAACGTCAAACTATGGCCATCGGGTATTGTGAAGACTTTGTGTCCATCCATCTGTCTGTGCTTAGATCACTCCTATTACTGCCAGGGTATTCAAATTCACAGGGAAAATTCTTGGGACACAGACCTTGGACAAGTTCAAAGATGGTTAAAGGTGACCTATTTTAAGAGGTCAAAAGGTCATATTCAGTTTCCTATTTTTATGCTCATACATTGCATTAGATTTTTCTTTTGATAACTAATATTTGATCTTATTTCCACACTTTTGACCCCTGAACTCAGATTCCATTTGTGGGAATTTCATCCTGATTGCTAATGTGTATTTCTGCTTGTTCTTTGATCTTGATTGCTGACTTTGATCCTCATCACTGACCACTGAGCTTAATCGCAGAGGTTTGTTCCTGACTGTTTCCCTTTAATCTACCTTTTTCTCCAGATCTGTACCAAAATAAAACACTTTTTTTGCCCATGCTGGACCCCTCCAATAACATTTTATTAAATTTTTTCATGAGTTTTTGCATAATCTAACTAGCAGGCTACATAACAAATGGTTAGCCTAGGAAGGCCAAAGCCTGAAAAAACCCACCCCACTCTCACATTCTTTTTTTGATACTATCTCCAAATGCATCACATCTTTGTAACCGGGTCAAGTTTCACTCATTATTTTTATTTCACAAAAATGTAACAGATTTCATGACATATCAAGAACTTTTAGATTAAATCACTTTTCATGATGTCAATATGAACGTGGAGTGAGATCAGATTACAGAAAAAAACACCTGCTGGCCTCCATACTTCAAATACAATAAAGTGGAACTCAATGTACAAAATCCTGATTTAACTGGACAACCATTACCATTCACAAAAGGATCAAAAATGTTGGGTTAAAAGGGTTTTGAAGTTATTAACTGTGGAAAACACTTAAACATGTTGATTCTGTCATTTCCAGGGAAAAGTAATGTATTGCTATGAGGCAGCCACAATGCAGGGATCAAAGTAGGTTGTTTGGGGATGAATGTTTTTAGATGCCCCATAATTTTAGTGGACACATTGTCAGAGATCACCTCACAATACAAGTGATACTCTTCAGTCTACCTAAGTAATTGCTGGTTTAACACAAAGTCATGGTAGTCATTTTATTTTTACGTATTCAGATAACAATCCTTGGCTTTTGATGGGAATCAAAACTACAATTATTCAACAAAACAAAGGTTTTAACTAAGAGAATATGACTCTGTATAACAACTTTCAAGAAAACCCCCCAAAATAACAGACATTAAGCTCACAAAACTAAATTATAAGGATAAACCGCAGAACCTTTTCAGATCAGGCACTTCATGGCTTGTTTGGAAGGTAGTGAAATCCATGTTTTGGATGCCGCTGAAGAAGTGTTTGCTCTCTTTAGGTGGTAAGTCTGATTTTGATCTTTCAGATGAGTTGAAAAGTTTTATAGTCATTTTAATGTTAATTATTTTAATCAAAAGCTGTCTGTTTTTAGTAATATTGTCTGCGAACAAGACAACAGTGTGCATGTTGATCACACCATGGTTTTCAAACATCTTCAGGGAGTTGAGAGAAAAAGTCCCAGCCCTGATAGTGTTGAAGGTCATGTTGTAAAGAACTGTGAGGAACAGCTGGCAGATAGATTCTGTTTTATTTTCAGGAGAGCCTTTGAGCTCTGTGAGCTACCTGGGGCCTCATGTACAAAAACTTGTGTGGGTTGCCTACTGACACATAGCGTATGCTAAAACCCAGAAACTGGCATAAGCACAATATAATATCCAGATGTATTAAAGTGTGCATACGCATGGATCCAAACACGTTCTCACTAAACATGGAATTGAGTGCACATGCAGACGTACAAAGCTCCTCCCTTTCCACACCTGCATTTAAATATGCAAATTCATGTAAATAGGCCATTGGAGCTGGGAATCCTCTTCTGTCAGATCAGTCAACATGAACACAGAACAGAAATTATACAGTGTGTGAGCTACAGATGACTGGACATGACGTGGAGACATGCAGGGATACTTTATTTGGTACCCTGTCAATTGGAATAAACATTAAACTGGAAAAATGTCAGTGGGAGTGTATGTGTGTGTTTGTGTGAGGCCATAAATGCTGTGAACACAGAGCATTGCACACACACTGAAGATAAAAAAGTGAGGTGCACCGCGGCTGACAGTGTGTGATGTTCACAACTTTACATATGTGTCTAGTGACAAATACTGAACACAGGGAGACAATCATCAGCCTATTAAGAAGCTCTGCAGCTCTGGTTTCACCATCGAGAAAAAGAAAACACATTAATAATTATAACAAAAAAAACATATTTGAATGTGCACATGCCCAGATGTACCTGCACTGGATTTAGTTCAGAACAATTACACAAATAAACTATTTAACCACCAAGCAGCCACCCATCGCGCACCGTGCCACCCTCTAGCCTGTTCCCAACCCAATGCATTTGCGCATCACATATGATTTGAACTGTTGTGTGTTGGGGGGTTTGGCTGGATGTTTTTGTGTTGTTTTCTTTTCTTTGCTCTCCAGGTGGTATGCAAACTGGTTTTTGTCTGTGGAGAAGGTGCTGGCAGAAGAGTCCTTCACCCTCATCAGCATTATTAGCTGCACCTGTGGAGGATGTTCACGTGCAGGCCTACTGACTCGCAGCACCTGTGGATGATGCTCACGTGTAAACTTAAAGACTTTCAGCTGAAGCAGATAATGAGATGGCGTTCTGCATTTAAACCATGAGTGGTTCAAGCAGAATTGCCGGGAACTCGACCTTGTGACGTTCGTTTGTGAGACGCTGAGGACCGCACCAGGGTTTGACACATCATGCCTGTGAAGGAGGACGGGTGAGGGACACATGCTGTCAGCACACATCAGAGGTGATTATTGTCTGAATGATCATTAATAGTAATTTGGCATTTTATATTTGAACATTGATGAGAATTGTGCAGTTTGCTTCTCAATGCCGTGGCGTACGGACTGATGATCCTCCACCTGTTGTGAGAAGCTGCTCATTTACATAAAGCTTAAATTCAGACCTGAATGTGTTGCTGATAGTGTGTGCCTCTGAAAGATATTTGCTGTAGCTCTGTTGACTTACCTCACCTTTTCCATCCTTCACAGAGTCAGTTTGTCGTGTCCACCTGGGGGGTGTTTGGCGGTGAATCTGAGTCCAGAGGCACCGAGGCTTCGATCCTTTTGGGCGTTGGGGAGCCGCGCCGTCCTTCACTCCGCCAGACAAGCCAGATATTTATGTTGTACACTAATTATTGCACTGGAGGAGAAATAAAATCGTTTTGTTTGATGAACCGCTTTCTGGTTATTTGGCGCTGGGTTCGGTCAGACGTTGGTCCGCTCCTCAACCTGCGTCTGCACATAACATGAACACTGATGGACTGAAAATGTTCCCTCTTAACAAAAACAAATTCATCATGTGATGGCGCCTTTATAGCAATATGTATGAAGTCAATAGCTTTGATTACATTCGGGAAACCAGCTCTCACTGCAAATTGTGCTTTAATGTTGGAATGTGATGTACCTGGATGACATTCGGATGACTGCTTTCCACACAGCTGGCATGGCTTGGCTCAAAGTTGACAGGCACACTCCTGACCGATCAGCCAACTCCCACTGGAATGCCCCTGTTGCCAGCACCTGTGTTGGCACAGACAACCCCTGTCTCCTCGCCGTATTGTGCTCTGGGCCGGCCACAGTTCTTTGCACAACTCCAGTAACACTGGCCTTGGTAATCAGAATCGGCTTATGAGCCAATTATCATCATTTGCAAGTAAATCCTCATGTTCCCTGAATACACGCTCACCTCGGATTGCACCATTTGCAAGGTGCTCTACCAGCGCTAACACAGCCATTTATTTTTGATACACCGTTAGCGTGAAGATGCACGTATGCCACGTTTTTGTGTATACACAGCCTTTGTACATGAAGCCCCTGATCTTTGAAAACCATCCAATATTGTACCTGTTGTTGTGTGGGCCGCCCGAAGAGGAGGTACTGCTGGCCAACACCAGAGGGCACCCTGCCTGTTGTTGTCGGGTTTCAGGCACCAGAGGGCGCAGTTGCCACAGGAGTCCACCAGAAGCCAGGAGCTGACAGCTGTCTACAATCATCCCATCATCATCATAACCCATAAAAGCCTGGAAGAGACACCACAACTCTGCCGAGTTATCAGCTTACCTGTCAGGTAAACCTACTCAGCCACTTTGTGCTGTTCGCACATTTATTGCTACTGACCTTTGCAGTCGTAACCTCTGGTATACTTGCAGCTTGGAGCTGGGTTTGTTGAACTTTGGAGGAGCTGCCATTTCCACTCCTCACTTTCCTTATCTCAGAGTGTTTCTGTTGGTACTGCACATTTTCAGTATTCCTGTTTTCTGTGAGTGGTGGATTTTTCCCTCAGGAAGGAACTGTATTATTGCTGACTGTTTACTGGGTGTACACACACCCATCTTTAACCTGTGTCTGTTCCTGCCAGCAGTACTGGATCTGACAGCTGGAAGCAGTGGCCACCTGGGGACTCAGGACTTGGCGGCTCCGGTGTGTTGCAGGTCTCCATTGGCAGTGGAACCTCATGGGTCCTGGCTCTTCTCTGGATAGGCGTCTCCTACCCTCTTTTGTGTAGATTGATTGACAGACTAAAAGCATATTTGGTTGTTGTGCACATTTGCAGAATAAATTGTTATTTATTCAGACTTCCTATTGGCCGTTCATTTACGCCCCCTGGCGTGGGTCCATGTACTTCACTTTCCTAACAGGATAACTCGGCCACGTCATGGACTCCAAGGGGCATTTACCACAGTTTGAACCACCAATGGAAATGCAAGGTGCGCAGGCTTCACCAGAAGGTGAGCTGGGTGAGCTGCAGCACATTCTCACCAACTTAATGGCTTGGTTGGATCTGTTAACCGAGCAGGAGATTCACCTCACCCGCAGGATGGAGGCTCTCACCACTCAGGTAGAGGCGCGTGCGTCAGACGCGGCTGCAGCCACCCCTCCTGCGGGCCGGTTGCTTAATAATGATGATCCAGTGGTAGTTCAAAGGTCTGCCCCCCCTTCTCCCGAAGCTTACATTAGCCCCCGGGAACCGTACGGGGGTTGTGTCGAAACGTGCGCGGACTTTCTGATGCAGTGCGCGCTGGTTTTTCAAAACGCCCCGTGATGTACGCGTCAGACAACAGCTGGGTGGCTTTTGTGATTAATTTGCTTCGGGGCAAGGCACGCGCCTGGGCTACGGCGCTCTGGGAGCAGAATTCACGGCTCCTGTTGATGTACACTGAGTTTATTAGGGAGCTTTGACAGGTGTTTGATCATCCTTACAGAGGCGAATCTGCATCTAATGTGCTACTGTCAATCCAACAGGGGCGCCGGAGCACCGCTGAGTATTCAGTCGACTTCCGCGTTGCGGCAGCGAGGGCCGGCTGGAATTCGGTAGCGCTCCGCGCCGCCTTTATAAAGGGGCTGTCTCCGGCCCTAAAGGAGCACCTGGTGGCGAAGGATCAGCAGCGGGATTTAGACGGGCTTATCGACCTAGTTATACGGTTAGACAACCGATTAGAAGAACGTCAACGGGAGCGAGACAAGGGGCGTGGCCGGGCATGCGCCGCCCCTCTCCCTTCCGGGTCTGAAGCAGCGCCGTCCTCCCCCCGCTCCAAAGCCAGAGCGTTCTGCATGACAACAGCTCCCCCTGCTGACGATGTTAGGGACACGAGCAGGGCTGAATTGAGATTGAATGACAGACAAAGGAGGCTGGCACGTGGAGAGTGTTTTTACTGCGGTTTGAGTAAGCACATGCAGAAAAAGTGCCCCAAGCGGTCAAAACGACATTGCTCGCCCTTAGAGACTGGGCTGAGGGTGAGCCATAACACTCATGAGGGAAAACCACAAAAATCCGCACGAGTCCCGGTCATGATCCTCAGTGGGGATTTAACCCTTTATGCCCCAGCACTTATTGACACGGGGTCAGAGGGGAATCTACTTGACAGTAGATGGGCTAAGGAAGTAGGGCTCCCTCTAGTTGCCCTTCCTTCACCATTGAAGGTACAGGCACTAGATGGCACCCTTCTTCCATTAATAACACACCAGACACAGCCCTTAACACTGGTTGTGCCTGGAAACCACAGGGAGGAGATTGTGTTTTTGAAACACCTTCTACCTCCAGAATTATTTTGGGTTATCCATGGATGATTAAGCACAATCCCCGGATCGACTGGCCGACTGGGGTTGTGGCTCAATGGAGCGAAACCTGCCACCGGGAGTGTTTAAGATACTCAGTCCCACCCGGTGCGACTGCTAAAGAGGAGGTCCGAGTTCCCCCCATTCTCATGGAGGTGCCAGCTGAGTATCATGATCTTGCTGACATTTTCAGCAAAGATCTGGCACTCACACTTCCCCCGCACCAGCCGTATGATTGTGCCATTGATTTGATCCCGGGCGCTGAATATCCGTCCAGCAGGCTGTACAACCTCTCACGTCCTGAGCGTGAATCAATGGAGACCTACATCCGGGACTCTTTAGCTGCCGGGCTAATCTGGAAATCTTCCTCCTAGTTAGGTGCTGGTTTCTTTTTTGTGGGCAAGAAGGATGGCGGACTCCATCCATGCATTGATTATAGAGGGCTGAACGAGATTACGGTTCGCAACTGATACCCGTTGCCTCTATTGGATTCAGTGTTCACGCCCTTGCATGGAGCCAAAATATTCACTAAACTGGATCTTAGGAATGCTTATCACCTGGTTCGGATCCAGAAGGGAGAACAATGGAAGATGGCATTTAACACCCCGTTAGGTCACTTTGAGTACCTGGTCATGCCGTTCGGCCTCACTAATGCCCCCGCAATGTTCCAAGCGTTGGTAAATGACGTCTTGTGGGACTTCCTGCATCAGTTCGTCTTCGTATACCTGGACGATATCCTCATCTTCTCCCCGGATCCTGAGACCCATGTTAAGCATGTACGTCAGATCCTGCAGTGGTTGTTGGAGAACCGGCTGTTTGTGAAGGGCGAGAAGTGAGAGTTCCACCGTACTTCTTTGTCCTTCATGGGGTTCATCATCTCCTCCAACTCTGTCGCACCTGATCCGGCCAAGGTAGCAGCGGTGAGAGATTGGCCCCAACCGGTAAGCCGTAGGAAGCTGCAACAGTTCCTCGGCTTCGCAAATTTCTATAGGAGGTTCATTAAGGGCTATAGTCAGGTTGTTGGTCCCCTTACAGCCCTGACCTCCCCAAAAGTCCCCTTCACCTGGTCGGATCAGTGCGAAGCTGCGTTTAGGGACTTGAAACGCCGGTTCTCGACTGCACCAGTTCTGGTGCAGCCTGATCCTAACCGCCAGTTTGTTGTTGAAGTGGATGCCTCTGACTCAGGGATAGGAGCCGTGCTGTCCCAGCGCAGGGAGTCCGACAAGGTTCTCCACCCTTGTGCCTATTTCTCCCACAGGTTGACCCCAGCAGAGCAGAATTATGACGTCGGCAATCGGGAGCTCCTGGCAGTGAAAGAGGCCCTGGAGGAGTGGAGACATCTGTTGAAGGGAGCTGCGGTTCCATTCACGGTCTTCACTGACCATCGGAACCTGGAGTACATTCGGACCGCTAAGCGTCTGAACCCCAGGCAAGCCTGTTGGTCACTGTTTTTCGGACATTTTTACTTCCAGATCATCTACCGCCCCGGGACCAAAAACCAGACGTCTGACGCACTGTCCCGGGTACATAAAGAGGAGGTCAAAACAGAGCTGTCAGATCCACCTGACCCCATCTTACCGGAGTCCGCTATCATCGCCACCCTCACGTGGGACGTGGAGAACATTGTCAGGGAGGCCCTGAAGCATCACCCGGACCCCGGCGGTGGACCAGCAAACCGTCTGTACATCCCACCAGACGCAAGAGCTGCAGTCTTGGACTTCTGTCATGGTTCCAAGCTCTCCTGCCATCCGGGAGTGCGAAGAACCGTGGCAGTGGTCTGGCAGCGATTCTGGTGGGTGTCGATGGAGACCGATGTCCGGGAGTATGTCCGGGCCTGTACCACCTGTGCCAGGGGCAAGGGTGTGCACGAAGCCGAGAAAGGACTCCTCCAGCCGTTGCCAGTGCCTCGACGCCCCTGGTCACACATAGGCCTGGACTTCACATCACGGGTCTCCCTGCGTCCCAGGGAATGACTACCATCTTTACGACAGTGGACCGGTTCTCCAAGGCGGCCCACTTCGTGGCCCTCCCGAAGCTCCCGATGGCCCAGGAGACTGCAGACCTCCTGGTCCACCATGTCGTGCATCTGCATGGTATCCCGATGAACATCGTATCGGATCGTGGTCCCCAGTTCTCGTCACAAGTCTGGAGGAGTTTCTGCAAGGAACTGGGGGCCACCGTGAGCCTGTCGTCCGGGTACCACCCACAGACCAACGGACAAGCAGAGCGGGCTAATCAAGATCTGGAACAGGCCTTACGTTGTGTAACCTTCATGCACCCGACGGCCTGGAGTCAACATCTGGCCTGGATCGAGTACGCCCACAATAGCCAGACATCATCGGCGACCGGTCTCTCCCCGTTCAAGGTGTGTACCAGCCCCTATTATTCCCAGCAGTCGAGGGAGAGGTCGAGGTTTCCTCAGTCCAGGCCCATCTCAGAAGGTGCCGTCGGGTGTGGCGGACAGCCCGCTCTGCCCTTCTGAAAGCCCGGATGAGGGCGAAGAGCCATGCAGATCGTTGACGCTCCCCGGCCCCCGCTTACCAGCCCGGGCAGGAGGTTTGACTATCAACTAAAAACATTCCTCTGCACACAGACTCACCAAAACTGACGGACAGATACATTGGACCATTTCCTATCACCAGAGTCATCAGTCCAGCCGCAGTGAAGCTAAAACTCCCAGCTTCACTGCGGATCCACCCCGTTTTCCATGTGTCCAAAATCAAGCCATATCACACCTCGGACCTCTGCACCCCTGGACCAGCGCCGCCTCCTGCCCGCATCATCGACGGTGAGGCTGCGTGGACGATACGCAGGCTTCTTGATATTCGCCGGAGGGGTCGGGGTTTCCAATATCTGGTGGATTGGGAGGGGTACGGACCCAAAGAGCGCTCCTGGGTGAAGAGGAGCTTCATCCTGGATCCGGCCCCCCTGGCCGATTTTTACCAGTGACATCCCGACAAGCCTGGTCGGGCGCCAGGAGGCGCCCGTTGAGGGGAGGGTCCTGTTGTGTGGGCCACCCGAAGAGGAGGTACTGCTGGCCTACACCAGAGGGTGCCCTGCCTGTTGTCGGGTTTCAGGCACCAGAGGGCGCAGTTGCCACAGGAGTCCACCAGGAGCCAGGAGCTGACAGCTGTCTACAATCATCCCATCATCATCACAACCCATAAAAGCCTGGAAGAGACACCACAACTCTGCCGAGTTATTAGCTTACCCGTCAGGTAAACCTACTCAGCCGCTTTGTGCCGTTTGCACATTTATTGCTACTGACCTTTGCAGTCGTAACCTCTGGTATACCTGCAGCTTGGAGCTGGGTTTGTGGAAGTTTGGAGGAGCTGGCGTTTCCACTCCTCACTTTCCTTATCTCAGAGTGTTACTGTTGGTACTGCACGTTTTCAGTATTCCTGTTTTCTGGGAGTGGTGGATTTTTCCCTCAGGAAGGAACTGTATTATTGCTGACTGTTTGCTGGGTGTACACACACCCATCTTTAACCTGTGTCTGTTCCTGCCAGCAGTACCGGATCTGACAGCTGGAAGCAGTGGCCACCTGGGGACTCAGGACTTGGCGGCTCCGGTGTGTTGCAGGTCTCCATTGGCAGTGGAACCTCATGGGTCCTGGCTCTTCTCTGGATAGGCGTCTCCTACTCTCGGGCCTGTCCACGCGTCATCTTTTGTGTAGATTGATTGACAGACTAAAAGCATATTTGGTTGTTGTGCAAATGTGCACAACAACCAACAACCATCTTGTGGCCCTTGGATGGTGCTGCAGTTTTAAGTTCTTCTGTTCTTCTTCAGTTACCAGGCTTCAGCTGCACCATGGGATAGCATAGTGTAGTTCGTTTGCACACTTTGTGGGTATTAGATCATCTGGGTACTATTCCCATAGTACTAAATGCATACTGAGTATTCAGATACCCTACAGATTGCGTGCACTGCTTTTTGCCGACTGCTACACTAGTAGGAGTTTCCAGCTGCAATCAAACCCTCCTGTGCCGTCATATTATCACATACGTCTTCTGCTTGGTTTTTAAGTGTAACTTAATCAACATTAACACCATTCAACAAACAAATCTGTTAACTAAGAAACACTTTCTTTAAGATTTATATTTTTGTCTGCTTATCAGCTTCTGCATTTTAGATGTAGAAGCTGTTATTCCAGTTCCAAATCTTTTGGAGCAGTCATTTATCATGCAACATCTGTGCTGACAGGGGTTCAAGCAATTTTCAACAGCCACTTCAGTCTGAAAGAGTGCCGGCTCTCATATCAGCAGAGGTCCCCTTCTGTCAGCCATCTTTCATATGTTCCATCTTCAGCCCCTCGCTGCAGACCAGAGGCGGTTTAATGTCTCCGATTAGCTGCTGAGCTTTTGAAATGCATGAATTATTGTTGGAGGTTATGGCTCAGTAATTAAGGGCCACGGGGCCTTGATTGGACAGAGATTGTCACAGCTTGGACGACGTGCGTATGCCGCGGGAAATCCTGTAAGGCAGAGTGGGTGTGAGAATGAGATTCCTCTTGCAGGCCACCCACACCGAGTTTGCATTGTCTCATCTCTGCATGACCATTTTCCTTCTCCCCCTCTGCCTCTCCGCCGCTCTCTGCTCATTGGCTTTGTGGCACTCCCGCACACATTTACAGCCAGGCGTGTTCGATTTAACAGATATGGGTTGTGATTAGGCAAAGCAGCTGCAGGGCGTGTGGGCATGTCCCACTCTGAGGTGCCACACAAAACATTTTGTGATGTGGTGTGTGGATCGAGAGCTTTGGTCTTTTGTCTTGCCAATGAACAGTCACAGAGTCCATATATTGTATTTCACTCCTCTTCTTAAGCAAAACAAAATAGTTAGGCTTGTTCCCCATATCATACATATATCACCATGCTTCAGTGCCAATTCCATATTCTTAAGAAATGTGATTCTGCAAATTTTGCAATTTGATGTTACAATATGTTGTGATTTTTGTTTGCTTTTTGTAATATTAGATCATGTGAAAAGGTTCTATTACACAGTCTTCAAGACTATATTATAAATTGTATTTACAATATGCAAATCCATTTTTTTGCAGTTCCTTTTCTTCCAACAGCAGCAGACTGCATATTAGTTAATTATATATATATATATATATATATATATATATATATATATATATATATATATATATATATATATATATATATATATATATATATATATATATATTATACAAATAATGGATGGTAAGGAGTCCAACATAGAGAAATATTGGACTCCTTACCATCCATCAATTGTTATGTTCTCCACCCCCCTCCCAAATTAAGCAAACAACAAAGAGTCAAGTAAATTAGATCAATTTATTTTGTTGTGAACAGCATATGAATGCTTCTAAAACGTCAGTAGCGTGCTTGTCTACCTTCTTAGTGTTTTTGCCATCCTTGGAGTTCAATATTTCCACCAGTTCCTCCTCTGTGAACTCAGCAAACCTCGCTGGCAGATGATTTTCTGCTGTTGTTGACAAAATTGGTAAAATTGGTTGTATTATTGTTTGGTGATGTTACAACACATTAGGCAGTCGAACTCTTATTGATATCTTCGATTAACTTGCTTGGTGTAAAAATGAAGACGATGGCATGACAACAGCCTTCTTCTTTTTTCATCTTGTGGTATTTAGGGTTCCCTGTCTTGCTCAAGGAAACTTTAACACTCAGCTGCAATTGGGAGTCGAACCTACAACCCTTCAAATAGTGGGTGAAATGCTCAGACTTTGAGAGAACTAATCTCCTTTCTGTAGTGATGTCATTTTATGGAAGACAGAAATTAATTCTTCAGCCTCTTGATGCATATCATCACCTTTATTGTTAAGCATCATGATATATCATAACTACTGCCTCCTCACTATGTCCTGTATTTCATTTTAATATGCAAGAACAATGGCATCCTGCCATGGAGTTGGAAGCTCTTGAGGGAAGAACTGCTATTTTACCCGGTGCATGCTGGGCTAGGCTTCAGCTCCCTGCAGCCCTGAATGTTATAAGTGGTTTAGAAAAGGAAAACACTTGGTTGTTTTATCTGCATTGCTGCATTGTCTGCTGCCCCCCCACCCCACATCATTTATAAGTAGGAAAAAAGCCTATCAGACAGCTCCCAGCTTTACTTTACTTCTCCTTTCCACATGAATCAATATCAGTTTTACATTTACTTGATTCTCAGATAAAAGTCTGAGCTTTTTTTTTCCCAAACACTCATGTGCTCTTCATCTTTTGATCAGGGTAGGAAGTGCAACCCTCTCAGGACGCTGGTGATTCTGCAGTGAGCTTGCGCACTTGCCTCAGAGATGGGGGCAAAGCTCCTCCACCCACGGAGTGTTACACTTTAACCTCAAACAAATGTTGCCAATCTCCCTCCATGAAGTGGAGCTGAGAGGAGAAGATTCAACAACTGACGTGCGCAAGTCGATCTGCACTGCCTGAGGAGCCGAATTCACTGTCATAGTCTGCTTTAAATAAAACAGTGTGAAGTCTCACTCTTTGCACTTCCATCCCTATCACATGCATTTCTAAACTAATTCAAGACAAAGAAGTAGAAGTAAGTCCTGCAGAGTGCAGAAGTGTGATGTTCAAACTGCTTTGACATGATTTATTCAAAATGCCCATTTTGTATTTTAAAGACCAATCTGACTGCAATGTGCCAACTTTTTTTTCATCCTCCTACAGTCGTGATGGAAGAAAGAAAAGAGATGAGTTGTTTATTATGCATGTAACAATGTGTCATGAATCGTGATAATCATATCGTGAACCCTGTATTGAATTGTTAGAAATGGGTATCGGACCAGGAACTGCTGGGATATGACCCTTGATAAGAGTAAGTGGGTATAGAAAGTGGTGGATGGGAATAAACCCAGTATTTTCGTAAAAAGAAGACCTGAAAATTCAGCTACAATTTGCCAGAAGTGCCAGAAGGTACATCTGAGATTTTGGTGAAAGAAAATCCTCCTCTGTACCTCTTCATCATGAAGCTGTATAACTGGGGATACAAAATGAAAAACATGCACTGTGCACAATTTCTCCAATCACAACAACAGCAGCCTGTAACTTCTTTTAGGGTGTCTTGGTGGCTTATCCCTCACTCTTCTCCTTGTACACTCAGTTTTTGAGAACTGTCTACTCCATGCAGATTTACCATAGAGTGTCATACTGTTTGTATTTCTTCATAACTGATGCAAATAAAGTCCAAGACATATTCAGTGACTTGGAAATGTGCATTTATCCATCCCCTGACTTGTCTGAAGAAAACTGGCAATAAAACTGATTATGTAGAGGAATTATACCAATTTGTTCCATTACTTATGTAAGGGCCCTGTCCCAATGGGAAGATGATTAATTGCGCATGAATTGAGTACACAAATTATGGGCATTCGTTGTCATCCGCAACAAAAATGGCCAAAAATGACAAATGTCCCAGTATGAATTACGGATATATTAATAATATATAGCAAATATATGATGAACAATCACGGTTATATAACGCATGTAGTGAGGAATGCATCGCGCACGTGTTGCGTGTGCACGGCATCTGCATTGCAGTCATAAAAGAAGCACACTCGGGCCGTCGGCATCACTATTCACACCAACAATACAGCCTCTGGAGCATTTGCTGGACTTGGACAAGTTGATCACAGAGTGTTGTCATGCGAGGGTTAACTGTTCATGAGTTTGGGGAGCGAGAGGGGGGAAGCCGCTCAGGTGTGAGACAGTGTTTTTTTTCCTGTGTTTTTCTTCCTGTGTTTCTGTGTAGGCTCTCAGTTGTCCAGGTGGTTTCCATAGTAGAGAAGGTTGAATCTTCAGCTGGACTGGGTTGCTTGACGCGAGGACGTTTCGCTTCAAATCGCAGAAGCTTCTTCAGCTAAAATTCTTGCTCTGGAAGTCTGACTTCTGTGTGACTCTTGTAGAGAAGAATAAAACAGAAGCCAACAAAAGCTGGAGTTTTTAACCTAACCAGACCCCTCCTACCGAGAGGCCGACTGCTATAGGCTAGTGACTAAACAATAGCTCTAATTAACAACTATTGTGCTCTAGTTAGCACACCTAATGACAGGACAGCTATCCCTCTAATGATGGGATGGATGCCTTTCTGATGGCTCCCTTGATGACGTGAATGACTCATTACCATGAACAAAAGACTGAAACTGCTTTGCCCTGAGTACCCCATTGTAAACAGGGGATAAAGCGTGTCTCAGACCCCCTCCCCGGTTAAGGCTGGGTTTCAAACGTTTCACAAAGAATGCCTCCTTGACCCCTCTCTCAAACCATTTCTTCTCTCTGGCTAATATTTTAACTTCCTAAGTTAAAGTTAAGTTACTTTAAGTTAAGTTAAGTTAAGTTAAGTAAGTTAAGTTAAGTAAGCTAAGTTTTTTGTTGGCTTCTGGTTTATTCTTCTCTACAAGAGTCACACAGAAGTCAGACTTCCAGAGCAAGACTTTTAGCTGAGGAAGCTTCTGCGATTTGAAGCGAAACATCCTCGCGTCAAGCAAGTGAAGATTCAAGCTTCTCTACTACCGTGTTTTTCTTCTTCTTCTTTTTTTTTTTTTGAGAGTGTCACAGAAAACAGACGGCAGCGTGAGTTGTGGCAACAGCAACTCTTCCTTTTGTTGGTGTTAAATAAAAGTCCTGGATTGCAGCAGCTATGTCTTTGTGGATCTACACAGCCGGACTGGCACTGACTGGCAGGTATGTCGCTTTCTGACACATATAATACTTTGGGTTTACATGACATGTTTGTTATGCATTCACAGATTGTCTGCAAAGCAGATGTAATAAAAACTCTTTATTCGTGGCCACTTTGTATGCATTCGCTACAACATATTTTAGTTTGTGATGTGGACATGATGGGCACGATATATATCTGTTTTAAACACTGTCCCGGTCCGCTGCCAAGCAGCAAATCCCCGTCAGTTGCAGATATCAGCGGTTAACAGCAGATATACAGCACATAGAGTGAGTATGTATTGTGTATGAATTGAGTATGTATGTAGTATGTAAGGCGGATGTCTTCCGCATTCAGATTTTTGAACAGCTCAAAAATCCTGGCTGTGGACATGCATGCCTCTGCGGATGATCACGGGCGTGTTCGGATGACGGCCGACTCATACAGGCATGTTACACGGATATAGCAGATGTTTGGCGAATATGGGCCAATTTTGTGCGCAATCCATACGCAAATCCTAGTAAACGCCAGTGGGACAGGGCCCTAAGCCATCACCTCGGCTTTTATATTTTTTATTAATTTATATCAAGCTGTGGAGATTTGCTTTCAGTTTGAGTTTAAGGAAGATAATTTTAGAAAATTTATTTTTTTTGGATTTGAAATGGCATAAACAAATTAAAATGTGTGAACTACCAAGTGTTCCAGTACTTTTGGAGGGCACTGTATGTACACAATGGATACCACAAGTCAGTGGCCTAAGTGCTGTGTTCCACATACAAGTGGCCGTGTTTGAACAGCAGTCTGTCTTGCAAAGTCCAACATCTTGTAGGACCACAATATACACCTCTACATGCCTACACCCAGTTATCAACATGACTAGCTGGGTTAGCTGTAGATAAAGTTACTCCAAGGTATCTGACAACATTGTTTTCTACCAAGTGGCAACCTGAGCCCGCTGGAGTTGAAGCAGACGCGGAAGTGCAATACGCTGACTGGCTCCTTGAGGCTGGCTCCAAAACAGAGAACTTTCCTGTCGGACTCCTTGTTCAAATGTCCAACTTTAGCGCAGAAAAAAAAAAAAACATGTTTACAGCCTGGTACAAAAAAACTGTTTTGTTCTCTTTCAACAGTTTCCTCCTCCATGACAGCTGTACAGGGGGTGGACCTTTTTCTAACTTCTTAGTTTAGGAACTTTTAAGCCATAAATTTCTGTAAATTTGGGGACATGAAAATTCAGTATCAAAAACTCAATATTGCACATTTCCTCTAACAATAAATACCATGGAGCCATCACACAGTTCTGCCTTGTTACGCAATCTTATTCAGAAGTCTGATAGATGACACAAATTACTTTTTAAGATGGTTCTTTTTAAATTTCGGAACTCTATACCGCCAGGTGAAGGCAAGAGTTCATGTTCTTTATAGAGGATATGTGAGGAGTCAGTCAATATCCTCTGATCATGCCTGAAAACAGCCAGGTCATACAAAGACTGCAGGCCCTGGTACTCCTTCTGTCTTATCACCTTCATAGCAGCGTGGATCAGATATTTCTCACAATCATTTACATAATATATGACAAAGAGGATATATTACCCCGAAACAAAACAGTTTTGGAGCTAGCTACCAGCCTGTAACGTCACCATGCTAATGTCCGCAAAATAGGTTCAGAGGTGTTAATAGGTTCCAAAAATGGCCTTTCGGTTTTAGAAGTGTTTATTTCTCGCTATCTTTTATATAATATATGACAAAGAAGAATGTTCCCTGTGAATCTGAAGACTTTGGCAGTAATAGAACTGGACTTATGCTGAACAAAGACAGACAGACGGACAGACATACAGATGGACTCCAGGTCTTCGCAATACCCGATGGCCATATGATGGCCTTGGGTAAAAACACAAACACCGCCTTCCACCACATTTACATTCTGAAAACTCACCACGCCATATCTTCCATCTTAGTCACAGTGAAACTGTAAATCACACATGATGACCACATGTTTGCTGGTAGTATTTCTACTGGCGGGGATCCAGAGGTCACCTCAACCAATAACCAGGCGCGCTCATCTTTCACCTATATTCACTTCACCTGATTGCTATCTGATGTCCAAACATTTGTGCTCTATCTGTTAACTTTCTGTCTCAGGACTTTCTGCCTTTGGAGATGGCAGCTGTTGCAGAGTTTTGCAGAATCTTGAGTCAGAGCTGTTATTTATAGTTCCAGTTGGCTTTACGTTGATTATTCCTTTGCCAAGACCCTCTTTGTTCAATCCTGCCTTGTTGCAGAAGATTCTCTCATGAGTTTTGAGGCTGTAAACATGCTTCCTTCTCTCATTGTTGACATCATTAAAGCAGCACTTAAGACCCTCACTGTTGTGTTATGCATAGTACAACGTATATCCTATCCAGTGGTGGGCACAGTTCTGATAATCCGATAACCAATAACCAACACTATGTAACACAATTTTTGTTCCTGGCTTCTAAGTGTTATATTTCAACTGCTTATGTCTAAAGTCTATGGAAAAATGACTACATTCAGCACAAACTTTGATTTTATTTTTTTAAAGTTCTGGAAAGTTCTAAAAGTTTCTTGAAATTTCTAGATAATTCTGGAAACTTCTAGAAAATTCTGGACAGTTCTAGCAGTTAAAGAATATTATTGGACTAATTATCTTCCGATAAATTTTTGTCCGATAATTTTTAGACCGATAACATGGTAAACAAAGCTGAACAGCTCCAAACGCTTATAAAGTTTAAAATCAGTTGAGCACCTAGCTGTTAAATGTTTTGTAGTAGATGTGTAGTTCTACATTGTGTAAAAAGAGAAGAGTTGCTTCTAGAAGAAACAACTCTATCCTCTGCAGACAAAGGAGAACTAGACACACACACACACACACACACACACACACACACACACACACACACACACACACACACACACACACACACACACACACACACACACACACACACACAAAAAAAAAAACTCATTTCTTTTAACCCCATGCTGATATGATAGCAATATCACCCAAGTCATCCAGAGGTATACATTTTTTCACTTATGGTTCAAATTTTAACCAAACTAATTTCGGACAAGTTATTTCAAATTACTGTCATGTCTCAAGTTTTATAAAGTGAAAATATCAGATATATGTTTTAGTTTTAAAGTAATGCGCTAATTTTTAAGGTTTCAGTGTAGACATGCTGTGTCCCAGTGTATTATGGGTAGGAAAGGGTAATCTCAGTACGTTCATGACATGAAAAATACATTTGAAACACTCTTGTCAGGCTCCACATGGACAACAGCATTAAACTCTAGTGCCTAAAACTCTTGGGAATATATTCTGTGGGTTTATAGACGTTATTGTGTTTGTGTTTATTAAATTCCACGCATCTTAAATGTAGCAGAGTAGCAGCAGACACAGATTATTTGTAATTTTGTTTTGGCAAATCTCTACTGCCATCTACTGGTCAGTACTGTTCATGGCAGTATTCAAACTGACGGGCTGATAGAACAGGCACAGTGTAAAAGTTCAGAGTGCACGACTTATGTTCTCACACACATTCTACGTTCAAAAACCACAAGTCGGACTCGTGTTTCCAGAAGCAAAACACAAACAGAAGCTTTTTTTTCAAACTTAATTTACAAAAACTCTTGATGGGAGACATCAAAGTTTAAAAAACAAACAAACAAAAAAACATTACAAGACAGCTCTGCAGTGTTTGCACAGGCACAGTGCGAGAGGTGGTCGTGAGATGTTAAATGCAGCTCGTTACGCCATGTATACTAAACGATGCAGGACACGCGACTAACCTGAAACTCGGTGCAATCCAAAAAATTCTCACAGCAATGAAAAGCCAACTGAAAAAGGCCCAAAACTCGCACTGGCACCAGTAGATCATAGCAGTGTTCTATTTATTTTGACACCGGTTATATCAGACGGTTATCTAATTACAACTTGGCTTTTTTTTTTTTGAAAATACCTTTTTTTGTGGCATTCGCCCTATTGACATATCCCATAATCCCTTGCGTGCCAGAGAGAGATGCTGCAGTCAAACAACTTAGAGAATCCACATGATGACAATTGTAAATGAATATTATACTTCAAATGTAATTTTTTTATGCTTTTTGTCATGTTAATAAGAGACTGCATGCAGGATACCCTGAAAACTTGCTAAAACAATTATAACAAATAATCCATGTCTGTTACGTTTAATCAATCAATCAATCAATCAATTTTTTTTTATATAGCGCCAAATCACAACAAACAGTTGCCCCAAGGCGCTTTATATTGTAAGGCAAGGCCATACAATAATTATGTAAAACCCCAACGGTCAAAACGACCCCCTGTGAGCAAGCACTTGGCTACAGTGGGAAGGAAAAACTCCCTTTTAACAGGAAGAAACCTCCAGCCGAACCAGGCTCAGGGAGGGGCAGTCTTCTGCTGGGACTGGTTGGGGCTGAGGGAGAGAACCAGGAAAAAGACATGCTGTGGAGGGGAGCAGAGATCGATCACTAATGATTAAATGCAGAGTGATGCATACAGAGCAAAAAGAGAAAGAAACAGTGCATCATGGGAACCCCCCAGCAGTCTACGTCTATAGCAGCATAACTAAGGGATGGTTCAGGGTCACCTGATCCAGCCCTAACTATAAGCTTTAGCAAAAAGGAAAGTTTTAAGCCTAATCTTAAAAGTAGAGAGGGTGTCTGTCTCCCTGATCTGAATTGGGAGCTGGTTCCACAGGAGAGGAGCCTGAAAGCTGAAGGCTCTGCCTCCCATTCTACTCTTACAAACCCTAGGAACTACAAGTAAGCCTGCAGTCTGAGAGCGAAGCGCTCTATTGGGGTGATATGGTACTACGAGGTCCCTAAGATAAGATGGGACCTGATTATTCAAAACCTTATAAGTAAGAAGAAGAATTTTAAATTCTATTCTAGAATTAACAGGAAGCCAATGAAGAGAGGCCAATATGGGTGAGATATGCTCTCTCCTTCTAGTCCCCGTAGGTACTCTAGCTGCAGCATTTTGAATTAACTGAAGGCTAATCTGCGCAGAATTTAATAATAGGTGCCCACAACTGCAGAGGGAAGGGCTAAAGAACAACAACTTGTCCGGAAAGCCCTCACAGTATGTGGGTACCCACAATGGTCCCTGGACAAAGTGCAGAAGTCCCAGAGAACAAAGAGACCAGATAGACAGGAGACGGAGACAAGAAGAAGAGTGTCTCTCCCTTATTTAGCAGGAGTAGGGGAAAAACTACAGAGGATCTTCAGACAGCACAAAATCCCAGTTTACTTTAAACCGGTTAACACCTTGAGACAGAAATTAGTTCACCCTAAGGACATGATCCCTAGTTACAAACAGAGCAATGTAGTGTATTCTATCAGATGTCAGGAAAACTGTAACGAACACTACATAGGTGAGACGAAGCAACCTTTACACAAAAGGCTATACCAGCAACGCAGAGAGGGGGCCAGTGGACCTCAGTCTGCAGTTCATCTCCACCTTAAAGACACTAACCACACGTTTGAGGACAAGGAAGTTAAAATATTAGCTAGAGAGAAAAAAAATGGTTTGAGAGAGGGGTCAAGGAGGCATTCTTGGTGAAACGTTTGAAACCCAGCCTTAACCGGGGAGGGGGGCTGAGACACACTTTCTCCCCTGTTTACAATGGGGTACTCAGGTCAAAGCAGTTTCAGTCTTTTGTTCATGGTAATGAGTCATTCACGTCATCAGCAGAGTCGTCAAGGGAGCCACAGCTGCCCTGTCATTAGCAGGGTGCTAACAAGAGCACAATAGGTTCTAATTAGAGCTATTGTTTAGTCACTAGCCTTAGCAGTCTGCCTCTCGGTAGGAGGGGTCTGGTTAGGTTTAAAACTCCAGCTTTTGTGACTTCGGATCATTCTTCTCGACAAGAGTCAAGACAGAAGTCAGACCACCAGAGCAGACGGAGACAAGAAGAAGAGTGTCTCTCCCTTATTTAGCAGGAGTAGGGGAAAAACTACAGAGGATCTTCAGACAGCACAAAATCCCAGTTTACTTTAAACCGGTTAACACCTTGAGACAGAAATTAGTTCACCCTAAGGACATGATCCCTAGTTACAAACAGAGCAATGTAGTGTATTCTATCAGATGTCAGGAAAACTGTAACGAACACTACATAGGTGAGACGAAGCAACCTTTACACAAAAGGCTATACCAGCAACGCAGAGAGGGGGCCAGTGGACCTCAGTCTGCAGTTCATCTCCACCTTAAAGACACTAACCACACGTTTGAGGACAAGGAAGTTAAAATATTAGCTAGAGAGAAAAAAAATGGTTTGAGAGAGGGGTCAAGGAGGCATTCTTGGTGAAACGTTTGAAACCCAGCCTTAACCGGGGAGGGGGGTTGAGACACACTTTCTCCCCTGTTTACAATGGGGTACTCAGGTCAAAGCAGTTTCAGTCTTTTGTTCATGGTAATGAGTCATTCACGTCATCAGCAGAGTCGTCAAGGGAGCCACAGCTGCCCTGTCATTAGCAGGGTGCTAACAAGAGCACAATAGGTTCTAATTAGAGCTATTGTTTAGTCACTAGCCTTAGCAGTCTGCCTCTCGGTAGGAGGGGTCTGGTTAGGTTTAAAACTCCAGCTTTTGTGACTTCGGATCATTCTTCTCGACAAGAGTCAAGACAGAAGTCAGACCACCAGAGCAAGAATTTTAGCTGAGGAAGCTTCTGCAATTTGAAGCGAAACGTCCTCACGTCAAGCAACCCAGTCCAGTCGAAGATTCAAGCTTCTCTACTATGGAATTTAATAAATGGAAACCGAATTTCAGACATATTATATATATTAGTCTGGAACAAAGAGGACAAACAGTGCTGTAAAGAACAATCATCAAGACGTTAAAGAGCAAACTTCACTTTCCCCCAAAACAACATGATGAGGAAGCGATTGTAGCTCACAGCAGCGCCCATTGAAAATAACGGAGAGACAGACTGTGATTCTCACATGTTTAAATAAAACAAATGCAATAACAACATCTATAAACCCAGAGAATATATTCACGAGAGTTGTAGGCACAACATATAAATCGTTTTATGTTGCGATGTTAGTGGTGTTGTCCATGTGCAGCGGTTAAAGTGCAGCCTGATCAGAGCGTCTCAATGCAGTTCTCAATGTTACTGAAATCTCGCAGCGTGGCGAGGTTTTGCAGGATTTGAAATGTCAATACGGCGAATATTTTACAAAAGCACATTTATCTGTAAACACCAACACACAACACACCTCACATTAACATGTTGGTTTACATAGAATGAATCAACCAATCAGTGAGCAGAGGCACATTTTACCCAGAATGGCATCTGTCTGTGTTTGTTTCAAAACTTTAGAATTAGTGCATTATTCAACATTAAAAGATATATGTTATATCTTAACTTTGCACAAATGACAAAATTGACATTAATGGAGTTATTCTACCAGTATTCATTTTATTTACACCAAACCATAACTCAGCATTGCTTTATTTTCCAAGACCTCCACCTGACGGCAGTGTTGTGATTGGGTAGAGAGCTGAGCTTTGTTGTGCCTTTCAGTTGCTTCCTTGTTGGAAGCTATGTAGTAAACTGGAGCTTCCAGCAGGAGGCAGGACACTCAAAGACAGAAGTGCCGGCTCATTGTTTGGGTCTGAGTTGTGTTTGATGTTTTCAGAAGCGATCGTGGTGTTAAAACTCAAAATCAGCTTGTTAGTAATTGCAAGTGTACTGGAGACAATACTGGAATTTATCGGTTATCTATAACTTCCAATACATTTTTTGGGTGGTTTATCGTTTTAACTTTATCAAAGATAACTTTTCAGTTATCTGATTATCTGTTATTGAAATTCATTTTTTGGTTATCTGTGCCCACCACTGATATCCACATCCACAAACATGTTTGCTTATGTCAAACTCCTCATGATTTGCACAGCAAGTCATTGATGACTGTTACCTCCAACAATGAGGTTATGCTTTCACCCGCATCTGTTAGTTTTTTAAGAACAAAAACTAATGAACAGAATTTAACGGGACTTCATGCAGGGATAAGGCAGTAAATTTTAGTAAGGATCTGGATCATGGGACCGTCACACCTTCGTTGACATTTTCATACAGTTTGATTATTTTCTTTAAAATCAGTGTACCAACTTTCATGGGAAAATTGGAACTATGTAATGATTATCTATACAAATCCAGTAAACAAAAGTTAACTTTAATTTCAATAAAATGAGGCTGTGGAACCTTAGCTGAGGTGTCAATGATAATACATGTGCCATTGCTTTGTGATATGTAATTTTTAATCACTGCTGTGTTTCTGTTACATTTGTGTTTTGGCTTGTTTGCTGAGTACAGCATTGTAATTCTGAATGTTACTATGCTGTAACATTCTATGCTTATGACAAATGTGGGTGTGGAATCCATTAGCTTAGCGGGGAATTTAGTGCAGAAAATCCACTATGGTGATAGTGCAGTTTATTTGCCAGGTAGGGAACTTCAACAGGTTGAGACTCCATAAAAATCATAGAGGGATATGCTTTCCAAACTTAATACCCATTACTATATTGGATGATGTTGAAATTGAGGATGGCCCAGTGGTTATTCCAGCAATAGCAAAGATTTTGTGTCTGCTACCTACAACGCGCTTGGAATGTCTTAAACCAAAACATACTTCTAGGCATCTTATATATGCTACTCTGGAACCACCCCATTGTTCTCCTGGGGGATTTCAACGCCCACGTGGGCGGCAACAGTGAGACCTGGAGGGGGTGATTGGGAAGCACGGCCTCCCCGATCTGAACCCGAGTGGTGTTCAGTTGTTGGACTTCTGTGCTAGTCACAGTTTGTCCATTACGAACACCATGTCGGAGCACAAGGATGTCCATAAGTGCACGTGGCACCAGGACACCCTGAGCCGGAGGTTGATGATCGACTTTGTAGTCATATGACCTGACCTTCGGCCACGTGTCTCAGACACTCGAGTGAAGAGAGGGGCAGAGCTGTTGACCGATCACCACCTGGTGGTGAGTTGGATCTGCTGGGAGGGGAGGAAGCCGGTCAGACCTGGCAGGACCAAACGTATCGTGAGGGTCTGCTGGGAATGACTGGCGGAACCCTCTGTCAGCGAGGTCTTCAAGTCCCACCTCCGGGAGAGTTTCTCCCAGATCCCGGGGGAGGTTGGAGACATGGAGTCCGAGTGGACCATGTTCTCCACCTCCATTGTCGATGCAGCTGCTAGTAGCTGTGGTCACAAGGTCTCTGGTGCCTTTTGCGGTGGCAATCCCCGAACCCGGTGGTGGACACCAGAAGTAAGGGATGCCGTCAAGCTGAAGAAGTCCTACTTATCTTTGTTGGTAGGTGGGACCCCAGAGGCAGCTGACAGGTACCGGCAGGCCAAGCGTTCCACAGCCCGTGCGGTCACAGAGGCAAAAACTCGGGTCTGGGAGGAGTTCGGGGAGGCCATGGAGGAGGACTATCAGTCGGCCTCGAAGTGATTCTGGCAAACCGTCCGACGCCTCAGGAGGCGGAAGTAGCTCTTCACTGTTGACCCTGACTGGGGATGTTGTCAGGCAGTGGAAGGAGTACTTTGAGGATCTCCTCAATCCCATCGTCATGTCTTCCGAAGAGGAAGCAGAGACTGGGGACTCAGAGACGGACTCATCCATTACCCAGGCCAAAGTCACCGAGGTGGTTAGAAAGCTCCTCGGTGGCAAGGCTCCTGGGGTGGATGAAATCCGTCCTGAGTACCTTAAGTCTCTGGATGTTGTGGGACTGTCTTGGCTGACATGCCTCTGCAACATCGCGTGGCGATCGGGGACAGTGCCTCTGGATTGGCAGACCGGGGTGGTGGTCCCTCTGTTTAAGAAGGGGGACCGAAGGGTGTGTTCCAACTATAGGGGATCACACTCCTCAGCCTCTCCGGTAAGGTCTATTCCAGAGTACTGGAGAGGAGAATTCGACCGATGGTCGAACCTCAGATTCAGGAGGAGCAGTGTGGTTTTCATCCTGGTCGCGGCACACAGGACCAGCTCTACACGTTCCATTGGGTGCTCGAGGGTTCATGGGAATTTGCCCAACCAGTCCACGTGTTTTGTGGATCTGGAGAAGGTGTTCGAACATGTCCCTCGGGGCACCCTGTGGGGAGTGCTCTGGGAGTTCGGGGTCCGGGGTCCTTTGCTAAGGGCTATCCGGTCCCTGTACGACCGCAGCAGGAGCTTGGTTCACATTGCCGGTAGTAAGTCAAACCTGTTTCCAGTGCACAATGGCCTCCGCCAGGGCTGCCCTTTGTCACCGGTTCTGTTCATTATTTTTATGGACAGAATTTCTAGGCGCAGCCAGGGTGTAGAGGGGGTATGGTTTGGGAACAATAGAATCTCGTCTCTGCTGTTTGTGGACGATGTGGTTCTGTTGGCTTCATCAAATCAGGACCTTCAACGTGCACTGGGGCGGTTTGCAGCCGAGTATGAAGCGTCCGGGATGAAAATCAGCACCTCCAAATCCGAGGCCATGGTTCTTGATCGGAAAAAGGTGCTTTGCCCTTTTCAGGTCGGTGGAGTGTCCTTGCCTCAAGTGGAGGAGTTTAAGTATCTCGGGTCTTGTTCACAAGTGAGGGATGGATGGAGCGTGAGATCAATAGACGGATCGGTGCAGCATCTGGAGTGATGCGGTCGCTGTATCGGACCGTCGTGGTGAAGAGAGAGCTGAGTACGGGGGGAAAGCTCTCGATTTACCGATCAATCTACGTTCCGATCCTCACCTATGGTCATGAGATTTGGCTGCAGTCTGCTTTTAGAAAATATCATTCCACAGAGACGGCTCTCACTAAAGTGGTGAATGATCTTCTGCTTACAATGGATTCGGACACCACTACGGTTCTGTTGCTGTTAGATCTCAGTGCTGCATTTGATACAGTGGATCATCATATTCTACTTGATAGGCTAGAAAATCATTTTGGGATTACTGGGAGTGCCCTTGCATGGCTGACGTCATACTTGACCAGTCGTTCTCACTGTGTTTTGTACAGTAACACTACCTCTAATGTTAGTGACATTAAATGTGGGGTTCCACAGGGGTCTGTCTTAGGCCCCCTGCTTTTCTCCCTTTATATAGCACCCCTTGGGCACATATTGCGGCATTTTGGGATTACCTTTCACTGCTATGCAGATGATACTCAGTTATACATGCTGGTACTCTCGTTCACATAAAATCCTTAGAAGATTGCCTTGCAGCAGTGAGAAGATGGATGTCTAGAAACTTCTGATAAGACTGAAATCTTGGTCCAGTGAGACATCTGCATCAATTTGACCAGTTAACGCTCAGCCTTGGCTCGTGTGTCATACATCACACTGACAAAGTGAGGAACCTTGGGGTAATTTTTGATCCTTTGTTGTCCTTTGGCCTCCACATCAGAAATATTACTAGGACTGCTTTCTTCCACCTGCGAAATATAGCGGAGATTCGTCCCATCCAGTCTATGGCTGATGCTGAGACCCTGATCCATGCATTTATCTCTTCTAGATTGGACTACTGCAATGTTCTATTTTCCGGTTTACCGCAGTCTAGCATTAGGGGTCTCCAATTGGTTCAAAATGCTGCAGCCAGACCTTTGACACGAAGCAGAAAGTTCGATCACATTACACCCATTTTGGCATCCCTTCACTGGCTTCCTGTCCCATTGAGATCAGATTTTAAGGTTCTGCTACTAACCTATAAAATCATTCATGGGCTGGCACCTCCCTTCCTAGCTGACCTAATTAAACCTTATGTACCGGCCCGGGCTTTACGTTCTCAGGGTGCAGGACTACTTTGTGTCCCTAAGGTGAATAAGAAGTCTGCGGGTCACAGAGCTTTCTCTTATCGTGCCCCTGTTCTGTGGAATGATCTCCCTGCGTCAATAAAACAGTCAGATTCTGTGGAGATTTTCAAGTCAAGACTCAAGACGCACTTATTTTCCCTTTCATGTGGCTAGCATACTGGTACAGTTTTGTTTTACGCTTTTTACTCTTTATTTCCTTTATTAGTAATTGGAGCAGGCTGCGGCCCTAACTTTACCTAAATTCTGGGGTCTTTTAGTGAAGTTTAGGGCTAGTGGCCGGCGATCACCTTAGTATTTCTCTGTTTTTCTTGTTGTTTAATGCTGGCAAATTATACAGTATTTTTTGTCTTTCTGATGCCTGATTCTGTTTTTTCTCTCTGTTTAAAGTGCAGCTCCATCCAGAGATGGGAGTTGTATTCATGTTGGCGATCCTCCTGTCCTGTGCGCCAATAGCATTTCTTGTATATTCGTCCGTGAATTGTCTGTAATTTATGTTTGTAGCATGGCCCAAGCAGAGGCTCACCCCTTTGAGTCTGGTCTGCTTGAGGTTACTTCCTCAGAGGGAGTTTTTCCTTACCACTGTTGCTGTGGGGGTTGGTAAGGTTAGACCTTACCTGTGTGAAGTGCTTTGAGGCAACTCTGTTGTGATTTGGCGTTATATAAATGAAAATAAATTGAAAAATTGAAATTAAAAATGTAATAATATTAGACTGTAAAATACTTCTTGGACTAGAACATGCCATATTTGGTTAATTTGCTTAGAGACCATATGTTCCAGCCTATGCTGTGCAGACTGCTGCGTGTTCCGAGGGTTAAGGAGAAGTCTTTAGGTCACAAAGCATTTTCTTATTGTGCATCCTTTTTGTGGAATAGTTTATCCCACTGAGATAAGACAGTTCGTAATAAATTTGTTCACGGACTGGCACCTTCCTACTTAGCTGACCTAATTAAACCCTACGTACCGGCCCGGGTTTTGCATTCTCAGGGTGCAGGACTACTTTGTGTCCCTAGGGTGAATAAAAAGTCTCTGGTCATAGAGTTTTCTCTTATCGCACACTTGTTCTGTGGAGTGATCTCCCTGCATCAATAAAACAGTCAGATTCTGTGGAGACTTTCAAGTCCAGACTTAAGACGCACTTATTTTCCCTTTCGTATGGCTAGCATACTGGCATAGTATGTACTATGCTTTTTACCCTTTTAAATTAATTTTATTTGTAAACATTCCCTGCCGCAGCCTCAACTTTATCTAAAGTCTGGGTGTTTTAGTGAAGCTTAGGACTAGTGGCCCCATCCCCGTAGAGACGGTGCCTGCTCCCAGACTACCAATAACCAGCAAAAATCTATTTAAGCATAAAAATTCAAAAAGAAAAAATAATATAGCACCTTCAACTGCACCACAGACTAAAACAGTTAAATGTGGTCTATTAAACATTAGGTCTCTCTCTTCTAAGTCCCTGTTGGTAAATGATATAATAATTGATCAACATATTGATTTATTCTGCCTTACAGAAACCTGGTTACAGCAGGATGAATATGTTAGTTTAAATGAGTCAACACCCCCGAGTCACACTAACTGTCAGAATGCTCGTAGCACGGGCTGGGGCGGAGGATTAGCAGCAATCTTCCATTCCAGCATCTTAATTAATCAAAAACCCAGACAGAGCTTTAATTCATTTGAAAGCTTGACTCTTAGTCTTGTCCATCCAAATTGGAAGTCCCAAAAACCAGTTTTATTTGTTATTATCTATCGTCCACCTGGTCGTTACTGTGAGTTTCTCTGTGAATTTTCAGACCTTTTGTCTGACTTAGTGCTTAGCTCAGATAAGATAATTATAGTGGGCGATTTTAACATCCACACAGATGCTGAGAAGACTTAACAGTATTCCCTGAAAACTCCCTTCTGTCTGATCATTTCTTAATAACATTTACATTTACTCTGATGGACTACCCAGCAGTGGGGAATAAGTTTCATTACACTAGAAGTCTTTCAGAAAGCGCTGTAACTAGGTTTAAGGATATGATTCCTTCTTTATGTTCTCTAATGCCATATACCAACACAGAGCAGAGTAGCTACCTAAACTCTGTAAGTGAGATAGAGTATCTCGTCAATAGTTTTACATCCTCATTGAAGACAACTTTGGATGCTGTAGCGCCTCTAAAAAAGAGAACTTTAAATCAGAAGTGCCTGACTCCGTGGTATAACTCACAAACTCGTAGCTTAAAGCAGATAACCCGTAAGTTGGAGAGGAAATGGCGTCTCACTAATTTAGAAGATCTTCACTTAGCCTGGAAAAAGAGTCTGTTGCTCTATAAAAAAAGCCCTCCGTAAAGTCAGAGCTCTATTGAGCTGAGTATTCCATTAACTTTAACTAGTAATGACTTCATGACTTTCTTTGCTAACAAAATTTTAACTATTACCTCATAACCATCCCAAAGAGGTATTGTTATCTTTGGCTGCTTTCAGTGATGCCGATATTTGGTTAGACTCTTTCTCTCCAATTGTTCTGTCTGAGTTATTTTCATTAGTTACTTCATCCAAACCATCAACATGTTTATTAGACCCCATTCCTACCAGGCTGCTCAAGGAAGCCCTACCATTATTTAATGCTTCGATCTTAAATATGATCAATCTATCTTTGTTAGTTGGCTATGTACCACAGGTTTTTAAGGTGGCAGTAATTAAACCATTACTTAAAAAGCCATCACTTGACCCAGCTATCTTAGCTAATTATAGGCCAATCTCCAACCTTCCTTTTCTCTCAAAAATTCTTGAAAGGGTAGTTGTAAAACAGCTAACTGATCATCTGCAGAGGAATGGTCTATTTGAAGAGTTTCAGTCAGGTTTTAGAATTCATCATAGTACAGAAACAGCATTAGTGAAGGTTACAAATGATCTTCTTATGGCCTCGGACAGTGGACTCATCTCTGTGCTTGTTCTGTTAGACCTCAGTGCTGCTTTTGATACTGTTGACCATAAAATTTTATTACAGAGATTAGAGCATGCCATAGGTATTAAAGGCACTGCGCTGCGGTGGTTTGAATCATATTTGTCTAATAGATTACAATTTGTTCATGTAAATGGGGAATCTTCTTCACAGACTAAAGTTAATTATGGAGTTCCACAAGGTTCTGTGCTAGGACCAATTTTATTCACTTTATACATGCTTCCCTTAGGCAGTATTATTAGACGGTATTGTTTAAATTTTCATTGTTACGCAGATGATACCCAGCTTTATCTATCCATGAAGCCAGAGGACACACACCAATTAGCTAAACTGCAGGATTGTCTTACAGACATAAAGACATGGATGACCTCTAATTTCCTGCTTTTAAACTCAGATAAAACTGAAGTTATTGTACTTGGCCCCACAAATCTTAGAAACATGGTGTCTAACCAGATCCTTACTCTGGATGGCATTACCCTGACCTCTAGTAATACTGTGAGAAATCTTGGAGTCATTTTTGATCAGGATATGTCATTCAAAGCGCATATTAAACAAATATGTAGGACTGCTTTTCTGCATTTACGCAATATCTCTAAAATCAGAAAGGTCTTGTCTCAGAGTGATGCTGAAAAACTAATTCATGCATTTATTTCCTCTAGGCTGGACTATTGTAATTCATTATTATCAGGTTGTCCTAAAAGTTCCCTAAAAAGCCTTCAGTTAATTCAAAATGCTGCAGCTAGAGTGCTAACAGGGACTAGAAGGAGAGAGCATATCTCACCCATATTGGCCTCTCTTCATTGGCTTCCTGTTAATTCTAGAATAGAATTTAAAATTCTTCTTCTTACTTATAAGGTTTTGAATAATCAGGTCCCATCTTATCTTAGGGACCTCGTAGTACCATATCACCCCAATAGAGCGCTTCGCTCTCAGACTGCAGGCTTACTTGTAGTTCCTAGGGTTTGTAAGAGTAGAATGGGAGGCAGAGTCTTCAGCTTTCAGGCTCCTCTCCTGTGGAACCAGCTCCCAATTCAGATCAGGGAGACAGACACCCTCTCTACTTTTAAGATTAGGCTTAAAACTTTCCTTTTTGCTAAAGCTTATAGTTAGGGCTGGATCAGGTGACCCTGAACCATCCCTTAGTTATGCTGCTATAGACGTAGACTGCTGGGGGGTTCCCATGATGCACTGTTTCTTTCTCTTTTTGCTCTGTATGCACCACTCTGCATTTAATCATTAGTGATTGATCTCTGCTCCCCTCCACAGCATGTCTTTTTCCTGGTTCTCTCCCTCAGCCCCAACCAGTCCCAGCAGAAGACTGCCCCTCCCTGAGCCTTGTTCTGCTGGAGGTTTCTTCCTGTTAAAAGGGAGTTTTTCCTTCCCACTGTAGCCAAGTGCTTGCTCACAGGGGGTCGTTTTGACCGTTGGGGTTTTTCTGTAATTATTGTATGGCCTTGCCTTACAATGTAATGCGCCTTGGGGCAACTGTTTGTTGTGATTTGGCGCTATATAAAAAAATTGATTGATTGATTGATTGATTGATCACCTTAGCATTTCTTTTGTTTTTCTTGTTGCTTAATGCTGACAAATTATACCTTATTTGTTGTCTTTCTACCACCTCAATCAATCAATCAACTTTTTTCTTATATAGCGCCAAATCACAACAAACAGTTGCCCCAAGGCGCTCTGTTTTTTTTTTCTCTCTGTCTGAGGTGCAGCTCCATCCAGAAATGGGAGTGGGTGTCTTCTTTTGCAATAGTCATGAAATAGACAGGATCTGTGGACCTCTACATGATCGCTTTCTTAACTAACTGACAAAGACTTAGGTGTTGACTTGTTGGCATCTCAGGCTGGTAGCTAGCTGCAAAACTCCTTTTTGTTTGTGTTTCACTATAACCTCTTTGTCATGTATCATGTAAAATCTAGTGAGAAATAAACACTTCTAAAACTGAAAATGCTGTTTTTTTTTAACCTGATAACACCTCTGGAATCATTTACAAACATTTTGCGGATGTTAGCGTGCATGCTAACTTCCGCTAACTTAAAATCACCAGTGTAAAACTAACACTGACAGTTTTAAATTAACACTGCCAGTGTACATATGGTCCTACTGTGGTCAGAGTGGGACCATATGTTCACTGTCAGTGTTAATTCAACACTGGTGATTTTACTGTGTATAGAGTTAAATTTGTCCATTAATACCTTCAAATGTACACAGGGTGATCTACAAATATTCCTTGATTTGCACAACTTCCGCTCTTGTCAATAGCTCATGTACACGCAGACGTATGCCCTCCTGCAGATGCCGTTAAAACCTACATACTGTTTATGATTGATTGATTGATTGATTGATTGATTGATTGATTGATTGATTGATTGATTGATTGATAGAGGAGCTTTATTGAACATGTGGATTGCCAGTGGAGTTCTGGACATACATTGCAGTATGTCCAGAACTCTGCTGCGAGGCTTCTGACCCGCACCAACAGGACAGCCCACATCACGCCTATCTTGGAATCCCTCCACTGGCTCCCTGTTGCCTCCAGAATTAATTTTAAAATCTTGGTTTTGACTTTGAGAGCACTACATGGTCAGGCTCCTGATTACATTGCTGACTTGATTCAGCCTTACACCTCAGCCCGCAGCCTCAGATCTTTAGGTCAGAACCTGTTGATTGTTCCTCGAACCTCCTTTAAAACTCGAGGAGACCGATCTTTTAAAGCCGTAGCGCCTCGTCTCTGGAACGAACTCCCTCTGTCCCTGTGATCCCTGGACTCTACTTTTTAAACAGGCTTTTCATGGCCAATAATCTTTTAGTACTGAGTGTTTTACTGTATATTTTTATTGTTTTACCTTGTAAAGCGCTTTGTGACCCCTGTCTGTGAAAGACGCTATATAAATAAAGTTTACTTACTTACTTACTTACTATGTACAAATTGTATGTAAGAAAACAGGATCTTAATAATTAATTAAACAACTGCAAAGAAAGAAGAGAATGCTCATGGGGTTGCTGTGGTGGTCAGAGTAGGTGGTCACCCAAACTAAGCTTTTAGTGTTTACGAACTTAACTAACACTAATTGAGTAGAGTTAACATCATAATCGAGTCTCTCACTGTAGTGTTAATTTGAAAGTGTGCTATTTACTGTGTACCTCTTCTAAAAGAAGATCCTACTTGCACATAACTACAACCACTCCTGTGGAACACATATGCGACTTCTGATGCATTAAAGTAGCCTTAAGTGCTCTAAATAAAATATTTTGCAGACTCCTGGGTTCCTTCTTTTGATGAGTTCCTTTTCAGAGCCTTATTGCCATAAGAAATTCAGTTCAGTAATAAAGGTCTGTGTAATTTTGAGCAGTATGTGTGGACGTACTCTACGCCCGCAGTCAAAGCTCATCCTTGCGTGTATAAGTACCAGTGCTGGTGTGTGTGCTTGTTTCAAACACATGGCTGAGGGGCAGCCTAGTGGTTTCTCCGTGACCACTGTCACCTTACAGTAAGACGGGTGTTAGTGTCTGTGGGTTCTGCCATAAATACACATAATTTGGTTGGACAACAGTCTCTAAATTGTCTCAAAATATAAATGTGTTACTGATTTTCAGGGTGAGTAACCAATTAGCAGCTGTGTTTCTAAAGTATTTCTTTAAATAGTTGTTTTCTAGTGTATAACAAGGGCTTTTGGTGCTGGGGTGTGACAATGAGCCAGCTGAGACTACACTTTGCACACATGCAAAAACAATGATTTTAGTACTGTTATGCATTTTAATTAGAACAAGAGTCAAAGAGCAAATATTTCTGCCAACGTCCAAGAAACCTCTGTTGTCATGGAATCTGTTGACAGTTTCTTTTGATGGACCATAATTGCTGAGCTTTGACTTTCATTCGCTTTTGCTGTAGCAAGCATTCACTTTTCAGCATTTTGTTGACCTTTGATCTGGATTTTTTCATCCTGACCACTTATCTTTGATCTTGAGCTTTGATTCTCATCACTGGATTTTGATACTGATCACTGAGCTGCGATCTGAATCACATACCTTTGATCCTGAATTTTGATCATTGATAACTTCCTAGTATTAAACTTTGATAAGACTGAAATGATGGTTCTTGGTCCAGTGAGACATCGGCATCAATTTGACCAGTTAAGTCTTAGCCTAGGCTCGTGTGTCATACATCACACTGACAAAGTGAGGAACCTTGGGGTAATTTTTGATCCTACATTGTCCTTTGGCACATTAGAAATATTACTAGGACTGCTTTCTTCCACTTGCAAAATATAGTGAAGATTCGTCCCATCCTGTCTATGGCTGATGCTGAGACTCTGATCCATGCGTTTATCTCTTCTAGATTGGACTACTGCAATGTTCTATTTTCTGGTTTACCGCAGTCCAGCATTAGGGCTCTCCAATTGGTTCAAAATGCTGCTGCCAGACTTTTGACACGAAGCAGAAAGTTTGACAACACTACACCCATTTTGGTGTCTCTTCACTGGCTTCCTGTCCCAGTGAGATCAGATTTTAAGGTTCTGCTACTAGTCTACAAAATTGTTCACGGACTGGCACCTCCCTACCTAGCTGACCTAATGAAACCTTACGTACCGGCCCGGGCTATACGTTCTCAGGGTGCAGGACTACTTTGTGTCCCTAAGGTGAATAAGAAGTCTGCGGGTCACAGAGCTTTCTCTTATCGTGCCCCTGTTCTGTGGAATGATCTCCCTGCGTCAATAAAAGTCATTCTCTGGTGACTTTCAAGTCCAGATTTAAGGCGCACTTATTTTCCCTTTCGTATGGACTTTGATTATGTTCACCGAGCTTTGATGGTGATTACACATCTCTGATCATGTTCCTCACCTTTGATCTTTAATCTTGTTTTAAATGCAAATGTGATGTGCAGTGTACTATTCAAATTAATGCGTGTTGTGATTTTTTTTTTTGTGCTAATAATGTATTGTGAAGCAGATATGCACAATATTTGAGGGAATCATGACTTTGACGATAAAAACATGAAATTTGGCACACAGTTAGAGCATACCAAACAGATTATTTCTGGCTATAGGAGCATCGCAGAGGTGGCCGTTTTTCAAAGATTGCTGCCATGAATTGCTCAGGCGCTAGACCATCAAGGCTCTTGATTTTGGTGGCTAATCCAACATATTACTATGTGGCCGCATGTTCTGGACACTCGGGTGAAAAGAGGGGCAGAGCTGTCAACTGATCACCATCTGGTGGTAAGTTGGATCAGAGGGTGGGGGAGGACTTTGGACAAACCTGGTAAGCCCAAACAGATAGTGCGGGTGAAGTGGGAATGTCTTGAGGAGCCCACTGTTTGACAGATCTTCAACTCACACCTCTGAAAGAGGTGTGAGGGGTGACCCTCTGCTTGGGCCATGATACCGACACAACTGACAAAACAATTTACAAAATGAATATACAGGAAATTTTGCTTGTGCACAGGACGGGAGGGTTGCAGAAGTAGACACCACACCCATCTCTGGATGGAGCCATATCTCAAATAGAGAGAAAAAAAACAGAATCAGGCATCAGAAAGACAATAAATACAGTCTAATTTGTCAGCATTAAGCAACAAGAAAAAAACAAGAAATACAAAGGTGATCGCCGGCCACTAGCCCTAAGCTTCACTAAATGACCCAGAATTTAGATCAATTTTAGGCCGGGCACGCTCCGTTTCCTAATAAAATAAATTTAAAAGAGTAAAAAGCATAGTAACACACTATGCCAGTATGCTAGCCATACGAAAGGGAAGATAAGTGCATCTTAAGTCTGGACTTGACAGTTTCTACAGAATTTGACTGTTTTATTGATGCAAGGAGATCATTCCACAGAACAGGGGCACAATAAGAGAAAGCTCTGTGACCCACAGACTTTTTATTCATCCTAGGGACAAAAAGTAGTCCTGCACCCTGAGAACGTAAAGCCCGGGCCGGTACGTAAGGTTTAATTAGGTCAGCTAGGTAGAAGGTGCCAGTCCATGAACAATTTTATAGACTAGTAGCAGAACCTTAAAATCTGATCTCACAGGAACAGGAAGCCAGTGAAGAGATGCTAAAATGGGTGTAATGTGGTCAGACTTTCTGCCTTGTGTCAAATGTCTGGCAGCAGCATTTTGAACCACTTGGAGAGCCCTAATGCTGGACTGCGGCAAACCATAAAACAGAACATTGCAATAGTCCAATCTAGAAGAGACAAACACATGAATCAGGGTCTCAGCCTCAGCCACAAATTGGGACAAATCTTCACTATATTTTGCAAGTGGAAGAAAGCAGTCCTCATAATATCTCTAATGTGGAGGTGAAAGGACAATGTAAGATCAAAAATTACCCCAAGGTTTCTCACTTTGTCAATGTTATATATGACATACAAGCCTAGGCTAAGTGTTAGCTAGTCAAATTGATGCCAATGTCTCACTGGACCAAGAAGCATCATTTCAGTCTCATCAGAATTTAAAAGTAGGAAGTTGCTAGACATTCAGCTTTTCATTAATGCAAGGCAATGTTCTAGTAGTTATCAGCATGTATAACTGAGTATCATTGGTATAGCAATGAAAGGTAATCCCAAAACGCTGCAATATGTGCCCAAGGGGTGCTATATAAAGGAAGAAAAGCAGGGGCCTAAGATGGACCCCAGTGGAACCCCAAATTTCATGTCACTAAGGTTAGAGGTGTTACTGTACAAATAACAGTGAGAACAATTGGTCAGGTATGATGTCAACCATGCAAGGGAATTCCCAGTCAGTGATGGGCACAGATAACCAAAAAATTAACTTTGACAACAGATAATATAACTGAAAAGTTATCTGAAAAGTTTCCTGCAGGAAACAGCACAGACAAATCCTGAGAGTATCCACAAAATCAACTCTTTACTAATCATAATCATTTTTCTTTCAACATCCTGCCCGTGCTGGAAGCTCTTGTTTACAACAACGCTTACAACAACATATATCTTTTAATGTTGAATAACCCACTAATTCTGAGGTTTTGTAACAAACACAGACCGCAAAGCATTCTGGGTAAAAGTGCTAAACAGTGATTGGTTCAGTAATCCATTATGTAAACCAACACATTAATGTGACGTGTGTTGTGTGTTGGTTTAAAGATAAATGTGCTTTTGTAAAATATTCCATTTTTATTTGTAAAAACAGGCATTTTTGAGGAGCCCTGGAAGTGTCATCGCAATTGTATGTTTTAAAACTTTTATGATGTTGTAAAACGTGCACTCAATATTAGTAAGTAAGTAAGTAAATTTATTTATATAGTGCCTTTCACAGACATAAGGCCATGTACACACGTTGTCGGGTATTTGTAAAACCGAATATCTTACCCTTTCAGTTTGGGGAAAAACTTCATCCACACTACGTCGTTTAAAAAAAAAAAATCCATCCACATTGAACCGTATAAATGTGTTGTAATTAGTCTGCCAAACCTTTGGGTGGCGGTACTGATTAAAATTCTATCCAATCAGGAGCCTTATTCTCTTGTCGTCACTTCCTCAAAAACTAAAAACATGGCGCCAACCTCATTCGTGTGGACTGATAAGGAGTCGGAATTACTTCTAACCGTAGTTTTAGAATACAAATTTAACAAATATATGCACACAAAAAGCGCCTGGACAATGGACAATACCAACACTTTGAGAGCAGCCATGTACCCAGACGTTTAATACTGCCATGAACACTCCTGGCCAGTAGGTGGCAGTAGTGGCCTTGAAAAAAATGTCAAACAAAATTCCAGATAATCCGTGTCTGCTACATTTAAGATGCGTGGAATTTAACAAACGCAAATACACTAACGTCTATAAACCCAGAGAATATATTCACGAGAGTTTTAGGCACTAGAGTTTAATGCTGTTATCTGTGGACCCTGAACAGAGTGTCTGAAATGCATTTGTCCTGTCGTGAATGTCTGAGATTACCTTATGCTACCCATAATGCATTGCTGCCTGGCACAGCATGTGCTCACAAAACCTAAAAAATTAGCACATTACTTTAAAACGAAAACATATATCTGATATTTTCACGTTATAAACTTCAGACATGACAATAATTTTAAATAACTTGTCTAAAATGAGTGGTTAAAATTTGAACCATAAGTTAAACATGTATGCCTCTGGATGACTTGGTGACATTGTGATTATATTAGTATGGTGTTAAAGGAAATGACTTTTTTTTTTTGGTCACCAGTTCTCCTTTGCTTACAGACGATAGAGTGGTTTCTGATTGCAAAGGGTAGAACAACATGCTTATTAGGAAACTTTTAACAGATAGGTCTCAACAGCTTTAACAGTTTTTAAAATGTTTTTCACTGTTCAGCTTAGTTTAGTACGTTATCGGTCTAAAAGTTATCAGACGGTAATTAATCGGAAGATGATTAGTCCGATGATGGTTTTAAATTTATCTAAAAAGATAATCCGATAATGAAAACATTATCTTCGATAATTATCTGTTATCGGATTATTGGAAGTGTGCCCACCACTGTTCCCAGTAATACTAAAATGGTTCTCCAGCCTACTGAATAGAATATGATGATCCACGGTATCAAACCCAGCACTAAGATCTAACAGCACCAGAACCGTAGTGGTGTCAGAATCCACTGCAAGCAGAAGATCATTCATCACTTTAGTGAGAGCTGTCTCTGTGGAATGATATTTTCTAAAAGCAGACTGCAGTGGCTCAAAGAGATTACTCTCAGTAAGATAGTCCACGAGCTGCCGTGAAACCACTTTTTCCAGAATTTTAGAGCAAACTGATAGATTTGATATTGGCCTATAGTTTTTCAATACACTAGGGTCAAGATTGGATTTCTTAAGTAAAGGTTTAATCACTGCAGTTTTGAAACATTTAGGAACAGATCCAAAGGTTAATGAGAGATTAATCACTTCCAGCACAGTTGGCCAAGAGTGGACCACAGGTCCTTAAACAGTTTTGTTGGTATAGGATCAAATAAGCAGGTTGTGTTTGTTGTAGATGTAAAGAGTTTTGTCAGCATACCTAGTGAGATACTATCAAATTCTATAAATGTACATAGTAAAATCACCATTTTAACACTGTCAGTGAACATATGGTCTCACTCTGGCCAGAGTGGGACCATATGTACTTTGGCAGTGTTAATTTAACACTGTCAGTGTTAGTTTTACACTGCTGATGTTACTGTCTAGATAATACTTCAGTAATGGCACACACCTCAATAGCAGGGTGTAGTAATAATGATAATAATAATACATTTTATTTATATTGCACTTTACATTTGATTCCAAATCTCAAAGTACTACAGAGACAAAAAATAACAGTAAAAACATCCTAAAAATATACACATCAATTAATAACATACGAGGTCTATTAGAAAAGTATCCAACCTTATTATTTTTTTCAAAAACCATATGGATTTGAATCACGTGTGATTACATCAGACATGCTTGAACCCTCGTGGGCATGTGAGAGTTTTTTCACGCCTGTCGGTTACGTCATGCGCCTGTGGGCAGTCTTTGAGTGAGGAGTCGTCCACCCGCTCGTCGATTTTTTTCATTGTTTAGGAATGGCTCAGAGACTGCTGCTTTGTTTGATAAAAATTTTTTCAAAACTGTAAGGCACAACTGAGTGGACACCATTCGATAAATTCAGCTGGTTTTCGGTAAAAATTTTAATGGCTGATGAGAGATTTTTGTCTGTAACTGTCGCTTTAAGGACGGCCCACGGCGCCTGACGGCGATCTGCGCTTCGAGGCGGCAGCGTCTCGCCGTTTCAAGTTGAAAACTTCGACATTTCAGGCTCTGTTGACCCAGGAAGTCGTCAGAGAACAGAGAACTTTCAGAAGAAGTCGGCATGAGGAGTTTATTCGGACATTCTATTGTTAACGGACATTTTGTAATGAAAGAACGTGCGGGCAGAGTCGCGTGTCGGGCTGGACCCGACCGCGGGGGGTCGCGATAGGAAAAACACCTCCATTGGAAACCTTAACAGGCAAGTTGGAACATGCCCAAGCTGTTAAACAATTTCTCAGTTACTCACTTGTTGAAAGCCATCAAAAGCCGCCTGAATTTTACAAATGGTTTTCAAACGGAGGTGTTTTTCCTGTCGCGGCGCACACAGATTTGTCGAGTCGTCACGGAAATGACTCGGCGAATTTGCGCGCACGTCTTTCATTAAAAAATGTCCTTAAACAGTGGAATGTCCTCATAAAGTCCTCATGCCGGCCTCTTCTGAATCTTCTCTGTTCTCTCACTACATCCTGGGTGAATTAAGCCTTAAATTAGGATGTTTTCAGGTCGAAACAGGCCGACGACGGCGCCTGGAAGCGCTGCAGGATGTCCCGCTCCATGGGAAGTCCTTACAGCAACAGAAACACCCCATAATCTCTCATCAGCCATTAAACTTTTCACCGAAAACCAGCTTAATTTCTCGAATAGTGTCCACTCGGATATTCCTCACAGGTCCAGAAAAAATGTTGATAAAGCAACGCGCGCCGTTTCGAGCAGCGTGTAAAACAAAGGAATTCAGCCGAGACGGCGGGACCACATCTCACTCAAGGCCTGCCCAAAGGGAAATGACGTCACTGACACGTGTGAAAAAACTCACGCATGCGCACGAGGGTTCAAGCATGATTGGTGTAATCGCATGTCATTCAAATCCATATAGTTGAAAAAAAAATAAAAGGATCGGTTTATTATCTAATAGACCACGTAAGCTTTAAGCTTTTCTAAAAAGATACGCTTTTAGTCCTTTCTTAAAAGCATGGATCATATGTGGTGCCCTGAGGTGGTCTGGTTGAGCATTCCTTGAAGGCTCTGTCTCCCATGGTCTTGAGCCCAGTCCTAGGCAGCAGCAGACGATGCTGTTGGCATGACCTGGTTCTGCCTGAGGTGTGTAGAGTGTGCAGGTCTGTGAGGTAGGTGGGGGCATCACTGTGGAGACAGTGGTGGGTGTGCATGAGGACCTTGTACCCAATACGGAGGTGAATGGGGAGCCAGTGGAGGATAGGGGTGATGTGCTTGTGTTTCTGCAACCTCATCAGGACCCTGGCAGCACTGTTCTGAACATACTGGAGCTTTTGGATGATCCTGCCAGGGATCCCGATGAGGAGTGCATTACAGCAGTCCAACCTGGAGGAGACAAAGGCATGAATGAACTTCTTTGCAGCTGGAAGGGAAAGGGAAGAACGGAGTTTGGAAATATTACGGAGGTGAAAAAAAGAAGTTTTGCAGCTGTGGGTGACATGGTTGTCAAAAGAAAGGTGGCGGTCAAACTTGACCCCAGGGTTTGTAACAGAAGGAGAAAGGGGAATGCTGTGGCCAAAGAGAGAAATGGAGATGATAGGAGAGTAGTGAAGTTGGTGAGAAGTATCAGTTTGAATAGCTTTGGTTTTTGAGCCATTCAGTTGCAGGAAGTTCTGACTCATCCATGCCCCATCTCCTCCAGGCAGGAGTTGAGGCGGGTGACAGTGGAAGAGGGCGAGGCAGAGGGGGTAACCTTGAGATAGAGTTGTGTGTCATCAGCATAGCGGTGGAAATCAATTCCATGCCTGCTGATGACACAGCTGAGGGGAAGCATATAGATGGTGAAGAGGGTTAGACTGAGCACTGAGCCCTGGGGGACCCCACATGTGACAGTGTGGGGGTGGGATTTAGCATCCCCCAGGACCACGTGCTTGGTCCTGTCAGTGAGGTAGTAGTGGAACCAATGAAGGGCAGTGTCAGAGAGGCCAATGTGGTGCTGGAGGCAGTGCAGGAGGATGTGGTGGTTGATGGTGCTAAACACAGCAGAGAGGTCGAGAAGAATGAGGAGGGATGTGGAACCAGAGTCAGAGGCCATCAGCAGGTTGCTGGTGACTCTGATCAGAGCTGTTTCGGTGGTATGGGAGGGGCGGAAACCAGATTGGAATTTTTTGTACAAACTGTTTAATTTGAGATGATTATGAAGTTGAAGGGGAAACTACTCTTTCAAAGATTTTGGAAATGAATGAAAGGTTTGAGATAGGACGGTAATTTGAAGGGGGTTCAGGGGTGAGAGTGGGTTTTTTCAGAATTGGTTTGATGAGCGCTGTTTTGAGGGAGGTTGGGACAGTTCCAGTTTCAAGAGAGAGGTTAATGATTTTGTTAATGATGGGACTAATGGATTTGAAGTGAATTTTGAGCAGAGGGGAAGGAAGGGGATCTAAGAAGTAGATGGTTTTGAAGTGCAGATGATCTTCTCGACCCCCTGCTGCAGAATTGAGGCAGATGTTGTGTAGTGGGTGTTGCTGGGGTGTCATGTGTGGAGCTGTATGTAAATGAAACGTGGAGTGGATATTGTCAATTTTGGAGGTGAAGAAATCAAGGAAGTTATTGCAGTTAGTTACTGCTGGGATGTGGTGTGAAGGAATCTGTGGTTTGAGAAAGTGTTGGATGGTGGAAAATAGTTTTTTGGAGTTACCTGGATTGTTGATGATTATTGCGGAGAAGTGTCCTGACCTTGCAGTGGAAAGAGCTTTACCATAATATCTTTGATGTTCCCGGTAAGCCGACTTGTGCACCGTCAGGACAGCTGTTTTGTAGGCCCACTCCAGGACATGACCAGACCTTTTCATTGCCTGGAGATGGTTAGTGAACCAGGGAGCTGAGCGGGCGAAGGTGATAGTCTGGGTTTTTAGTGGAGCATAAGAGTCCAGAATGGTGCCAAGGCTGTTATTGTAATAGTCCACAAGGTCAGCAACTGATGATTCGGGGGGGGATAGAGAGAAGTTGAAGGTCCTGTGAGGAGTCAATGTTCTTGATGTTCCTAAATGTTATTTGCCATTTTTGTTTGGTGAAATGGGAGGATATGGGGACTTTGATGGCAATTGCCTGATGGTTAGAGACACCTGGAGATCTGTCATTGGGATTGAATCTGTGATTATCACATCCAGTGTGTGACCCTTGCTATGTGTAGGGCCATTAATGAGTTGTTGTAGATTAAGACAGTCCAGCACTTGTTTGAAATCAGAAGCTTGTTGTCTTTGTTTTTTTAATTTATCTTTGATGTCTTTTTAATAGAATGCAGTGGGCCCCAAACTTGGGGTCTAAAGTTGCACCCTAGGCTCTATAGTTATCCTAACCAGAGCTGGCATTGTATCCAAGGGCTCTCTTCAAGATGGTGATCGTTCCCTTAATTGCAGTCAACTGCACCTCATGTGCGCTTGGGTGACCGGGGATTGCCTCAAGGTATTTCTTCAGGTTCTTCTTCATCAGGCTTGTTGCCCCCACCACAACTGGGATGATATTGATGTCTTTCAATGACCATGTTGTTCGTAGGTCATTTTTCAGGTCTTGGTATTTTGTGATCTTACCCCTTTCCGCTCGACTCAGGCCATAGTCATTGGGGACTGTCACATTGATGATTTTGGCTGTTTTCTCTTGCTTGTTTCAGATGACAATATCAGGTTTGATTGCACCTCCTTCGATATGTCTTCCTGCTGGGTTCTCTTTGTCATAGAAGACAGTTACTTTTCCGTTGGGTGAGACTGGTGCTGGCTCGTGCTCCCAGACGTTTTCTTTGACTTTTTCATGATTTCTTCTTCAGACCTCTTTAAGTACTGTCCAATATTTATTATCGATGCTCTGTAGGCCTGGTTGATTTCAGTGAGACCCAGACCACCTTCTCTACGAGGGAGATATATTCTGTCCATGCACTGATTTCTGTATGTGACTTTGTGGAGGGTGAGCATCTTCCTGGTTTTTGTGTCCAATTTAATAAGCTCACGCTGTGGCCAGTCTACGATGCAAAACACGTAGGTCACCACTGGTATTGCAAACTGGTTTATGGCTGTGATCGTGTTCTTTGGTGTCAGCTCTGTTTTTCAGATCTTTTTTAAGCAGTTTAGGTATTCTTGTGTTGTTTTCATTCTCATTTTCTTGTGCTTGATTGTAGTATTTTGTTCAATTCCCAAGTATTTGTATGTGGAGTCTACAGCTAGATCTTCAATGTAGCTCCCTTCATCCAATTGTATGTTTTCGGTTTTTGTCTTTTTACCTTTTGTGATTGTGCATTTTGAGCATTTATCCAGTCCAAATTCCATACCAATGTCTTTGGAGAACTTATGGACAGTTTATACGAGTTGACTGAATCCCTTTTTTTGCGTTGGCACAGATTTTCAGATTTGTGTTGGCATAGATTTTCAGATTTGTGTTGGCATAGATTTTCAAATTGTGTTGGCATAGATTTTCAAATGTTGGCATGTGTATGTTCAAATCTCCAGTGATCAGAATGTTTGTATAGGATGTGGAGAGCGAAATTATAAAATCATGGATGTCTGAAATGAAAGATGGGTGTGGTTTGGGGGGGGGGGGGGCACGATAGATGGGGGCTATTGTGGCAGAATGGGTGTTTGCAGTTGAAGTGAGCAAGAGTGAGCAAGATGGCGGCGCACACAGGTGCAGCGGCTTTTAGCTCTGCAATTTGGTGCTTGTTTTTCTTACTTTTTGCGTGTATATTTTTCGAGTTTTGTAAAGTGACCCACAGCTGCAGCCACGAGAACCTTATCGACTTTGATCTGAGGTACACACTGTTGGTTACGAGCGAATTCCACCAGTACCACAACATCCCGGAGGACAGAGCAAGAACACCGGGCTCTCCGTGGATTACGAGCCTGCCCAGCAGGTGGGGAATGCGGCGTAGAGACAGAAAGCAGAAGCGAGGATGTCGGTCCGGCTCCGATGCTAGGCTACGTAAACAACCACACAGGCCAGCATTACCGAGCCTCTTCCTCTCAAACGCCAGATTCATCACACACAAAATGGAAGAATTGGAGCTACAGATGGCCACAAACAGCTTTGTGCGGAACTGCAGCGTTATTTTCATCATGGAGACGTGGCTTCACCTGCTGATCCAGACGCTGCAGTCGAGCTAGCAGTCTGCACGCTACATCGGCAGGACAGAACCAGTAATTCGGGTAAGTGCAGAGGTGGAGGGCTCTGTGTTTATGTGAACCACGAGTGGTGCTGTAGCAGCAAGGTCATTGACTCTCACTGTTCTCCTGATTTAGAGGTGCTGGCAGTCTCGTGCAGACCTTTTTATCTCCCAGGGGAGTTCACAGTAGTTATTGTGTTTGCTGTTTACATCCCACCCGATGCTAACGTTAGCACAGCCCTTAACCTCTTGCTTGCCTGTGTAAATAAACAGCAGCTGGCCCACCCGGCTGGTGTTTGTTTCATTGCTGGTGACTTCAACCAAGTGTGTTTAAAGACTGTGCTCCATAAATTCATCCAGTACGTGAAGTGTGCCACCAGAGGGGAAAATACTTTGGACCATGTTTACTCAAACATTAAACATACGTACAAAGTCACTCCCCTCCCCCATCTCGCTGGATCTGACCATCTCTTCCTGTCCCTCACCCCCACCTACACCCCCCTGCTGAGGCGAACAAAGCCACAACAGAAGACAATCCAAACCTGGCCTGAAGGAGCGCTCTCCCAGCTACAGGACTGCTTCTCATGGACTGTATGAGATTTATTCTCCAGCCACAACCTGCAGGAGTACACTGACACCGTACTCTCCTACATTAAGAACTGAGTTGACACTGTCACCCTCAACAAAAGGGTCAGGGTTTTTCTAAACCAGAAGCACTGGATGAACAGTGCAGTCCAGTCCCTATTAAAAAGCCGCAAGACCGCCTTTAAATCAGGGGACAGGGCCCTGTACAGCGCGGCCAGGTCCGATCTGAAAAGAGGCATCAGAGAGACCAAGGCTGCCTACAAGGAAAAGACAGAGGACCACTTCACTGTAAATGACCCCAGAAGGATGTGGCAGGGAATAAATCATATAACCAACTACAGACGCAGCAACCCAAGAAATGCTAGGTCTGATGCCTCACTGGCCTGCTTCGAAGCAAACAGACCAGCAGCAACTCCACACCCACCACCCTCCAGCACTAGCACGCTAACACTTCAGGAACACGAAGTGAGACGTGTTCTGAAGGCGATGAACCCCAGGAAGGTGGCCAGCCCTGATGGTGTACCTGGAAAGGTACTGGAAGCGTGTGCTGACCAACTGGCTGGAGTTTTAACCTGCATCTTCAACCTGTCCCTATCGCAGGCCACCATTCCACCCTGCCTCAAATCCTCCACCATCATTCCAGTCCCAAAGAAGTCAGCAGTGGAGAGCATAAATGACTACAGGCCTGTTGCACTTACGCCTGTAGTCATGAAGTGCTTTGAAAGACTGGTCTCTCAGCACATCAGAGCCTGTCTGCCTCCCACTCTGGACCCCCACAGAGGATGCTATCACCACAGCTCTCCACACCGCGCTGAGCCACCTGGAGCACCAGGGGAGCTATGTGAGGATGCTCTTCCTGGACTTCAGTTCAGCCTTCAACCACATCATCCCGGAGATCCTGGTCCAGAAACTGACACATCTGGGCATCTCCACCCCCATCTGCCAGTGGATCAAGGACTTCCTCACAAACTGCCCACAGTCCATGAAACCTGGCCCCCACCTTTCCTCCACCATCACACTCAGCACCAGTTCCCCTCAAGGCTGTGTACTGAGCCCCCTCCTGTTCACCCTTTCCACGTACGACTGCTCTCCGACACATCCCACAAACACCATCATAAAGTTTGCGGATGATACCACCGTGATTGGGCTCATCTCAGGGGGGGATGAGACCGACTACAGAGATGAGGTAAATCGACTGACAGCGTGGTGTTCAGCTAACAACCTGCCGCTGAACACCACAAAAACAAAAGAAATAGTCATGGACCTCAGGAAGAACAGGGCTGACCCAGCCCCGCTCTACATCTGACTGTGTGGAAAGGGTCAGCTCCATCAGGTTCCTGGGAGTGCAGCTCTCTGACAGCCTCTCCTGGACTGCCAACACCACAGTGGTGGTGAAGAAAGCCCAGCAGCGACTCCACTTCCTGAAGGTGCTCAGGAGAAACAATCTGGAGGAGAAGCTGCTGGTGTTGTTCTACAGAGCCACCATCGAGAGCATCCTGACGTACTGCATCACAGCGTGGTACAGGGGGTGCACAGCAGCAGACAGGAGAGCGCTGCAGAGGGTGATCAAAACGGCCCAGGGGATCACTGACTGTTCTCTGCCCAGCCTGGAAGACATTGCAGCTCTCGCTACCTCAGCAGAGCTGCCAGCATCTGCAAAGACACATCCCACCCCAGCAACCACCTGTTTGACCTACTACCCTCCGGCCGACGGTATAGGTCAATCAAAAGTAGGACAAACAGACTCAGGGACAGCTTTCTCCCCAGAGCAATCATTGCTCTGAACAAAAACAAATCACTCTAATCCGCACCTTCACATTTCTTGTGCAATATCTGTAAACCATGTGCAATATTCCCGTGCAATATGATTCCACAGTTGTATATAATTCTCATTTACATTACTTAGTCCACATTTCATTTTATTTTATTTTACCTTATGTTTATATTAGTTGTACATATACTCTGAATAATTTACTGTTAAATTTCACTATCTTTTATTTGACTAAAAAATTACTCACACCACAGAAAGCACCTTTTTGGAGTTGCACTCAAATCTCGTTGTAATGCAAATTACAATGACAATAAAGGCAATTCTGATTCTGATTCTGAAAACCAGGCTTTCAAATGAGCAAACAGAGGGGACAGGTAGAGGAGATAGTTTGATGTTGATGCGAGAACAGCAAGGCCCCCGCCACAGCCAGATGTGTGGGCCTTTTCTAGGTACAAATACCCAGGGGGACAGGCCTCATTGAGGGCAGAGTAGACCTCAGGCTGTTGCCATGTCTCACTGAGGCACATAATATCTATCCCCTTTTTCAAAATATGGTCATGGATGAGCCCAGCATTGTTAGACAGTGATTGAACATTTAGTTGTTCAAGTGTGATGGGTGTTTGAGAGTCCAGCTTGTTTATTGGGCGAAGAACACTGCAGTCCACTCCTGGTTTTCTGACATCCTGGCATATCCCTGCACTATCAGTACCCAGTGTGGCAGTGCTCTGATGATGTCGTGGATGATGACGCAGGTGTCGTGCATCGGGATGCGCTGCAGACCAGAAAGATGAGATGGAGCTTTTATCACTGTGTTTCAGTAAAGTAAACCGGCGGCCCGATCCCCTGTGGATATAGCGAAGTCTGCGCGGTAAATCCAGTGGTGGTGGTAGCGTTGATTCGCCATTGTACGTCAGGGTGTCGGTCAGCACGATGAGTGAGGTAGCACCAGTGCTAATTGTTGTTAGCCAAGTATCCGGTGAACAGCACTCGATGATGGCTAGACCTTCCAGGAGGATGATCCGCAGCTCCCACATGGATAGCAGACCATGTGTACACATCCAGTTAAATGTGGAGGAGACACGGTGTCTGTGGTGGATAAGCGGACATCACAGAGCCAATGGAGATGCAGCTAGCAGCAGCATTAGATCTATTTGCCCAGACCAGGGGCCATCAGGCATCCTAGTCCCTGTATATAGTGAGTAGAGAATCTCCAGGCACTATCCCACTGCAGTACACCCGAAAACTACAGTGAAATAAGTTAATGGGTTGGACAGATTTGCAGAGAAGCGGTGAACAGTCAGCACCAGCATCCTCTCCACCCTCCTTCGTGTCTAATTGCAATTTTGCAATTAGAATTGATGAAACTTATTACAAAAATCTGTTTACTCAATTAAAAAAAAAACATTTGAATACAAACAGGCAGCATGGTGGCTTAGTGGTTATCACTCACACCAATATGAGTAGAGTATAAGATATAAGAGTATAAGATAGCATCACGCCATGCGAGGTGGAATACTTCTAATTTTGAACTATGCCATTTCCGTTCTAGACCTCTAGCCTTATGCTTTAGGTCATGCAAGTAATCATTGAACCAAGGTATTTTGGGGGGTGTGTGGTTTTAATATAGGTGGCACAATCATGTCAAGTTCAGTCATTGTTGAGGAGTTGATGCATCACCAGAGTGATAAATAAGGTTGTTGTTCCGCTAAACATGGCAGCAAAACTGTAAACCTAATAAGTGAGTGATCAGAGACCACTGATGTAAGAGGCATGATGTCAATATTTGTGACAGCAAAACCACATGTGAGAACCAAATCCAGGCTATTTCCACTAATGTGCGTCAAATCCTGAATGCATTGCTGAAGTCCTAATCCATCCACAATTTCTATAAATGATTTGCAGAGGGGATCAGAAGTCTTGTTTATATGAATGTTGAAGTCACCAATAATCACAATGTTATCTGCACTAGTCGACAAGTTAGAGATGAACTCATCAAATTCATCTAAGAATTCAGAGTATGGGCCAGGAGGCCTATATACAGTGACAAAGTAATGTACCTGATTTTTATTCTTCTGACCTTGGCAATAAGTACCACCATGGGCAGAGTGGAGAATCAGATAGTAATGGTGACCCCATCAGCAAATAAACTAAACCTAGATTTATAAATAAGAGCAACACCCTGCCTTGCTGCACATCATGAGGCATATGACTAAATGTGTATGCCGTTGGGCAGGCCTCATTTAAGGGGAGGACAGCTGTAGGTTTAATCCAGGTTTCACATAATCCAATCATATCTAAGTGATGATTCATACTTACATCATTAATCAGCAATTTCATTTTGAGGATAGTGATCTTATGTTAATGAGACCCAGACTAAGGACCTCAGTGGGGTTGACAGTTGAACTGTTTGGGTTTAGGGGTGGTTCCAGAGTAGCATATATGATGCTTGGAAGTAGGTTTAGGTTTGAGACATTCCACGCGAGTTGTAGGTAGCAGACATAAAATATTTGATATTGCTGGAACGGTCAACGGGCCATCCTCAATTTCAACCTCATCCAATGTAGTAATGGGTATTAAGTTTGCAAAGCATATCCCTCTATGATTTTTATGGACACGTCTGCGGAAACAGACCACAGTCTCAACTTGATGAATTTCCATCCCTGCAAAATAAACTGCATTATCACCATAGTGGATTTTCTGCAGTATTTGTGATATGAAGTTCTATCTCAGAGTGCAGCATGTGCAGGCTATGCCTCAGCGCTCTGATACCTTTCACTCTCTACAACACATACTATAAATATAGTAAACTACAAAAAAAATCCTGCAAATTCCATTAAGATTAATGAAATGCTTAGATAAATGATGCTGCTGTGAGGAAACTCGGCATTTTTAACACTGGATTTTTTTTTATTATTATTTTTATTATTATTCATGTATTAAATCCTTCCAAAGTCTGGATTTTGTGTGTGTGTGTGTGTGTGTGTGTGTGTGTGTGTGTGTGTGTGTGTGTGTGTGTGTGTGTGTGTGTGTGTGTGTGTGTGTGTGTGTGTGAAAGACAGATTGTGCTATCATCAGCTGTATAAGGTATTGCACCGAGCCTTTAACCGTGCAGGCCAGCAAAGCCATTCCCTCGGCATGGCCATGTGCGTAAACACACTCGACTCAGCAGAAAGAGTGTGCAACCCTGAAACGAGCTGTGAGATGAACTCCCGTTTTTTTTTTTATTTTTTAATTTTTTTATTTTTTATTGAACACATAGCTGCTCCATTTGAAATCAGTGGGTAAAGCTGTCAAAACGCCTTCACCCTGAGCCAAATGCGTCACCTACCTCCAGACATCAGAAGTCTGCTTTCAGCTTGGTTAGAGATCTGAATGAAAAATAAAGAACATTAAATGCATTTTCCCATCAGGAGAGGATCTTACTTGTGCACTTTTTGAGCCCCGACCCTTTCTTGAAAGCATGACGGCTGAGTTTGCAGTTGAAGTTGTTTTCCCAGAACTCAGCGAACCAGATATTCCTCCTGTTGTTCTCCAGCGTTCGGCTGATGAAGTAACGATCAAACCCTGGACACATCGATGGGGTCATTGTCACAGAGACAGCCTGCATAAGCTGCACAGTTCTGTAATTGATTCCATGCTGTTCATGTAGAGTCCAGCATATTTTCGTTTTTTTTTTAATGATATTTACTGAGAGCATTTTTCCTGTTTCTTAGACTTTACATTAACCAATAAGACAAGCTTTTTCCAGAAAAGAAAGCCGCGAGGCTGTGGCACCTTATTAACTGAAAACACTGTGGCTTCCCATAATGCATCAGAAACACATCAATCCCCCCTCACTGCTCCATTTAAACAAGAAGATACATTTAGGAGGAAAAAACATGCTAACCTAACATTTGGTGGGTTGAAGCATCATGAGACAATTTTGACATTTTAAAAAATTGTATGCTTAAAGACCTAATGTCTAATTGACCTCTCCTAAATTTACAGTCAGGTTCATAAATGTTTGGACAGTGACAATGTTGCCTCTGTGCACCACAATGGAACAGTCAAGATGTGTTTGTAGTGGAGACAGAAATATCACAAACACTCGTTTTCGGAGTCTGTAAGTAAATCGGTAGATGAAATGTAGAGAAAATTCTTAATAGACATCATGACTTTTACGGACAGAGAGTGAAAAGACAGATGGTGGATACAAGAAAATTTTCAAATCACTGAGTATGTCTTTAACTTCATTTACATCTGTCAATGAGAAATACAATCAGTATGGTACTGTATGGAAAATCTGTATGGCGTAGGTAGCTCTCAAAAATCCAGTAATTGTGCAAGAATGAGATGAGTGAGGGAAGCCACCAAGACACCAATGACAACTATAAGGGCCTCGTCACACTAGAGCACAAATGAGCACAGGCCAAGCCAAATCAGGCAGAATGTTAAAAAAAAAATCATGCCACATCGGGGAGCAAATAAGAATTAGGGAGGCCAATCGTCTGAACACCCAGACTGTGCTCCAACCCGCCACCAACTAATTCATGCATATGTTGTGCACATGAGCCTCCAAATGCAGTACAAATGCACGTGGAACACAGTAAGAGTACCTGGACAGCTGCCAGATTGCAGAAAGAACAATAAGAATGCACTTACAAGCCGTATAATTGTGGTCCGATTGTGATTCTTTAGAATATAAATCCAGGTGCACTTGTGGTGTGTTCAGGCACATTAGAGGCATTCGGTCACCGTTCGATGTGGGTGAAACTTGCTGAACTTCCCCCTGAACATGATTAGAATGTCATGGATACCGTTTTCACACCGTCGGATTGTTTCAAATGCAGTCAGACTGCGGTCAGATGGCACTTCAAATGCCGTTCAATAGTGGTTCCACATCAACTGTTTTGAACATGAGCAAAACATCTGAGGCGGGCGCATCACTCTGCCTGACTGTTTAGACTGCTCGAAGAATGCTGACGTTTTCGAATGCACCTTGACACTCCCCGAGTGTGGGTTGAATTTTCATTTGGATGCAATTCGGGCTCATTCGGCCTCTGGTGTGAACTGCCTATTGCAGACAGATTTACCATACATTACCCTACTGAGTTAACTACACATTACGCACATTTGTAAGATATTAGTTAATGCCTTGTTCATCATTTGTAAAGCATTGTTCATACTTTGATTCTCTTCAGTAAGTCGTTTTATAAACACAGTTATGAAGTCAACACCTTTTAAAACATTTTTAAGGATCCACGGGAGCCCTCTCCACTGTTGTGTGATCCGTTTCTCATTGACCCCAATAGTTGCAGACAGTAACCACACAGGATGTAAAGGGAAAACAAAGGCGATTTAATAATCAGAGTAGAAGTCCAGCCCAACAAACAGACAGAGTCCGATAAGCACAACAAGAGTAAGTGTAGCACTCAAACAAGCACAGGTAGTGGAAGGCAACAAACAACCAGGGTCAGACAAAAGGCAATCAGTATGAGGATGTCACAAACAGCAAACAACCAGAAGATCTCAAAGAATAATCTGGCAAAGCAATGGGGAACAGTGCAAGGCTAAAATAGTGATGCAAACGAACGGACGAGCAACAGGTGGTGTGGTTGGGAAAGTAAAGCAGCTGTGGGGGAGACTGGGTGACAAAGACACACCTACAAACACACACAGAAACTAACAAAGACAAAGTGTCACAAAACCTAAGGAACTCTGGGGGCATCTGAATAAATAAAAAGAATAATAAGCTGCACTTGTCTATAAGTCATGGGTCTCCACGTTGTAACATGAGATACAATATTTACACAGAAAGATGTAAGACAGAAAGATTTTTTTTTTTACTTTTAATTAAATGCTTACCGTTAATGCTTTTTTCCCCTGAAGTGTTACACGTAAATATTGACGCGTATGTCATCCAGTGCGTGCACACGGTGTCTCTGCTCCACACGGAGAACTGAGTAATTTTAACTTTTTCTTTTTCTAACTTTCATCATATTCAGCCAGGATCGGATGGAGTCTGTGGTAAATGAGACGTTAATGAGGCGCTGTGACTTTATGAACTTTTTGCTCCAAGACAGAGAACCGGTTTGGAAGGGTCGGGGGGAAGGCTCCGCTCCGCTAACTGATCTAACGGCACAACTCGGTCGCAGAGGGACTTTTCTTCACTAGAACAAACAGCATCATTGTAAAAGCTGCAACGTTCAAAGCGTGTGAAAAAAGTATCAGCTTATAGTCCGGAAATTATGGTGACAGCTAAGGTGGCACTCAAAAGAGACTAAAGTGTGCAAACACAGAAAAACAAACTTACTAACAGGTAAAGCACACATAGGGGACTGACCACAATTACAACTAACACAAGGACAAAAGACAGACAAGTGACAGATCACAACACTCTACATGAATAACACATAACTGTTTCATTTCAGATCCATTGAGGTGGTGTACAGTGGCAACAATATGAAAATTGCATCACTGTGCAAATACTTATGGAACTGTCTGTCAAGCATCAGACTGGTTTGTGTCAGTGTAAAAAACATTGCACGAAAATGTCAGTTCAGATATCCGACATAAAGACTGTTTGACTAAAACAGTCCTAAAGAGGGAAAACTGCAAATAAATGTACTTGTGGTCTTTCCAAACATAACGTGTAACTCAATTTTAGGTGAACATCATAAAGTACATGTATGAAAAGTGCATTATTGGTGAAACTTTATCCTTCAGCAGATTTTGTCCTGCCTAGAATCAGAAATAGATTAATGTATTAAAATATGCAACAGGGTCATTAAGGGAGAACAGAAAGATACAATGTATGCACACTGCCTTTGTCCTCACCTTTGATTGACTGACGCTTTGGGAGAATGGTGACTGCACCCTCTGCCATCTCTTCCTGGTGCAAAACCGGAGAGATCTTTGAGCCCCAGCTGTCTGAACCCACCCAGATGAAGTGACCTGTCTGGTTGGCCTTTTTTGCTGCATGGAGCAGCCGCCTGCAAAGGTGAGGAAACAGATGTTGCCATGGATAAGGTCAGAAATCCAACCAGCTTCGCACTGCATCTATTTTGCAATTAATTACACCGTAGACTGACTGAACCTTCAGAGGAATCACAGTGTTCCCACAGAAAACTGTGCTGTCTGCTGGCATTTATGGTTTTCTATTCTTCAAAGAGGTATTATGTAGCAATGACTAGTACACCTTACCTGATATCGTCTTCACTGGCAAAAATAATGACAACTCTTGCGTTTGGGTTTTCTCTGAGTCGACGGATGACCTTGTCAAACTCTCCTTGTTTGGGCTCCCGGGGAATCTTGACAGACTGAGAGATGCATACAAACCCTGGGGGACAAAAAGTTAAGTGGAAATTAGATGATTATTTGAACAAATACCGTATCATATAAACACTTGTGAAAGTAGAGTGCACACAGAGAAGATGGCATGTTTCCCAAAAGTCATCAAGAAAATCACCATGACTTCAAAACTCAGAAAACCATCTGAAAATCGTTGCTGTTGTTGTTGTTCATGGGTGGTTTGGGCATTATCTCAAATCCAGTTATAAAACACAAAACAAGACTTTCAGAGGTGCAATAAAAGTAGGAGATGTGATGTAAAGAGGGCTGAGAGTGGAAGTCCATGTCTGGGAGCATGTGCTGGCACCGTGAGCCGCCACAAGCCCAAAGAACTTCCTTATATCCTGGGTGGCAACCAGGCAGGCAGAGAACGAGTCCAACCCCATCTTATGAAAATAGTCCTCTATGTGCTGCAGCCAAGTCTTGTGTGGGAATTCCTTTGTCATTTTTCCTGTTGTTGGAATCCTCAACATTGAGGGACTTCTGCACTGGATCATGCGCGAAGAAGGCCATAATATTCCTGATCTGCTTCTTCCTAAATAACCACGTATTTGACACAAAGTCATTCCAATGATACTCAAAGATCCTCCAAAGACATTGTCAAGTCAGGTTATTCATTTATTCATTACAATTGTCGAGTCAGGTTATTCATTTATTCATTACAATTGTCGAGTCAGGTTATTCATTTCTTCATTGTAATTGACAAGTCAGGTTATTCATTTCTTCATTGTAATTGACAAGTCAGGTTATTCATTTATTCATTACAATTGTCGAGTCAGGTTATTCATTTATTCATTACAATTGTCGAGTCAGGTTATTCATTTCTTCATTGTAATTGACAAGTCAGGTTATTCATTTCTTCATTGTAATTGACGAGTCAGGTTATTCATTTATTCATTACAATTGTCAAGTCAGGTTATTCATTTCTTCATTGTAATTGACAAGTCAGGTTATTCATTTCTTCATTGTAATTGACGAGTCAGGTTATTCATTTATTCATTACAATTGTCGAGTCAGGTTATTAATTTCTTCATTGTAATTGACGAGTCAGGTTATTCATTTATTCATTACAATTGTTGAGTCGGGTTATTCATTTCTTCATTATAATTGTCGACTCAGGTTATTCATTTCTTCATTGTAATTGACGAGTCAGGCTATTCATTTATTCATTACAATTGTCTAGTCAGGTTATTCATTTCTTCATTATAATTGTCGACTCAGGTTATTCATTTCTTCATTGTAATTGACGAGTCAGGTTATTCATTTATTCATTACAATTGTCGAGTCAGGTTATTCATTTATTCATTACAATTGTTGAGTTGGGTTATTCATTTATTCATTACAATTGTCGAGTCAGGTTATTCATTTCTTCATTGTAATTGACAAGTCAGGTTATTCATTTCTTCATTGTAATTGACGAGTCAGGTTATTCATTTATTCATTACAATTGTCGAGTCAGGTTATTCATTTCTTCATTGTAATTGACAAGTCAGGTTATTCATTTCTTCATTGTAATTGACGAGTCAGGTTATTCATTTATTCATTACAATTGTCGAGTCAGGTTATTCATTTATTCATTACAATTGTTGAGTCGGGTTATTCATTTCTTCATTATAATTGTTGACTCAGGTTATTCATTTCTTCATTGTAATTGACGAGTCAGGCTATTCATTTATTCATTACAATTGTCTAGTCAGGTTATTCATTTCTTCATTATAATTGTCGACTCAGGTTATTCATTTCTTCATTGTAATTGACGAGTCAGGTTATTCATTTATTCATTACAATTGTCGAGTCGGGTTATTCATTTCTTCATTATAATTGTCGACTCAGGTTATTCATTTCTTCATTGTAATTGACGAGTCAGGTTATTCATTTATTCATTACAATTGTCGAGTCAGGTTATTCATTTATTCATTACAATTGTCGAGTCGGGTTATTCATTTCTTCATTATAATTGTCGACTCAGGTTATTCATTTCTTCATTATAATTGTCGACTCAGGTTATTCATTTCTTCAATGTAATTGTCAAGTCAGGTTATTCATTTATTCATTACAATTGTTGAGTCGGGTTATTCATTTCTTCATTGTAATTGTTGAGTCAGGTTATTCATTTATTCATTATAATTGTTGAGTCAGGTTATTCATTTATTCATTACAATTGTTGAGTCAGGTTATTAATTTATTCATTATAATTGTTGAGTCAGGTTATTCATTTATTCATTACAATTGTCGAGTTGGGTTATTCATTTCTTCATTGTAATTGTTGAGTCAGGTTATTCATTTATTCATTATAATTGTCGAGTCAGGTTATTCATTTATTCATTACAATTGTCGAGTTGGGTTATTCATTTCTTCATTGTAATTGTTGAGTAAGGTTATTCATTTATTCGTTACAATTGTCGAGTCAGGTTATTCATTTAGTCATTATAATTGTCGAGTCAGGTTATTCATTTCTTCATTATAATTGTCGAGTCAGGTTATTCATTTAGTCAGTATAATTGTCGAGTCAGGTTATTCATTTCTTCATTGTAATTGTCGAGTCAGGTTATTCATTTCTTCATTATAATTGTTGAGTCAGGTTATGTATTTATTCATTGTAATTGTCGAGTCGGGTTATTCATTTCTTCATTATAATTGTCGACTCAGGTTATTCATTTCTTCAGTGTAATTGTCGACTCAGGTTATTCATTTCTTCATTGTAATTGACGAGTCAGGCTATTCATTTCTTCATTACAATTGTTGAGTCAGGTTATTAATTTCTTCATTGTAATTGACGAGTCAGGTTATTAATTTCTTCATTGTAATTGTCAAGTCAGGCTATTCATTTATTCATTACAATTGTCGAGTCGGGTTATTCATTTCTTCATTGTAATTGTCAAGTCAGGTTATTCATTTATTCATTACAATTGTTGAGTCGGGTTATTCATTTCTTCATTGTAATTGTTGAGTAAGGTTATTCATTTAGTCATTATAATTGTCGAGTCAGGTTATTCATTTCTTCATTGTAATTGTCGAGTCAGGTTATTCATTTCTTCATTATAAATGTTGAGTCAAGTTATTTATTTATTCATTGTAATTGTCAAGTCAGGTTATTCATTTCTTCATTATAATTGTCGAGTCAGTTTATGTATTTATTCATTGTAATTGTCGAGTCGGGTTATTCATTTCTTCATTATAATTGTCGACTCAGGTTATTCATTTCTTCAGTGTAATTGTCGACTCAGGTTATTCATTTCTTCATTGTAATTGACGAGTCAGGCTATTCATTTCTTCATTACAATTGTTGAGTCAGGTTATTAATTTCTTCATTGTAATTGACGAGTCAGGTTATTAATTTCTTCATTGTAATTGTCAAGTCAGGCTATTCATTTATTCATTACAATTGTCGAGTCGGGTTATTCATTTCTTCATTGTAATTGTCAAGTCAGGTTATTCATTTATTCATTACAATTGTTGAGTCGGGTTATTCATTTCTTCATTGTAATTGTTGAGTAAGGTTATTCATTTAGTCATTATAATTGTCGAGTCAGGTTATTCATTTCTTCATTGTAATTGTCGAGTCAGGTTATTCATTTCTTCATTATAAATGTTGAGTCAAGTTATTTATTTATTCATTGTAATTGTCAAGTCAGGTTATTCATTTCTTCATTATAATTGTCGAGTCAGTTTATTCATTTAGTCATTATAATTGTTGAGTCAGGTTATTCATTTCTTCATTATAATTGTCGAGTCAGGTTATTCATTTCTTCATTATAATTGTCGAGTCAGGTTATTCATTTAGTCATTATAATTGTCGAGTCAGGTTATTCATTTCTTCATTATAATTGTCGAGTCATGTTATTCATTTAGTCATTATAATTGTCGAGTCAGGTTATTCATTTCTTCAATAGAATTGTCGAGTCAGGTTATTCATTTAGTCATTATAACTGTCGAGTCAGGTTCATTTCTTCATTATAATTGTCGAGTCAGGTTATTCATTTAGTCATTATAATTGTCGAGTCATGTTATTCATTTCTTCATTATAATTGTCGAGTCATGTTATTCATTTTGTCATTATAATTGTCGAGTCAGTTTATTCATTTAGTCATTATAATTGTCAAGTCAGGTTATTCATTTCTTCATTATAACTGTTGAGTCAGGTTATTCATTTAGTCATTATAATTGTCGAGTCAGGTTATTCATTTCTTCATTGTAATTGTCGAGTCAGGTTATTCATTTCTTCATTATAACTGTTGAGTCAGGTTATTTATTTATTCATTGTAATTGTCAAGTCAGGTTATTCATTTCTTCATTATAATTGTCGAGTCAGTTTATTAATTTCTTCATTGTAATTGTCAAGTCAGGTTATTCATTTCTTCATTATAATTGTCAAGTCAGGTTATTCATTTAGTCATTATAATTGTCAAGTCAGTTTATTCATTTCTTCATTATAATTGTCAAGTGATGTTATTCATTTAGTCATTATAATTGTCGAGTCAGGTTATTAATTTCTTCATTATAATTGTCGAGTCATGTTATTCATTTCGTCATTATAATTGTCGAGTCAGGTTATTCATTTCTTCATTATAATTGTCGAGTCATGTTATTCATTTAGTCATTATAATTGTCGAGTCAGGTTATTCATTTCTTCAATAGAATTGTCGAGTCAGGTTATTCATTTAGTCATTATAATTGTCGAGTCAGGTTATTCATTTCTTCATTATAATTGTCGAGTCAGGTCATTCATTTAGTCATTATAATTGTCGAGTCATATTATTCATTTCTTCATTATAATTGTCGAGTCATGTTATTCATTTTGTCATTATAATTGTCGAGTCAGTTTATTCATTTAGTCATTATAATTGTCAAGTCAGGTTATTCATTTCTTCATTATAATTGTCGAGTCAGGTTATTCATTTAGTCATTAGAATTGTCGAGTCAGGTTATTCATTTCTTCATTATAATTGTCGAGTCAGTTTATTCATTTAGTCATTATAATTGTCGAGTCAGGTTACTCATTTAGTCATTATAATTGTCGAGTCAGGTTATTCATTTCTTCATTATAATTGTCAAGTCAAGTTATTCATTTCTTCATTATAATTGTCGAGTCAGTTTATTCATTTAGTCATTATAATTTTTGAGTCAGGTTATTCATTTCTTCTTATATAATTGTCGAGTGAGGTTATTCATTTAGTCATTATAATTGTCAAGTCAGGTTATTCATTTCTTCATTGTAATTGTCGAGTCAGGTTATTCATTTCTTCATTATAATTGTTGAGTCAGGTTATTTATTTATTCATTGTAATTGTCAAGTCAGGTTATTCATTTCTTCATTATAATTGTCGAGTCAGGTTATTCATTTAGTCATTATAATTGTCGAGTCAGGTTATTCATTTCTTCATTATAATTGTCGAGTCAAGTTATTCATTTCTTCATTATAATTGTTGAGTTAGGTTATTCATTTAGTCATTATAACTGTCGAGTCAGGTTTTCATTTCTTCATTATAATTGTCAAGTCAGGTTATTCATTTAGTCATTATAATTGTCGAGTCATGTTATTCATTTCTTCATTATAATTGTCGAGTCATGTTATTCATTTTGTCATTATAATTGTCGAGTCAGTTTATTCATTTAGTCATTATAATTGTCGAGTCAGGTTATTCATTTCTTCATTGTAATTGTCGAGTCAGGTCATTCATTTAGTCATTATAATTGTCGAGTCATATTATTCATTTCTTCATTATAATTGTCGAGTCATGTTATTCATTTTGTCATTATAATTGTCGAGTCAGTTTATTCATTTAGTCATTATAATTGTCAAGTCAGGTTATTCATTTCTTCATTATAATTGTCGAGTCAGGTTATTCATTTAGTCATTAGAATTGTCGAGTCAGGTTATTCATTTCTTCATTATAATTGTCAAGTCATGTTATTCATTTAGTCATTATAAATGTCGAGTCAGGTTATTAATTTCTTCATTATAATTGTCGAGTCATGTTATTCATTTCGTCATTATAATTGTCGAGTCAGGTTATTCATTTCTTCATTATAATTGTCGAGTCAGGTTATTCATTTAGTCATTATAATTGTCGAGTCAGGTTATTCATTTCTTCAATAGAATTGTCGAGTCAGGTTATTCATTTAGTCATTATAATTGTCGAGTCAGGTTATTCATTTCTTCATTATAATTGTCGAGTCAGGTCATTCATTTAGTCATTATAATTGTCGAGTCATATTATTCATTTCTTCATTATAATTGTCGAGTCATGTTATTCATTTTGTCATTATAATTGTCGAGTCAGTTTATTCATTTAGTCATTATAATTGTCAAGTCAGGTTATTCATTTCTTCATTATAATTGTCGAGTCAGGTTATTCATTTAGTCATTAGAATTGTCGAGTCAGGTTATTCATTTCTTCATTATAATTGTCGAGTCAGTTTATTCATTTAGTCATTATAATTGTCGAGTCAGGTTACTCATTTAGTCATTATAATTGTCGAGTCAGGTTATTCATTTCTTCATTATAATTGTCAAGTCAAGTTATTCATTTCTTCATTATAATTGTCGAGTCAGTTTATTCATTTAGTCATTATAATTGTCGAGTCAGGTTATTCATTTCTTCTTATATAATTGTCGAGTCAGGTTATTCATTTATTCATTATAATTGTCGAGTCAGGTTATTCATTTCTTCATTATAATTCTCGAGTCAGGTTATTCATTTCTTCATTATAATTATAGAGTCATGTTATTCATTTCATCATTATAATTGTCGAGTCAGGTTATTCATTTAGTCATTATAATTGTCAAGTCAGGTTATTCATTTCTTCATTATAATTGTCGAGTCAGGTTATTCATTTCTTCATTATAATTGTTGAGTCAGTTTATTCATTTAGTCATTATAATTGTCAAGTCAGGTTATTCATTTCTTCATTATAATTGTCGAGTCAGTTTATTCATTTCTTCATTATAATTGTCAAGTCAGGTTATTCATTTCTTCATTATAATTGTCGAGTCAGGTTATTCATTTCTTCATTATAATTGTCGAGTCAGTTTATTCATTTAGTCATTATAATTGTCAAGTCAGGTTACTCATTTAGTCATTATAATTGTCGAGTCAGGTTATTCATTTCTTCATTATAATTGTCAAGTCAAGTTATTCATTTCTTCATTATAATTGTCAAGTCAGTTTATTCATTTAGTCATTATAATTTTTGAGTCAGGTTATTCATTTCTTCTTATATAATTGTCGAGTCAGGTTATTCATTTCTTCATTATAATTGTCAAGTCAGGTTATTCATTTCTTCATTATAATTGTCGTGTCAGTTTATTCATTTCTTCATTATAATTGTCAAGTCAAGTTATTCATTTCTTCATTATAATTGTCAAGTCAGTTTATTCATTTAGTCATTATAATTTTTGAGTCAGGTTATTCATTTCTTCATTATAATTGTTGAGTCAGGTTATTCATTTCTTCATTATAATTGTCAAGTCAAGTTATTCATTTCTTCATTATAATTGTCAAGTCAGTTTATTCATTTAGTCATTATAATTTTTGAGTCAGGTTATTCATTTCTTCTTATATAATTGTCGAGTCAGTTTATTAATTTCTTCATTATAATTGTCAAGTCAGGTTATTCATTTCTTCATTATAATTGTCGAGTCAGGTTATTCATTTCTTCATTATAATTGTCGAGTCAGTTTATTAATTTAGTCATTATAATTGTCAAGTCAGGTTATTCATTTCTTCAACATAATTGTCAAGTCATGTTATTCATTTAGTCATTATAATTGTCGAGTCAGGTTATTAATTTCTTCATTATAATTGTCGTGTCAGGTTATTCATTTCTTCAATAGAATTGTCGAGTCAGGTTATTCATTTAGTCATTATAATTGTCGAGTCAGGTTATTCATTTCTTCATTATAATTGTCGAGTCAGGTTATTCATTTCTTCATTATAATTGTCGAGTCAAGTTATTCATTTCTTCATTATAATTGTTGAGTTAGGTTATTCATTTAGTCATTATAACTGTCGAGTCAGGTTTTCATTTCTTCATTATAATTGTCAAGTCAGGTTATTCATTTAGTCATTATAATTGTCGAGTCATGTTATTCATTTCTTCATTATAATTGTCGAGTCATGTTATTCATTTTGTCATTATAATTGTCGAGTCAGTTTATTCATTTAGTCATTATAATTGTCGAGTCAGGTTATTCATTTCTTCATTGTAATTGTCGAGTCAGGTCATTCATTTAGTCATTATAATTGTCGAGTCATATTATTCATTTCTTCATTATAATTGTCGAGTCATGTTATTCATTTTGTCATTATAATTGTCGAGTCAGTTCATTCATTTAGTCATTATAATTGTCAAGTCAGGTTATTCATTTCTTCATTATAATTGTCGAGTCAGGTTATTCATTTAGTCATTAGAATTGTCGAGTCAGGTTATTCATTTCTTCATTATAATTGTCGAGTCAGTTTATTCATTTAGTCATTATAATTGTCGAGTCAGGTTACTCATTTAGTCATTATAATTGTCGAGTCAGGTTATTCATTTCTTCATTATAATTGTCAAGTCAAGTTATTCATTTCTTCATTATAATTGTCAAGTCAGTTTATTCATTTAGTCATTATAATTTTTGAGTCAGGTTATTCATTTCTTCTTATATAATTGTCGAGTCAGGTTATTCATTTATTCATTATAATTGTCGATTCAGGTTATTCATTTCTTCATTATAATTCTCGAGTCAGGTTATTCATTTCTTCATTATAATTATAGAGTCATGTTATTCATTTCATCATTATAATTGTCGAGTCAGGTTATTCATTTAGTCATTATAATTGTCAAGTCAGGTTATTCATTTCTTCATTATAATTGTCGAGTCAGGTTATTCATTTCTTCATTATAATTGTCGAGTCAGTTTATTCATTTAGTCATTATAATTGTCAAGTCAGGTTATTCATTTCTTCATTATAATTGTCAAGTCAGTTTATTCATTTCTTCATTATAATTGTCAAGTCAGGTTATTCATTTCTTCATTATAATTGTCGAGTCAGGTTATTCATTTCTTCATTATAATTGTCGAGTCAGTTTATTCATTTAGTCATTATAATTGTCGAGTCAGGTTACTCATTTAGTCATTATAATTGTCGAGTCAGGTTATTCATTTCTTCATTATAATTGTCAAGTCAAGTTATTCATTTCTTCATTATAATTGTCAAGTCAGTTTATTCATTTAGTCATTATAATTTTTGAGTCAGGTTATTCATTTCTTCTTATATAATTGTCGAGTCAGGTTATTCATTTCTTCATTATAATTGTCAAGTCAGGTTATTCATTTCTTCATTATAATTGTTGAGTCAGTTTATTCATTTCTTCATTATAATTGTCAAGTCAAGTTATTCATTTCTTCATTATAATTGTCAAGTCAGTTTATTCATTTAGTCATTATAATTTTTGAGTCAGGTTATTCATTTCTTCATTATAATTGTCGAGTCAGGTTATTCATTTCTTCATTATAATTGTCAAGTCATGTTATTCATTTCATCATTATAATTGTCGAGTCAGGTTATTCATTTAGTCATTATAATTGTCAAGTCAGGTTATTCATTTCTTCATTATAATTGTCGAGTCAGGTTATTCATTTCTTCATTATAATTGTCAAGTGATGTTATTCATTTAGTCATTATAATTGTCGAGTCAGGTTATTAATTTCTTCATTATAATTGTCGAGTCATGTTATTCATTTCGTCATTATAATTGTCGAGTCAGGTTATTCATTTCTTCATTATAATTGTCGAGTCATGTTATTCATTTAGTCATTATAATTGTCGAGTCAGGTTATTCATTTCTTCAATAGAATTGTCGAGTCAGGTTATTCATTTAGTCATTATAATTGTCGAGTCAGGTTATTCATTTCTTCATTATAATTGTCGAGTCAGGTCATTCATTTCTTCATTATAATTGTAGAGTCATGTTATTCATTTAGTCATTATAATTGTCGAGTCAGGTTATTCATTTAGTCATTATAATTGTCAAGTCAGGTTATTCATTTCTTCATTATAATTGTCGAGTCAGGTTATTCATTTCTTCATTATAATTGTCGAGTCAGTTTATTCATTTAGTCATTATAATTGTCAAGTCAGGTTATTCATTTCTTCATTATAATTGTCGAGTCAGTTTATTCATTTCTTCATTATAATTGTCAAGTCAGGTTATTCATTTCTTCATTATAATTGTCGAGTCAGGTTATTCATTTCTTCATTATAATTGTTGAGTCAGGTTATTCATTTAGCCATTATAATTGTCGAGTCGGGTTATTCATTTAGTCATTATAATTGTCGAGTCAGTTTATTCATTTAGTTATTATAATTGTCGAGTCAGGTTATTCATTTAGTCATTATAATTGTCGAGTCAGGTTATTCATTTAGTCATTATAATTGTCGAGTCGGGTTATTCATTTAGTCATTATAATTGTCGTGTCAGTTTATTCATTTAGTTATTATAATTGTCGAGTCAGGTTATTCATTTAGTCATTATAATTGTCGAGTCAGGTTATTCATTTAGTTATTATAATTGTCGAGTCAGGTTATTCATTTAGTCATTATAATTGTCGAGTCGGGTTATTCATTTAGTCATTATAATTGTCGTGTCAGTTTATTCATTTAGTCATTATAATTGTCGAGTCAGGTTATTCATTTAGTCATTATAATTGTCGAGTCGGGTTATTCATTTAGTCATTATAATTGTCGAGTCGGGTTATTCATTTAGTCATTATAATTGTCGTGTCAGTTTATTCATTTAGTTATTATAATTGTCGAGTCGGGTTATTCATTTAGTCATTATAATTGTCGAGTCGGGTTATTCATTTAGTCATTATAATTGTCGTGTCAGTTTATTCATTTAGTTATTATAATTGTCGAGTCAGGTTATTCATTTAGTCATTATAATTGTCGAGTCAGTTTATTCATTTAGTTATTATAATTGTCGAGTCAGGTTATTCATTTAGTCATTATAATTGTCGAGTCAGGTTATTCATTTAGTCATTATAATTGTCGAGTCGGGTTATTCATTTAGTCATTATAATTGTCGAGTCAGTTTATTCATTTAGTTATTATAATTGTCGAGTCAGGTTATTCATTTAGTCATTATAATTGTCGAGTCAGGTTATTCATTTAGTCATTATAATTGTCGAGTCGGGTTATTCATTTAGTCATTATAATTGTCGAGTCCGGTTATTCATTTCTTCATTTTTGTCTTACAGACTCTAAGCTCCATTGTTTTTCATGTAACAAACCTTGTTTGCAGCTGCACAGATGGAACTCACAGACTCTCCTTCAAGGTCGAAAACTTTGATAACATTCATACTTAGTGAGAGTTTTCATGGGAAAACTGAACTGTTTTACTTAGTTTCACTTTCTGGAAAAATGCTCAATGCTCTATTTTACTGCTAAAATGTACGTAACTGTTTGTAATAGCCCCGCCTTTCTCTGTTTGCACAAAAACAGCAGTTTTCACTGTATGATGCACACTGTATTCTCAGAATCTGTGTGACTTGGAAGCTTTGAATTAAAAGCCTGTGTTTATCAACAATCACTCAATTTTCTCATTTTTTTCATTTCCACCAACAGCTTCAGACAACTCGGCTCAAAGTCATTTTTCGGCCTCAACAACACTTAGTACTAGTGATGCGTTGGTCAACCAGTCGTCTGTGAGCACCCATAGGTGAATCCAAGGGTCAGGCGGGTGGGGTTAAGCTTGGAAAGAAAATCCTGTGGGTGCAAGCAGGGCAGCTCAAAAAGTGACAGAGTTCCCACTCGTGTCATGTTGTGTGGTCGAGAACGCTCACATGTGCCACATTACTTTATTACCTCATTTTGTGGTTCCTGGTTGTGCTCTTCTTTCATTTAGTATCTTCCTCTGTGTTCTTTAATTTATTCTTCTGTAATTGGTGTTTTCTCTTTGGCTGGAGTGCGTTTCCTCTGTGCCCTCCCTGTGGTGTGGATGTTTTGCTGGAACCCATGGGGCTAATTCTTCTTGTTTGCACCAGTGTCTATGCTTTTTTAAATTGTGGATTCAGTAAGAAAGCATATTTTACCTCAATGACACGGATTCCATCACAACAAAGAAAGTAAAACAGGAAGCACCACCAGGACCCCAAAAACTTGGTCCTTCAACACCTCTGTCCAGTGAGCTCATGATTACATAAACTTTTCCCAGTTGTCTCGCAGTCTTAAAGTCCAAGGACCCAGAGATACAAACGTCAATGCTGAGAGAAGTGAATCATAAGCCTATGTTCAGCACTTGCATTTTTACTTTATCCGCAACAATTCTAAATCCGGACTCCTCACTCAGCTTCACAAGTGCACCAAATCATGACAAGATCAAGAACAGGAATCAGGGATTTCTGACGTCTGCCAATCCAGATTCAAATCACCTCCAAAATTCAGTGGAGTCTTCCATGCCCTAATATCTATCTGTGGTGAAAAGTTTGTCAAAATCCGTGCAGTAGTTTTGACATAATCCTGCTAACAGTAATCCTTCAGTGCCTATATAAACTGAAACTTGATTCAGGATCTGGATTCAGATCCAGAGCACCTCCAGAATTTAATAGGTTCTTCCATGGCCTAATATCTATCTGCGGTGAAAATTTTGTCAAAATCGGTGCAGTAGTTTTGACGTAATCTTGCGATAAAACAGACAGACAAATAGATATATAAACGCCAATGATTTTATTATGTCCTTGGCGGATGTAATAAACCTTTCCTCACCAACAGAGACACCCAATTTGCTGGACACCAAAACCTTAAAGCCATCCTGTGCAAGACATTAAACTTCATCCAGGGCGGAGGTGACGTTCTATTTTGCACTTTTCCCTTTTGAGGGTTTGTGGTGGGTTTGTCACTTCAGCAACTGAAACTTGTTCACGCTCTTGCCTCAAATCAAGAAGGTCCAGGGTTCAAAACCCATTGAACTTCAAATTTCCAGCACATCTGGAATGACATCAGGAAGGACATCAAGTGTAAAACATGCCGCTCTACACCACAAAAATGGGCTAAACTCAAATTCAAATTTATTAACTTATTGTGCCAATTCACAATAAAATCACCTCAAGGCGCTTCACACAACAAAACATGAAAAACACAACAAAAGGACGTGAAAGATTAAAACATGATAAACAACCCATAAAAAGTCCAAATAATAAAAATATAATATACATAATAACATACATAAAATACTAATGACAAAACTGGGAAAACAAGTGGGTCTTAAGTCTTGATTTAAAAGTTTCCACAGTGTCCAACTGCTTTATATGCACTGGGAGATCGTTCCACAGGGCATGGACATGATAAAAAGAAGCCCTGTGTCCGGCAGACTTTTTATTAACCCTGGGAACACAGAGGAGTCTGGTACCCGAGCCGGTACGTAGGGCCCAACCAGGTCCGCCAGGTAGGGAGGTGCCAGCATGTGAACAATTTTGTAGACCAGTAGCAAAACCTTAAAATCCGATCTCACAGAGACAGGACGCCAGTGAAGGGATGCTACAATGGGCGTAATATGATCACATGCTCTGCTTCGTGTCAAAAGTCTTGCAGCACCATTTTGAACCAGTTGAAGACCCCTAGTGCTGGACTGCAGTAAACCAGAAAATAAAGCATTGCAATAGTCCAATCTGGAAGAGATAAATGCATGCATCAGAGTCTCAACATCAGTCATAGACAGCATGGGAAGAATCTTCACTATATTTCACAGATGGAAGAAAGCAGTCCTCGTAATGACTACAAAGACAAAGTAGGATGAAAAATTACCCCAAGATTCCTAACTTTGTCTGTATGATGTACAACAAACAAATCTAAGTTAAGCACTAGCTGGTCAAATTGATGCCGATGTCTCGCTGGACCAAGAACCATCATTTCAGTCTTATCAGAGTTTAAAAGTAAGAAGTTACTAGACATCCAACTTCTCACTGCTGCAAGGCAATCTTCTAAGGATTTAATTTGTATAAGATTACCAGCAGTTATCGGCATGTACAGTTGAGTATCAGATCATTCACCACTTTAGTGAGAGCCGTCTCTGTAGAATGATATTTCCTAAAAGCAGACTGCAGTGGCTCAAAAAGATTATTCTCAGTAAGGTGGTCCACAAGATGCCGTGAAATGACTTTTTCCAGAATTTTAGAACAAAATGATAGAGTCGATATTGGCCTATAATTTTTCAATACAGTAGGACAGGGGTGTCCAAGTTCGGTCCTCGAGATCTACCGTCCTGACACTCTTAGTTGTCTCCCTGTTCCAACACACCTGAATCCAGTGAAAGACTCATTAGCAGGTGTTTAATGAGCCTTTCATTGCCACTGTGTCAAACAAGAACTTTGAGTTATGCTTGTTTTTAATTAATCAAATCAGAGTAATAGGTCCACTTTGTAGCCAACAGTGCATGCTTATAATCTAACATAGCATCATGCCACGCAAGGTGGACACCTCTATGCCATTTCCGTCCGAAACCTCTAACCTTCTGTCTGAGGTCACGCAAGTAACTATTGAACCAAGGCAACTGTACCTTGGGAAGGCATGGCCTTAATAGAGGAGCTGCAATCTTATCAAGTGTCATTTTGAGCACCGAATTTAAGCTGTCTGCAATACCATGCACAGATTGAGCATTCTCTTAGCCTGAAGCTAAATTTCAGGCAGTGTAGCTTTGAGTTCAGTCATAATTGATGGTCTAATGCGTCGCCGCAGTCATAGACAAGGTTGTTGCTCCACTAAATGTGGCAGCATAAATGTAAACCTAATAAATGAGTGGTCAGATACGGAAGCCGACAGAGGCCCTTTTTGTAATACTTTTTTAATTCACCCTGTTATCCCGAGATAACGACATAATTAATTCAGGATCTCGAGAAAACAACACAACTAATTCAAGATCTCGAGAAAACAAAGCCTTTGTTTTGAGATCTCAAGAAAACAAAACAATTATTTCATGATCTTGAGTAAACAGCTGACAAATGGGTCATTCAGGTAGGCTACGCCAAGAGGCTTGTATGATGACTTCGGGGCTATATCTCATTCTGTATAGATGCAACACTGGTCTTTAGAATGTCTGGAATAATCGATCACCTAATAACGCAATATTTTGATCAGGGGTTGACACAGGCAGAGATTGCATTAAGTCTTTTAATAATTTTCTCAAGATCATTAAATAATTGTTTTGTTTTTTCGAGATCACGGAATAATTATCTGTTTGCTCGAGATCACGGAATAAAAGTGTTGTTTTCTCGAGATCTCTAATTAATTATGTCGTTATCTCGGCATAACAAGGTGAATTAAAAAAGATTATATGAAGTCCTATGTCGGCTCCCGTAGTCAGAGGCCACCAATACAAGGGGTAATATATTGATATTTGTGACAGCAAAGCCATGTGTGAGAACCAAATCCAGGGTATTTCCACTAGGGCTTATTTACATGAATGTTAAAATCACCAATATTCAAAATATTATCTGCAATAGTTGACAAATTAGAAATGAACACACGAAATTCATCTAAGAATTCAGAGTATGGGCCAGGGGGCCTATAAACAGTGATAAAATAACACAACTGGTTTCCAAAGCCAAAACAGTCACAGGCTTTTCACATATCTTGGGCTAGAAAAATAACTCTGTCCCTTAGCAAAGGTAGTAGTAGATGCACGCGTCACTATACAAATTAAGCTATATAGACTCAGAACAAATACAGTATATGATGAGGCACAAACTATCAGTTATCATTCATGACACGAAAATTCACTGTAAATTCACTGGTCACTGTATCCATTTACCCAAAGAATACTCAGAAACCCAAAAATAAGGAAGCAAAATCCTTCATTTCCAAGAAGAGCAACTGATGGATAATTGGCTCCTTAAGAGAAAAAACAACCTTTCTTTTTGAGAAGTTGTCAAGATAACATCCCCTCCTCCTTCCCCCAAGGAAGACTTGTCATGTGGTTTAACTTTTTCCAAATCATATGAGTACTAGCGCCACTACAAAAGACACACACACACACAATCTATTCCAAGAAATACATAATTTCTACACTTATTTTATTGTATTTATTTGTGGAGAAAAATCATAAGGAGGTACTGTCCCCCCCAAAAGTCAGTTGTTTCTTGACTATAGCACACCTTCAGGTCCTAAACAAACTGAATATCTCAAACAGGATTACTTCAAGGGGGCTCAGAGTGAGCCTCAATCCGGAATGCTAAGGTGGATGACTGTTTCTGAAGAAATGAGCAGTTTGGGCGCCGCCTTCCTACAGTACATACGGTATAGGCTAAATACTCTATAAATACTACACAATGGTCAATGTCATTGAGAATCAAAGAGGTTAAATATCAGTAGGTTATGATGTTATTAACCATTAGGAGCCATTCTACTGGAAATTTAAAGGTTCCCAGTGCTTCAAGTAAGAGATATTGAGTATACGAGGGCTGTCCGTAAAGTATAGGTCCTTTTTATTTTTTTCTAAAACTATATGGATTTCATTCATATGTTTTTACGTCAGACATGCTTGAACCCTCGTGCGCATGCGTGAGTTTTTCCACGCCTGTCGGTGACGTCATTCGCCTGTGAGCACTCCTTGTGGGAGGAGTCGTCCAGCCCCTCGTCGGAATTCCTTTGTCTGAGAAGTTGCTGAGAGACTGGTGCTTTGTTTGATCAAAATTTTTTCTAAACCTGTGAGACACATCGAAGTGGACATGGTTCGAAAAATTAAGCTGGTCTTCAGTGAAAATTTTAACAGCTGATGAGAGATTTTGAGGTGATTCTGTCGCTTTAAGGACTTTTCACGGTGCGAGACGTCGCGCAGCGCTCTCAGGCAGCGTCATCAGCCTGTTTCAAGCTTAAAACCTCCACATTTCAGGCTTTATTGATCCAGGACGTCGTGAGAGAACAGAGAAGTTTCAGAAGAAGTCGGTTTCAGCATTTTATCCGGATATTCCACTGTTAAAGGAGATTTTTTTAATGAAAGACGTGCAGGCGGATTGCAGCGTCGGCTCGCAGCCGCCGCGACGCTCCGTCACAGGAAAAACACCTCTGTTGGAAGCCTTGAGGACAAGTTGGAACATCTCCAGCTGATAAACAATTTCTCATATACTCACTCCACTGAAAGCCATCAAAAGCCGCCTGGATTTTACAAATGGTTATCAACACGGAGGTGTTTTTCCTGTGCCGCCGCGCCGCGTCGGCTGCGTCCCGACGCGCGGACCTGTCCGCACGTCTTTCATAAAAAAAATCTCCTTTAACAGTGGAATATCCGGATAAAATGCTGAAACCAACTTCTTCTGAAACTTCTCTGTTCTCTCACGATGTCCTGGATCAATAGAGCCTGAAATGTGGAGGTTTTCAGCTTGAAACAGGCTGATGACGCCGCCTGAGAGCGCTGCGCGACGTCTCGCACCGTGAAAAGTCCTTAAAGCGACAGAATCACCTCAAAATCTCTCATCAGCTGTTAAAATTTTCACTGAAAACCAGCTTAATTTTTCGAACCATGTCCACTTCGATGTGTCTCACAGGTTTAGAAAAAATTTTGATCAAACAAAGTGCCAGTCTCTCAGCAACTTCTCAGACAAAGGAATTCCGACGAGGGGCTGGACGACTCCTCCCACAAGGAGTGCTCACAGGCGAATGACGTCACCGACAGGCATGGAAAAACTCACGAATGCGCACGAGGGTTCAAGCATGTCTGACGTAAAAACATATGAATGAAATCCATATAGTTTTTGAAAAAAATAAAAAGGACCTATACTTTACGGACAGCCCTCGTAGATTAGTCTACTGGAATTGGACATCTTGCTGGCCTTCAACAAGATGTTCTTTCATTGCCCAAACAATCCCATGAGTCATTGCACAATTAAAAAAGAAAAATCCCAAAAGGAAAAAAAGGACACTTTTGGTCTCCATATGTACAACTGTAAATAAGTAATGTTTATAAGTAAAGTATAAATAAGTACTAAAAACTAGTACTAAAATATGAGTTATACCCACTACACTAGCTTGGCACATGCATCTGTTATACCCCTGTCACACGAGTTGCACGAAAGCCAAACAAAAGGTGATTCAAACAACATTCGTGCAATTCCTGCTGCATTCAAACTGCACGCCAACGCCTCATACAACAGCATTCTAAAGCAGTTGGCACATTCCTGTGGCCACGAACACATCCACTTAACATTCATGTTTTACTCGTGCTGGAAATATTCGAACGGTGGTCGAGTGGCAGTCGTACCACATACTGACTGTCGTACAAATGCTGTATGATATTCATATGGCAATTTGTATGGAATTCAAACCATTTGAATTGCGTTCGAAGGGCTGTACGAATCATTCAAGCAGGTTGAATCCTGGCCAAATGTCTCAACCATCCACTCTGTCATACTAGAGCACGAATGAGCACTAATACTGTACATTTGTACAACATCATTTGTGCAATTCAAGCTGCAGTCAAATTCCTCGGACAGCATCCATGAGGCATGAGGAGGTAATAATTAAAGGAAGGGCTGTGGGACAGAAGACTCGCTCTTTTCAAATGGAGTGGGACACACATAAAGTCTGACTGTGTGGACATCCAGCAAGAAAACATCTTTTCTGCTGCCTTCTTTTTTCAACTTGTGACTGTCTGGACTCAAATGGGATATTGTGACCTGAAGAATTTTCTCATCAAACACGAGCGCTTGACCACTGACATTTGAAGCCAGAAAGGACAACTTTCTTCCCTGGCAGTGATCTCCACTGAAACAGAGACACTTTAAAACTGAAGGACGATAAGGAACATTAACAAACAAGTTACTGATGCTTTTGTTCAGAAGGAGCGGCACATGTAAGACCATAATAATTTTTTTTTAATTAAATGTGCTTTTTTGTGTGCTACAGTTTCTATGTGTAAATAATGCTGATATGAGATTTTACACATAACCCGTTAACTGCTGTCAATCAAACAGTAAGTTGTGACGAAGTCAGTGCCTTTCCAGCCGCCAGCATCACTGCATGTCACTGTTCAGGGGAGGTGATGGTCTAATGGTTAAACCACTGGGCCTCGGTTCAAATCTCATCCTGACTGGAAAATCACTAAGGGCCCTTGGGCCATGTCCTTAATCCCCTAGTTGCTCCCAGTGTATAGTGAGTACCTTGTATGGCAGCAGCCTCACATCGGGGTGAATGTGAGGTATTATTTGTAAAGCTCTGTGAGCGTCTGATGCAGATGGAAAAGGGCTATATAAATGCAGTCCATTTACCATTCATTTCTTATACCCGCTTACTCCAAAGAAGTGTCATGGGGAGTGGAGCCTATACCAGCAGTCATGGAGTGCAAGGAGGGGCACACCCTGGACAGGATGCCAGTCTGCCGCAGGGTCACATAGATTCACACCAGTAAGCATGCATACGGTCAATTCAAAGTTCCTAATTCACCTAACCTGCATGTCTTTGGAAGTGGGAGGAAGCCGGAGCATCTGGAGGAAACCCATGCAAACACAGGGAGAACATGCAAACTCCACACAGAAAGGACTAAACAGGAGGTGATCCCATACTTGTCTTGCTATGAGGCAACAGTGCTAACCACTAAGCCACCATGCCACCCTGAATTTTGAAATGACGGAAAAAATATATATATAAAAATAAAAAAAAAACAGGCTTCTGTATATAAAAGTATATATAATGTATATCTATATGTATATAAAAGCTACCAAGATGCCCAGACAATATACAGGGCAGGTCAGTAAAATGTTACCACTTCATTAATTCATACAATTTCCAAAATAACAAAGATTTATTCCTCATTTTCAGGAACATCAATTCCTGAAAATGAAAAAGAGATTCAGAGAATCCCTCTTGAGATGTGTGGCAATGTCATCACAAACTTCAATGTGCATGTTGCAGCTGTAATCCAAGGAAGGGGAGCGTGGATTGAAAATGTCATCAATTACTGAACTGTGCGGAAAACAAGAGACAAAGTGGGAAACGTTTAGTATCAAATGTTAATTTGATGCTTCTGTTACAAGTCTGTACATAAAATTTTAAAATAAGTTCTCATTTCTCATTTGTGTGTATATATATATATATATATATATATATATATATATATATATATATATATATATATATATATATATATATATATATATAAAATCATAGAATATGACAGATGGATGAATGAATTGTGTATGTTGCCTGAGGGCATTTTCATCATGTCACTTGACTGAAACAGGCTCCATTCATAACTCATTCTGAGTACAGTTGTTGCACCTGGATGTGTGAGAAGCGGGTGAACCACTTTGCAGCGTTTCACATGCTATAATACAGCGCTATCCTGTTGTTCTCTTAATAATGTTCCCAGTAAAATGAATAACCGCTAACAATGACAAATAGCCACTGCAGCGGCAGCCAGTCGGTCTAATGCACAAAGCTTAAGCAGGTTGTGCGTTTTGTGCCAAAGAGGTATGTTTGAACTAATATTCACATACAATAATTCAGTCTCATTTTTGTTGAACAAATCTTAACCCAGGTGTCTACCACAGAAAAGCAGATGATGTCACAGCAGCATGCTCATGTTGTGTTATTCACACGTTCGTAACATCTGTTCCTGAGGATTCCAGTGCTGGGATGTGATGAGGGCAGAGCAAAAACTGTGTTGGCATCTGCTGACCTTTTCTGTTGCTTCTGGTCATAATCACTGTCTTGAACTGTTCTTATCCATGTGGCAGTTTGTGTTATCCAAAGACTTTTCCTTAAATTTGCACCGTCCGTGGTCATTCCTGATGAAAACAATAGCTGCTGTTCATACTGCTCATTAACAGCATGACAAACAAAATATTAAGGATGTTGACCTGTGCAAAACCACAGGTTCTAGATGTGGTCGTTTGCAGTAGTGGGCACAGTTCAGCTAATCTGATACGGAGTGGCTATACACCCAACCGCTGGTTCAATAAAGTAAATGTGCGAGCATATACGTCCAACCACAACCGACCAATGAGCACGCTTGTAAATTCACTTCTGGTTTCAACGCGGGGGGGGGGCAGATATTTTCTCATCAGCTGTGGGAGGGTTCGCAGCCTGCGGAGGGGCTGTGATCTAAAGTGGTTCTGTTTGGCTCATCACACCCAGGGAACTGTGTCAAACTAACACCATCTTACAGGCAACAAGCACCATTTTGTTCAGAAAAACTGTTTCGTCGTCATTAACAGGCTTCCGTTCAAAATGATTATGAAGTTTGTTTGCTTTCATCCATTGCTATGTTTTTTTTTTTTGCAGTAATTAAAGACAGCGCCATTAAAGGTGTCAAACATATGCCTCTTTTCACGCTGCAATAGAGTCTTAACAAAGTGGTATAAAAAAATGTAGTTCAGATGCACAAAACGTGTCAAATACACGATCATGGATGGGCGAATAAGATAAGACATTATATTTATCTGCCCAGCGGTTGGGCGTGTAATGTTCAATGTATGACTTAACTGCCCAGTGGTTGGGTGAATAGCCTTTGCCAATCCGATAACAGATAATTGTCAGAGCTAATGTTTTTGCTCGCGGATTAGCTTTTCAGATAAACATTAAAACCATCAGAAATTTAGTTCCGATAACTTTCAGTCTGATAACATTTTTATTTATTTATTTATTTATTTATTTTGATGGTAAAGTGAGCAAAGTTTAACAGTCAAAAACATTTGTAAACCCTAAAATCAAACATTTTAGTCTGTTGTGTGTTTGTGGCAGACTGGCTGCCTGTCGCTTGCTGATGATGTCATCATTAAGCTCAAGATGTGATTGGCTGGTTGACGCAGGGAGCATTGTGCGTAGTGTAGTTCAGGTTCACTTTGGACGTTTCACTGTTACCGTCCACTCGACACAAACAAAACAGACTATCCATCCATCCATGCATTTTCTTCCGCTTTATCCGGAGTCGGGTCGCGGGGGCAGCAGCTGAAGCATAGCCGCCCAGACCTCTCAAGTCACACACACCTCCCCCAGCTCCTCTGGGGGAACCCCAAGGCGTTCCCAAGCCAGCCGAGAGATGTAGTCCCTCCAGCGTGTCCTGGGTCTTTCCTGGGGCCTCCTCCCAATGAGACGTGCCCGGAACACCTCTCCAGTGAGGCATCCAGGTGGCATCCGGAAAAGATGCCCGAGCCACCTCAACTGACTCCTTTCGATGTGGAGGAGCAGCCTTAACTATAAGCTTTAGCAAAAAGGAAAGGGTGAGGAGGAGCTCCTCACCCTATCTCTAAGGGAGCGCCCAGCCACCCTGCGGAGGAAACTCATCTCGGCCGCTTGTACTTGTGATCTTGTTCTTTCGGTCATGAGCCAAATCTCATGACCATAGGTGAGGATCGGAACGTAGATTGATCGGTAAATCGAGAGCTTTGCCCCCGTACTCAGCTCTCTCTTCACCACGACGGTCCGATACAACGACCGTATCACTGCAGATGCTGCACCGATCCGTCTATCGATCTCACGCTCCATCTGTCCCTCACTCGTGAACAAGACCCCGAGATACTTAAATGGTAAATGGACTGCATTTATATAGCGCTTTTCCATCTGCATCAGATGCTCAAAGCGCTTTACAATTATGCCTCACATTCACCCCAATGTCAGGGTGCTGCCATACAAGGCGCTCACTACACACCGGGAGCAATAGGGGATTAAAGGCCTTGCTCAAGGGCCCTTAGTGATTTTCCAGTCAGGCGGGGATTTGAACCCATGATCTTCTAGACTCAAGCCCACTTAAACTCCTCCACTTGAGGCAAGGACACTCCACCGACCTGAAGAGGACAAAGCACCTTTTTCCGGTCGAGAACCATGGCCTCGGATTTGGAGGTGCTGATTTTCATCCCGGACGCTTCACACTCGGCTGCAAACCGCCCCAGTGCACGCTGAAGGTCCTGATTCGATGAAGCCAACAGAACCACATCGTCCGCAAACAGCAGAGATGAGATTCTGTGGTTCCCAAACCAGACCCCCTCTACATCCTGGCTGTGCCTAGAAATTCTGTCCATAAAAATAATGAACAGAACCGGTGACAAAGGGCAGCCCTGGCGGAGGCCAACACGCACTGGAAACAGGTTTGACTTACTACCGGCAATGAGAACCAAGCTCCTGCTGTGGTCGTACAGGGACCGGATAGCCCTTAGCAAAGGACCCCGGACCCCATACTCCCGGAGCACTCCCTACAGGGTGCCCCAAGGGTCACGGTCGAACGCCTTCTCCAGATCCACAAAACACATGTGGACTGGTTGGGCGAACTCCCATGAACCCTCGAGCACCCAATGGAGCGTGTAGAGCTGGTCCAGTGTGCCATGACTGTTGTGAAAGTGTAGTGACATGGACCCACAACAGGGGGCGCAAATGAACGGTCAATAGATGAGCCAAAAAGTAACAATTTAATGTTGTGAAGGTGCACAACGAATACACAGACAATCTCAGAATATGATAACAGTCAATCCACAAAGGTGACGTGTGGGCAGGCTCGAGGATAGAAGACGTCTGTCCTGAGAAGAGCCGGAACCACACGATTTCCGCCGCCACCGAACCTGGTGAATACTGGAGCCGCCAAGTCCCGAATTCCCAGGTGATCACCGTCCCCGACTGTTGGATCTGGTACTGCTGGCGAAGAACAAAGGCAGTCAAGTGTGGGTGTGTGTACACCCTGTAACAACAACGGTGGGAATGCCACCTCCACCTCTAACACACACTCGTGCAGCGTCTGTTTAACCACTTATCTGACGGACGTAGGACGAAACAGTCGCGACCCACGCCGGTCCTCTGGTTGACAGCTGCAAAACAATAGCTCTTAGAATCAATTAATATAGGCAGAGAAAGTTACCTCCAAAGAAGTACGATATCTCGGCAACGAGGTGGAGATGACGTCTGGTCTTTATGGAGTGAGATGCTGTAGAGTAGATGGGTGACAGCTGTCAAGAGATAATGAGTGACAGCTGTCACCCCCGGCTGTGTCCGTGGCGGCAGCGCCCTCTCGTGCCTGAAGCCCGCACTTCAGGCAGGGCGCCCACTGGTGGTGGGCCAGCAGTACCTCCTCTTCTGGCGGCCCACACAACAGGACCCCCCCCCCCTCAACGGGCGCCTCCTGGCGCCCGACCAGGCTTGTTTGGGTGACGGTGGTAGAAGTCGGCCAGGAGGGCCGGATCCAGGATGAAGCTCCTCTTCACCCAGGAGCGTTCTTCGGGTCCATACCCCTCCCAGTCCACCAAATACTGGAACCCCCGGCCCATCTGACGGACGTCCAGGAGCCGGCGCACCGTCCAAGCCGGCTCCCCGTCGATGATCTGAGCAGGAGGCGGCGCCGGTCCGGGAGCACAGAGGGGTGAGGTGTGGTGAGGTGGATCCGCAGTGAAGCCGGGAGTTGGAGCTTCACTGCGGCAGGACTGAGGACTTTGAGGATCTTGTATGGTCCGATATATCTGTCCTTGAGTTTCGGGGAGTCCACCTGGAGGGGGATGTCCTTCGTGGATAGCCACACCTCCTGCCCAGGCTGGTAAGCAGGGGCCGGGGATCGCCGGCGGTCTGCATGGGTCTTCGCCCTCATCCGGGCCTTCAACAAGGCAGAACGGGCGGAGCGCCACACCCGACAGCACTTCCGCAGGTGGGCCTGGACCGAGGGCACACCGACCTCTCCCTCCACCATGGGAATCAACGGGGGCTGATACCCCAAACATACCTCAAATGGGGAGAGGCCAGTGGCAGAGGACACCTGGCTGTTATGCGCATACTCGATCCAGGCCAGATGTTTACTCCAGGCCGTCGGGTGTGCGGACGTCACACAGCGCAGGGCTTGCTCCAATTCCTGATTGGCCCGTTCTGCCTGGCCATTGGTCTGCGGGTGATACCCGGACGAGAGGCTCACAGTAGCCCCCAGTTCCCAGCAGAAGCTCCTCCAGACGTGTGAGGAGAACTGGGGACCACGATCAGAGACAATGTCGATGTGTATCCCATGCAGACGGACGACGTGGTGGACCAGGAGGTCTGCTGTCTCCTGGGCTGTTGGGAGCTTCAGGAGGGCCACGAAGTGGGCCGCCTTGGAGAATCGGTCCACTATCGTGAAGATGGTGGTGTTGCCCTGGGACGGCGGGAGGCCCGTGACGAAATCCAGGCCGATGTGGTACCAGGGGCGATGAGGCACAGGTAGCGGCTGGAGAAGTCCTTGGGACCTTTTATGGTCTGCCTTGCCCCTGGCACAGGTGGTGCAGGCCTGGATGTACTCCCGGACGTCGGCCTCCATAGACGCCCACCAGAAGCGCTGCCGGACAACTGCCACAGTCCTTCGCACCCCTGGATGACAGCAGAGCTTGGAACCGTGACAGAAGTCCAAGGCTGCAGCTCTGGCCTCTGCTGGGATGTACAAATGGTTCTTCGGACCAGTTCCTGGGTCCGGGCTCCGTGCCAGGGCCTCCCGGACGATCTTCTCCACGTCCCAGGTGAGGGTGGCCACGATAGTGGACTCAGGCAGGATGGGCTCCGGTGGATCCGACAGTGCAGTTTTGACCTCCTCTTCGTGTACCCAGGACAAGGCATCCGACCTCTGGTTCTTGGTCCTGGGGCGATAGGTGATCCGGAAGTCAAAACGCCCGAAGAACAGTGACCAGCGGGCTTGCCTGGGGTTCAGCCGCTTGGCGGTCCTGATATACTCCAGGTTCCGATGGTCAGTGAAAACCGTGAACGGCACAGACGCTCCCTCCAACAGGTGTCTCCACTCCTCAAGAGCCTCTTTCACCGCAAGGAGTTCTCGACTGCCGACGTCATAGTTCCGTTCAGCCGGGGTCAACCTGCGTGAAAAGTAGGCACACGGGTGAAGAACCTTATCAGTCTCTCCGCTCTGGGATAGCACGGCTCCTATCCCTGAGTCAGAGGCGTCCACTTCAACCACGAACTGGCGGCTAGGGTCGGGCTGCACCAAAACTGGCGCAGTAGAGAACCGTCGTTTCAACTCCTTGAACGCGGCTTTGCACCGATCCGACCAGGTGAAGGGGACTTTTGGAGAGGTCAGGGCTGTCAGGGGGCTAACTACCTGACTGTAGCCCTTAATGAACCTCCTATAGAAATTAGCGAAGCCGAGGAACTGTTGCAGCTTCCTACGGCTTGTTGGTTGGGGCCAATCTCTCACCGCTGCAACCTTGGCCGGATCAGGGGCGACGGAGTTAGAGGAGATGATAAACCCCAGGAAGGACAAAGACGTGCGGTGAAACTCGCACTTCTCGCCCTTCACAAACAGTCGGTTCTCTAACAACTGCTGCAGGACCTGACGTACATGCTGGACATGGGTCTCAGGATCTGGAGAAAAGATGAGAATATTGTCCAGATATACGAAGACGAATCGGTGCAGGAAGTCCCGCAAGACGTCGTTAACCAAGGCTTGGAACGTCGCGGGGGCGTTGGTGAGGCCGAACGGCATGACCAGGTACTCAAAGTGACCTAACGGGGTGTTAAATGCTGTCTTCCATTCGTCTCCCTTCCGGATACGAACCAGGTGATACGCATTTCTAAGATCCAGCTTAGTAAAGATTTTGGCTCCATGCAGGGGGGTGAACACGGAATCCAACAATGGCAACGGGTATCGGTTGCGAACCGTAATCTCATTCAGCCCCCTGTAATCAATGCATGGACGGAGTCCGCCATCTTTCTTGCCCACAAAAAAGAAACCTGCCCCCATCGGGGAGGTGGAGTTCCGGATCAGCCCGGCAGCCCGGCAGTCCCGGATGTAGGTCTCCATTGATTCGCGCTCAGGTCGTGAGAGGTTGTACAGCCTGCTGGACGGGAACTCAGCGCCTGGAACCAAATCAATGGCACAATCGTATGGACGGTGCGGGGGAAGGGTGAGTGCCAGATCCTTGCTGAAGACGTCAGCAAGATAGTGGTACTCAACCGGCACTGCCGTCAGATTGGGAGGGACTTTGACCTCCTCCTTAGCCTGTAAACCGGGAGGAACCGAGGATCCTAAACACACAGGCAGGTTTCGCTCCACTGAACCACCACCCCAGACGGCCAATCAATCCGGGGATTGTGCTTCAACATCCATGGGAAGCCCAAAATCACGCGGGAGGTAGAAGGAGTTACAAAAAACTCAATCTCCTCCCAATGGTTTCCAGACACCACCAGAGTTACTGGTTGTGTCTTGTGTGTGATTAAAGGGAGGAGGGTGCCATCTAGTACCCGCACCTGCAATGGCGAAGGAAGCGCCACCAGAGGGAGCCCTACCTCCCTTGCCCATCTGCTGTCTAGCAAATTCCCTTCTGACCCCGTGTCCACCAGTGCTGGGGCTTGAAGGGTTAAATCACCGCTCAGGATTTTGACCCCCCCTTAGCCCAGTCTCTGAGAGCGGTTGTTGTTGTGGCCGTTTGGGGCAGTTTTTCTGTATGTGCTCCTTTGAGCTGCAGAGAAAACACTCCCCGCGGACCAGCCTCCTCATTTTGGCCCTGTGCGTTTCCCTAACAACATCAGCAGGGGGAGCTGTTGCCCCACGGAGCGCTGCGGCTGTGGAGCGTGGGGAGGGCGGCCCCTTTTCGAACCCGGAAGGGAGAGGGACGGCGCGTATCCGGCCACGTCCTTCACCTCGCTCCCGACGGCGTTCCTCCAACCGATTGTCTAACCGTATAACGAGATCGATAAGCCCATCTAAATCCCGTGGTTCCTCCTTAGCTACCAGATGCTCCTTCAGGACCGATGACAGTCCGTTTATGAAGGTGGCGCGGAGCGCAACGTTATTCCAGCCGGACCTCGCAGCCGCGATGCGGAAGTCGACTGCATATTCGGCTGTGCATTGGCGCCCCTGTCGCATTGACAGCAGCATTGTTGAAGCGGTCTCTCCTCTGTTAGGGTGATCAAACACTGTTCTGAACTCCCCCACAAACCCAGTGTATGCTGATAACAACCGTGAGTTCTGTTCCCAGAGCGCCGTAGCCCAGGCGCGTGCCTTACCCCGAAGCAGAGTAATCACATAAGCTATTTTACTAGCATCTGATGCGTACATGACGGGACGTTGTGCGAAGACGAGCGAACACTGCATGAGAAAGTCCGCGCACGTCTCCACACAACCTCCGTACAGCTCAGGAGGGCTTTTGTATGCTTCAGGGGATGGTGGGAGGGGTTGTTGAACCACCACTGGAACGTTCATATCCTGCACAGGGTCGGCAGGAGGAGGAGCTGCAGCAGCGCCCTGAGCGCTCGCCGCCACCTGCGCGGAGAGAGCCTCCACCCTGCGGTTCAGGAGGATGTTTTGCTCGGTCATTTGATCCAACCGAGCCGTAAAGGCGGTGAGAATGTGCTGCAGCTCACCAATCACGCCTCCTGCAGACGCCTGCGCTCCCTGCTCTCCCATTGGTCGTTCAACAGCCGGGTGACACCCCTCGGAGTCCATGACGCTGGCCGAGATATCCTGTTGTGAAAGTGTAGTGACACGGACCCACAACAGGGGGCGCAAATGAACGGTCAATAGATGAGCCACAAAGTAACAATTTAATGTTGTGAAGGTGCACAACGAATACACAGACAATCTCAGAATATGATAACAGTCAATCCACAAAGGTGACATGTGGGCAGGCTCGAGGATAGAAGACATCTGTCCTGAGAAGAGCCGGAACCACACGATTTCCGCCGCCACTGAACCTGGTGAATACTGGAGCCGCCAAGTCCCGAATTCCCAGGTGATCACCGTCCCCGACTGTCGGATCTGGTACTGCTGGCGAAGAACAAAGACAGTCAAGTGTGGGTGTGTGTACACCCCGTAACAACAACGGTGGGAATGCCACCTACACCTCTAACACACACTCGTGCAGCGTCTGTTTAACCACTTATCTGACGGACGTAGGACGAAACAGTCGCGACCCACGCCGGTCCTCTGGTTGACAGCTGCAAAACAATAGCTCTTAGAATCAATTAATATAGGCAGAGAAAGTTACCTCCAAAGAAGTACGATATCTCGGCAACGAGATGGAGATGACGTCTGGTCTTTATGGAGTGAGATGCTGTAGAGTAGATGGGTGACAGCTGTCAAGAGATAATGAGTGACAGCTGTCACCCCCGGCTGTGTCCGTGGCGGCAGCGCCCTCTCGTGCCTGAAGTCCGCACTTCAGGCAGGGCGCCCACTGGTGGTGGGCCAGCAGTACCTCCTCTTCTGGTGGCCCACACAACAACGACCAGGGCAAAAACCACACTGCTCCTCCTGAATCTGAGGTTCGACCATCAGTCGAATTCTCCTCTCCAGTACTCTGGAATAGACCTTACCGGGGAGACTGAGGAGTGTGATCCCCCTATAGTTGGAACACAGCCTCCAGTCCCCCTTCTTAAACAGAGGGACCACCACCCCAGTCTGCCAATCCAGAGGCACTGTCCCCAATCGCCATGCGATGTTGCAGAGTCGTGTCAGCCAAGACAGTCCCACAACATCCAGAGACTTAAGGTACTCAGGACGGATTTCATTCACCCCAGGAGCCTTGCCACTGAGCAGCTTTCTAACCACCTCGGTGACTTCGGCCTGGTAATGGATGAGTCCGCCTCTGAGTCCCCAGTCTCTGCTTCCTCTTCGGAAGATGTGACGATGGGATTGAGGAGATCCTCGAAGTACTCCTTCCACCGCCTGACAACATTCCCAGTCAGGGTCAACAGCTCCCCACCCGCACCGTAAACAGTGCTGGTGGAGAGCTGCTTCCACCTCCTGATGCGTCGGACAGTTTACCAGAATCTCTTCGAGGCCGACCGATAGTCCTCCTCCATAACCTCCCCGAACTCCTCCCAGACTCGAGTTTTTGCCTCTGCGACCGCACAGGCTGTGGCACGCTTGGCCTGCCGGTACCTGTCAGCTGCCTCTGGGGTCCCACCTACCAACAAAGATAAGTAGGACTCCTTCTTCAGCATGACTGCATCCCTTACTTCCGGTGTCCACCACCAGGTTCGGGGATTGCCACCGCGACAGGCACCAGAGACCTTGCGACCACAGCTACGAGCGGCTGCATCAACAATGGAGGTGGAGAACATGGTCCATTCGGACTCCATGTCTCCAACCTCCCAGGATCTGGGGGCTCTCCCGGAGGTGGGAGTTGAAGACAGCTGACAGAGGGTTCTGCCAGTCGTTTCCAGCAGACCCTCACGATACGTTTGGGCCTGCCAGGTCTGACCGGCTTCCTCCCCTCCCAGTGGATCCAACTCACCACCAGGTGGTGATTAGTCGACAGCTCTGCCCCTCTCTTCACTCAAGTGTCCGAGACATGTGGCTGAAGGTCAGATGATACGACTACAAAGTCGATCATCATCGATCATTGATTTTTTACTGGTCATGGAGGTTCTGAACTGCCCTTAGTCTGAGCCGCCACCTAGGACCTGTTTACCTTGGGAGACCCTACAGGGAGCACAAAGCCCCCAACAACATAGATCCTAGGATCATCCGTGTACGCAAACTCCCTCACCATGATAAGGTGGCAGCTAGAGGGGGAGCAAAACAGACTAATTTAAATTAGCAAAACAGACTAATTTAACATTATTTTATTTAATCGCCAAGACTCGCTGGGGGAGAAGAGCTCTCACGGCGCAGCTGCAAGGACTTCTCTTCACCGTTTACACACCGTTTTGGATAAAAAAAAAAAAAAAGACACTTTATCTTCAGATAAATCCCACTGAAACTAACAGGTATGAATTTTTATTTCCTAATGTGTCTTTTACTCTGTCAGTCAATGCGTTAATGGACGTATTTCAGTTGTTTAAGCTGCAGGGTTCAAAACGTGAAAAAAGCAGCAGCTTTTTAGTTTATAATAGCGAGATAAACTGTGACTTCTAATACTGTCTTTTACTGCTTTTGAAAAATGATGACTGTTTGGGTTTTTATTTTTTTATTCATTCATTTTTCATGCATTCTTATGTGTTTGTGATCCTTGAATTTACCCAGCAGCAAAGTGAAACTGGTTAATCGGAAGCCGACAGTGTAATCTGATGTGGCCACGTCCGAATCAATACTAAAAGTTATCGGTTATCTGTAATAAAAATACATTTTTTTTAGCAGTATATTGGTTTAGCGTCATAAAAGATCACTTTTCAGTTATCGGATTAATGATTATCGAAGCTAACTTTTTGGTTAGCTGTGCCCACCACTGGTCAATTGTTCTATATATGGAGGACGGCTGACTTTTGCTGTTTTGTTCGGAGTGTGAACATGTTCATTCTGGGTTTGGGGTCATATGCACTCAGAAAATGTCCAGATTTGAATCTGCTGTCTGGGATGTTAGAGGATGGACAGACTGTTGAATCGTGTCAAGCCTGCAGTAACCTCACAGGCTTTTATTTTGCAATGCAGGATTTTATTGTGGAAGTGTGACATAATAAGGATTGTTAATTGATGCTCTGGATACACAAACACATGGAGGCCACTTCCCTTTTATTATATGGATACAATTTATTTCTGCTCTTTTTCTAACATCTGACAGTGCAACAGTATAAAACTGAATATAGTCTTATTTTTCTGATCTCCACCATTCTTAAACTGTTTGGTCAATAGATTTAAGATGATGTGGAGCCCTATGATGACATATTTTGAAATAAACAAACTGAATGCGTTTAAGGACTTTTTAATGTGAAAGCAACAAGGCCTGACTCATGCTTCTACCACTCCATAACTCCATGGCCACACAATTGCATCGACGTAGGCTTGACCTTTTCAAAGCTCTCAGTTGCTTTGGTGGGTGTCATAGTGCAATTTACCACCGGAACAGTAGGGGGTGGAATGTGACACTCAAGGCAGAGAGTTTCTTTCCACCTGGACCACCACTGCTGCTGGTCTATTTCTTTACTTTTTCTTTTTTCTGGACTTATTTGTCCCTCAATGACCTCCACTTCTTTACACAATCATCAACCTCCAAACCAACATTACGTGCTCTTTCATGACCTGAGGGTCATTTGAGTGTCTTTGTAGTTTCAGCTCTGTGTTGTAAAGTTTGTCATATTTGTGGACTTTTCTGCCAAACGTTCCTCTATTTGATTCATGATTGAAATGTAACTGGCTTGCGAACTACAAAAAACCTTTCAATCTGATGGGAGAGGAAGGAGTGAAACCAGAAAAGTGGCCATTCACAGTCCTTGAGATCTTCTTCATTTTGATGTATAGTTTAAATTTTTGGGAGGTGCATGTCAGGTTATGGAGAGGGGCTTGGAGAGGGTATACGGCAACGCAGAGGGCTCTACCTCGCTATGGAGCCGCGAGGACGGAGAAGAATAAAACAGGCTTGAGTGTTGTTAGTTGAGCACATTAAGGCATCTATAAAAAGAGCAAAATACTAAATGAAAACAAGGACGTCCCTTCAGCATCTCCCTTGTTTTCACTCAGAGTTGCCACAGCAGAGTCAAGGTGGATCTCCGTGGTGATTTGGCACAGGTTCTACACCAGATGCCCTTCCTGACACAACTCCATATTGGAGAATGGGAACCGGGAACCTTCCACACTGGAAACAAGCACATTTAACCACTTGCCCACCATAAATAAACATAATGCTTCACCTCTTTTTCCAAAACCCCAACATTAACACACACACACACACACACACACACACACACACACACACACACACACATTAAAACAAGATTAACCCTCTGGGGCTGATGCCGTCGGTGGCGGCTAAGACCAAGCTTTACTAAATTATCAATAACATTTGAATGATATGAGATAGAAACTTACTTTTTTATTTTACTGAAAAGTTAACTCTGCGGACTTTTGAGCCAGCCACCAGCCATCTTTGTACTCCTCATAGAAGCTGTGTGATGACGTGCGCAATGTGTGTGTCCAAATGGAATTGGTTCACCGTCACATGGTTTTCCAAAATCCAGTCATAGGACAGATTTACCTCACGTGAAGAGCCAAAGATCGTTTTCAGGAGTGATGTGTTACTAGCTGGCCCGTTTGAATAGCCCCCTGGGTGCTCCAATGAGTACATACTAATTAGTACATACTCAGTGCGCCCTGCGCCATTACGCAAAGCGATCAGTGAAAGTAGGAGCAGACGGAGAGCCTCTGATGACAGTCTCACATGCTCAAACAAAGAGTGTGTAACTATCAGGATTGTTCCACTAGTTTGCATGTGAATGTTACTGGATAACTGTGTTGCTTTCTCTGTGTAAAGCACTTGTTTACCATATCAATGGACAACAAAACGCATAGACTATTTTGTATATATTGTTCAAAATGTGCATTTGTGTTTATTGTTTGAACCTTTTTGTTGTACAGACTTTCACACAAGACCTCAAATTACCTTTATAAAGTGTCAAAACAGTTGTTTATTATAGTTTGCTGTGTGTTTTGAATAAATGTGTGTGGAAAATTATTTTTCGCTGTATTTTCTCCTTGCCTATTTTTAATTGTAAACCTTTATTACACTTATAAAACACAACAAAAACATATATTCTGAAAGCACAGGTTGTCCTGAAAAAAAGAGAGACATAGAACTTGATTGTGGGATGCAGGGAGAGCTGTTAACAGCAATAATAAAACATTTATGCCAGGCGAGTGAACTGTCCAAAAAATGCCCTCGGACCCCAGAGGGTTAAAGTGATTTAAAACAATTCAAATGTTTTAAAAGAACAACCAAACAATAGTCAATTGAACACCTTTGGCATTTTCTTGTTTGAACAGACTTAATTGTGCAAACGTTGTACATTAGCAGCACTTGTGTCACAACATTTGTGTAATAATTCAAGGTAAAACATAATTTCCTTCTTAATTCGGGCAATGTAAAAACAGCAGCGAGTGTGATAACCTTGCAAATGAGTATTAAAAAAGAAGATGACTTTTTAATTCCACCGCTAATGACGGCATTCCTGTTCTGTGCTCTAATGTGTATATACATTATGTAAAGAATTCTATCACAGAATAAAATTATTCCACGGGCGTTTTAAAAACAGCACAGATGTCCTCACACTGAACGTTGATGCCACTAAATCACCAATAATGTTCACTTATTTTTGGATTAACGAGCGCATCTGCCAGAAAGCAATTTCAACAGGGCTCAAAGCCGGGTGTAATTAGATGTACATGTTATCCAAACAGCGAGAACAAATAACTTTAAAAATGACGTATGTGGGACATTTATCCTAAAAACACCCTCGGCAGTTTCACAAAAGTCACTTAAGTTCACGGAAGAGTTTAAGTAGTGAACTAAGAAAGTATTCAAAGGAAAAGTGGATCCTGACAACGCCTTTGATGTGTGAATTGACCCTTTCCTTGTGACGGTTTTACCTGCCTGCTACTTTAACTATTTAGATTTAGCATTGGCTCCACTTGCAACAGGAAGGTTTTCTGTGGATATGTGAGGACATATGAAATAACCTCTCTTTGCAAATGATTCTGTTTTTCATGCCAAGTATGCACAGCGTACCTTTAACTGCCTATGTGCCAGAGAAATTAGCACTCAGTGTTTTGGTATTTGTCTTTCAAAATAAATCCAATGACATTTCTCCCAAAAGTAAATGCCATGTATCAGCGGGGATACTTTAATCTGCTGTGTGTGTGTGTGTGTGTGTGTGTGTGTCCAGAATTGCTTCATGTTCAATTATGTCAAAGACGTGCAATTCTGAAAACACAATTTGTTGTTTCTCTGCTCGACTGACTTCATTAAATGTACATCTGTATGCAATTATTTGTTGATCACACGCATCTGTTTCTGTGTTTATCCTGCAGAGCCGCACACTAATGTAAGAATGACCATCAGGGGTTAGTTTTTGATATAGTTTTTGTTATGGCAGGTCCAAATTACAACACGTCACCACCAAGGCATTACATAAGAGCAAAGGTTTTACCCGAACCCACCATATGAGCAAGCACAGTGTTGAGAGTGGTCATGGGAAAACCCTCAGGCATTTAATTTTTTTGATTATAGGAAGACACCTCAAGCAGACCAGACTCAGTGGGGTGGCCATCTGCCTTGGATGTACTAATGGAAAAAAAAAACATAAGCACAACACAGAATTGTTAGAACATACAGTGGTAGAAATGTTGAAGCTTACACCCCGTTTAGACCAAGTCCACAAACGATGTGCGATTGATAAATGGCCCCTGCTTGCCGTCACTCTCACTGGGTCCTACCGTGGTTCCAGGCTGGCCACACTGGGGTCTCCATGGCCAGAAGAAAGGTCCCTCCTGGTCACCATCACTCTCCATCACTCCCCACCGGTCTCCAACAGGTGCACAAGTGTATTGAACTGTTTAAAACACTTTCAGCAGTTGTGCGCCCAATTAAAAGACACATGGGTCTCATAATCAGTCTTGTTAACTCTCACATGTTCCAACCTGCTCCCAACCTGATCCTACTGGCCGTAATAGATGCTCAGTTGACTCTGCATGGGGTTGTGTCACTGATCGCAGATGTTAACATATATTTCACTCTCACAATTCAGTTGCAATGCATGCTTGTTGCAAACACAAATAACAGATCATATGGGAGACCAGCCAAGACTTGTGAGAGTTGACCATATGTCATAGTCTTGTAGGTCTTATATGGGTCTTAGTCCGATGTAAACAGGGCATAAAGTACTATATACAACCCCTGGCAATAATTATTGAATCACCGGCCTCGGAGGATGTTCATTCAGTTGTTTAATTTTGTAGAAAAAAAGCAGATCACAGACATGACACAAAACTAAAGTCATTTCAAAGGCAACTTTCTGGCTTTAAGAAACACTATAAGAAATCAGGAAAAATAATTGTGGCAGTCAGTAACAGTTCCTTTTTTAGACCAAGCAGAGGGAAAAAATATGGAATCACTCAATTCTGAGGAATAAACTATGGAATCACCCTGTAAATTTTCATCCCCAAAACTAACACCTGCATCAAATCAGATCTGCTCGTTAGTCTGCATCTAAAAAGGAGTGAACACACCTTGGAGAGCTGTTGCACCAAGTGGACTGACATGAATCACGGCTCCAACACGAGAGATGTCAATTGAAACAAAGGAGAGGATTATCAAACTCTTAAAAGAGGGTAAATCATCACGCAATGTTGCAAAAGATGTTGGTTGTTCACAGTCAGCTGTGTCTAAACTCTGGAACAAATACAAACAACATGGGAAGGTTGTTAAAGGCAAACATACTGGTAGACCAAGGAAGACATCAAAGCGTCAAGACAGAAAACTTAAAGCAATATGTCTCAAAAATCGAAAATGCACAACAAAACAAATGAGGAACGAATGGGAGGAAACTGGAGTCAACGTCTGTGACTGAATTGTAAGAAACTGCCTAAAGGAAATGGGATTTACATACAGAAAAGCTAAACGAAAGCCAAAAAACAAGGTTACAATGGGCTAAGGAAAAGCAATCGTGGACTGTGGATGACTGGATGAAAGTCATATTCAGTGATGAATCTCAAATCTGCATTGGGCAAGGTGATGATGCTGTAACTTTTGTTTGGTGCCGTTCCAATGAGATTTATAAAGATGACTACCTGAAGAGAACATGTAAATTTCCACAGTCATTGATCCTGTTTGCTTCGTAAGAATCTGTAAAGAAATTGATGAATTTGATGTAATGTGTTCATGGTGTTTTCATATTTACATCACTTGTAGCAAGTATGAATCCAGAATTAGCACTTTATTATTTTTCTTTCTTTTTTTTTAATGCCTTTATCCATTATCAGAATTCAAAAATTTCAAGACCAGGTGCTGGAGAGAGAATGTTTTTTGTTTTTAAATGGAATGAGTAATTTGTCAAAACCCAGAAGTGGGAGCACAGCTGGCTCCAGGCTTTCTGGCACATTAATGCGAAAGCTGTTGAAGGCAGACAGCATGGAAGCATGTTTGTCACGTTGTCTCCGATTGAATGGCTTATCATCTTTATTTAGAAATAATATGTTCATAGGACAAGAACCTCCTCTGTCATGTACACGGCTGCTAAAATAAACTGGATTAGTGGTTCGCACTGTTGCCTCTCAGCAAGAAGGTCCCGGGTTTGAATCCAATCTGGTACAATCTGTGTAGAACTTGCATGCCCTACATATGTTCCCCTGGGGTGCTCTGGGACTTCTCCCACTTCCAAAGACATGCAGGTTAGGTAGGTTCCTGTGGGAACTATTTATTAAAAATAAGTTACCAGCTTGTGGGAACAAGTCCTTAACTTGTTGGAACACATTACCTTGTGGTAACAAGTTGTATTATCTTGCACACCCAAACTGTTTCTTGTAGGGAGCAAGTCATCGTATGAAAATTAATTATCAGTTTTATTATTATCTTGTGGGTAAAAGCCATTATCTTTCACCAATAAGTTATCAGTTTGAGGAACAAGTACTTATCTTGTGGGAACAAGTTATTATCATCTTGGATCTTATAATTATCTTGCGAAACAAGTTGTATTATCTTGCACACCCAAACTGTTTCTTGTAGAGAGCAAGTCATTATCGTATGAAAATTAATTATCAGTTTTATGATTGTCTTGTGGGGAAAAGCCATTATCTTTTGCGAATAAGTTATCAGTTTGAGGAACAAGTTGTTATCTTGTGGGAACAATTTATTATCTCATCAAAATCAGTTATCATCCAGTAGGAACAAGTCCTTATCTTGTGGGAACAAGTTATTATCATCTTGGAATTGAGAATTATCTTGTGAAAACAAGTTAACTTCGGTGACACAGTAATTTTCAGTCTCAACTTGCTACCAAATTCCTGCGACATCCACAAGATCTCGTCTATTGTCAAACCAAGAAGTGTCAATCATTTGGATTTTTTGTAATTATTATTTAATGAGACAAACAAAAATTTACACAGAAACTTTACAGAGGATTAAATACATAGCAAAAACAACATACTGAAGAACTGGTTAAAAAAAACAAACAAAAAAAAAACAGATCAATTCAATTTCAATTCAATTTTTTTCATTTATTTACTGCCAAATCACAACAAGGCTGCCTCAAGGCGCTTCACACAAGTAAGATCTAACCTTACCAATCCCCAGAGCAACAGTGGTAAGGAAAAGCTCCCTCTGAGGAAGAAACCTCAAGCAGACTAGACTCAAAGGGGTGATCAAAAATTGGAGGGAATCATAAAAAAAAAAAAAAAACTACTGCCAACTAATGTACAGGATGGACCTAGCAGTCAGTGTGTGTCACCGATTTCAAAATGTTTCTTTTCAACCATGACATGTCAATCATCTGGGTGGCACCTGGGGTGTCCAATCAGATTTCAGTGAAGTCCAGTGCAACAAAGCTACACCCATGCCAGGAACAGTTCAACATTGGCCATTTCCTCTTTCACTGTGGGCTCAAAATTGGGCCCACAGTGAAAGAGGGCCCAAGTTTCAGTCTCAACTTGCCATTCATTTCCCGCAAGATCCCACGAGATCTCGTCTATTGTCAAACCAGGAAGTGTTTAACATTTGACTTTTTTAAAAAACATTTAATGAGACACAGAAGCCTGACAGAGGATTAAATCCAACAGCAAAAACAACATACCAAAGATCAGGTTAATTTAAGAAAGCAGATCAAAACTAGGGGGGGAATGTCATATATATATATATATATATATATATATATATATATATATATATATATATATATATATATATATATATAAACTTTCTAAAGGTAAACACATTTGATACTGTTTCACTGTGGACTCAAAATTTGGCATTTTCTGTTTCAGTCTCAACTTGCCACTGAATTCGTGCGAGATCCCACGAGATCTCACCTATTCTCAATCCAGGAAGTGTTCAACATTCAACATTTCCTGTTTCACTGTGGACTCAAAATTTGGCACTTCCTGTTTGGGACACAGTGTACCATGAGTGAGCTTTACGCCGCTGTATGTCACTTCGCTCGTATTAACAAATTATGTTGAGTATGCTATTTTCTTGTGTACTTAAGACATTGATCTTGGGGAACAAATTATTATTTTGGATACACAATTACATACTGTAAAATTACATTTCAGACAGAGAAATGTTATGACATAATGAGCTTTTTTTCTTGATCCTGTGGTGTCAGAGTTGAGCCTGTCATGAAATTTTGACATTGTAATTAGTATCTCTTCCATCTGTCTAATTACTGTAATGATTTTAAATACCACAACACAGTGCCAGAATGAATAGTCCTTCAAAGTGGTTTCACCATTAGATGGATGTGATGTCTCATATTATAAATCTGAGTGAGAAAAATCACACATCTTTAATTAGAGTGCACTCCATTCGTCCACCCAATCCACACCTTTGCAACACTACCATAGGTCGTCTGTTTAATGGACGCTACCATAGATATTCTATTTCATGGACTGACTGACACAAGGTGACACTGATTCTTGCAATCCTTCTTTCAAAGTGCACAAGACAAAAACAAGACATGGCAGCATAATGTTTCATCTTGCATTTCACCTCCCATCTAGAGTAAGGGTAGTGATTTCAATCAAACCAACTGACTTCTTCCTGACCTCTTCTCTATGACAACCATCCACAAATGCCTTAGGCCGAGCTGAACTACACAGTAAGCTCTAAGAATTGGAGCGCTTCACACTGTAGCCTACCTAATTGACTCTGTAATAGTGTTATAGTTCAGTGCTGCCAAATTGACTGAATTTTCAAACATGCTTTGGCAGCAGTGATACACAGAAAATGACAAAAATGCTGCCCAGTGCAACTGCGTGTTCGTTGGCTTGATTGCAACAGCTGCTGTGCAAGAGTGGCAATGAAGCATCTGTGATTACTTTCTGCTTTTAGAAAGAACCCTCCCAGACCAAGTACATCAATGTCTTATTGAAAGGTGATAACATACATGAAGACATTAATAACTATTCAAAGATTGTAACGAATTTTTTGGGTACCACTGGAATGACAATGTCCTGAACAAACAGGGATAGTCAAGTCAGGAGGATAACTTGCATTGTAAGAGAATGTCAGCTACAAGATTTTGGACAGGTGGTACATTTCTCTAGGCATGATCCTGAATGTAGGTGCCTCAGTGTTGAGGATCCCAGTAGCTGGAGAAGGTCAAGGGGACACCCAAGTTTCACCTGGCTGCAGTGGATAGATGTATATTTTTTAAGAGGTAGGGACAGACCATTTGACTGGGTGCTTACCATCCAGGGTCCGGGACAGTTCTACCATGAAGAAACAGCAAACTAGAAACAGAGATTTAATCTATAGTCAAATTGTACAGAATGTTTGTTAGGATTTTAATTTTCATTAGTTTTCTCTGCTGTTTTTCTTCCCCCGTATGTCTGTTTGTTTTGTAAGTCTAGGGTGGGTGTGGCTGACCTTTTGACATCTTACACCTGCAATCTAGCATCCACTCCTGTGCGGTTTAAAGACTGGCTCATTCTTCCACTCCTTGCCGCTTCATTGGCTTACCTGCTACGTTGGCTCTCCTTTGTAGATCACAGATCAGTGTACTTTGTGTGAACATTTTTGAGAGTGAATTAAACTTTATCTCCTGTGTTTTCTCAGCCAGCTGCGCCACGCCTCACCTCCTGTTTGCTTACCCCAAGCCTCCAGACCCACTGGCCTCCAAGGAGAATTCTGCTCACCACCATGACCTTTGCACTCTTTGTAAAATAAACAGAGGTGTCAAGTAACGAAGTACAAATACTTCGTTACTGTACTTAAGTACACTTTTTAGGTATCTATACTTTACTCCATTACTTATTTTTCTGCCTACTTCTGACTTCTACTCATTACATTTTCACACAAGTATCTGTACTTTCTATTCCTTACATTTTTAAAACAAACAGCCTCGTTACTCTTGGCTTCAGTTTAATGTTTTTATATATATATATATATATATATATATATATATATATATATATATATATATATATATATATATATATATATATTTCACGTCATGTGCGCCTGTAATCAACTTTTCTGCAGCACGGCTTTTCTTTGAACCGTGAACCAATCGAAGCAGTGGTTCGCAGATTGAAGCAATGCTTCGACCTATTGCTTCGTTTATTCTTTCTTTCTTTCGCTTAATTTTCCCCCGCTAAAACCCTAAAGAGCATACTTCTGTGAGTATTATTTACCTTTTCTATGTTAAACCGACCTGTTATGGTCTTCTGAAACAGATGATGTATTTTATAACTTAAAAACGGGAGCGATGCTAACGCGTTAGCATGTCTATGGCGTTTTCAATGTTAAAAGCATTAAGCAATTGCAGCTCTCATCACGTTCGGGTGCATTTGTTTTCAAATTGTAATATTTCTTAAATTTATTTTTGTTTATATATTAATAATCTAATGATTATTATATACAATTTCAGAGAAAGAGACAAAAAGAACCTGAATAGAAACACAACAGAAAATATAAAAGCAACTAACAATGAACATACATAAATAAATACATACATACATAAATAAATGTTTCCTGTGAACACCTAGTGACTCTTACACCTCCACTTCATCCCTGTCTTATTTAATGACAGTTTGTTTCGGTCAAACCATATTTTCAATTTAATTTCTTCAGTGATTTTAACTATCTGCCAAACTAGAAAACTGCTGCATCCTAGTAAGAGCAGAATACTACTGGAATGAATTTGAATAAGGAAAGTTGTGTTTGTTTGTTTGTTTTTTTCCTAACTAAATGGATGCTGCACTCACTGCAGTTTATTGTCTGGAATAGTCCCAGATTGCATTTCAGAGCTTCTAGAATTGAAACATTTTCGTGCAGGTGGTGTTGGGGGGTAATTTTGGGTTTTGGGTTTTGGGCCACATGTAGAACGAATCAGTTTTTAAATTAAGCTTTCAATTCATACAGTGGCATCTACCATTTTTTTTTTTTTTTAAAGGTTACTTTATACTTTTATACTTTAAGTAGGTTTTGGAGCACATACTTTTTCACTTTTATTTGAGTAAAGAGGTCAAGTTGATACTTCAACTTTTACCAGAGTGTTTTTAAACTGCAGTATCTATACTTCTACTTAAGTAACAAATGTGTGTACTTTTGACACCACTGAAAATAAATCACTTAACATTTTCCGCTCAGCTCTGAGTCTGTGTGCGCATTTAAGAGTCCAATTCATACATCTGCGTCACAGTGTTAGAATAGTCTTTTTGTATGTATATTTATTTGCAGATGATATAAAACTGTTCCGTAAGGCAAATAACCCGGAGGACACAGCCTCATGGTCTGAGAGATGGTTATTAAAGTTTCTTCCCAATAAACAGATGCGGTTTTTGATGCGGGCGAAGCGGGCAGCTGCCCACACAACCACCTAAGAAAATAAAAGAATTAATCATCACCTGTGCTGCAAAGCGGTGATCATATCACTTGTGGGGAATTAGCAAATTGGCGCCCCCTCCCTGCAGCTGTAGGCGCCCCTGCTGGCTGAGCTGCACAAAACAGAACCAGTGTAAAAGGTTCGGCGGTTCTTTTCTGGGGTTGTCCCCTGGGACAGACGCTCTGCTCCACTTTGACAGATGGATCATCCTGCAGTGCTCCTGTTTCTCTGCTGTTCCACTCAGCAGGATCCTGCTGTCCAGTGACAAAGTCCACTTGCGACGCAGCACAGAACCAGAACTCTGCACCCAGAACAGGCGTTTGAAAGCGGACAGAGTGTAAGAATGGGCTTGAATTTCCCCAGAGAGGACAAACTGCCCACTCATGGAAAAAAAAGTTTTCAGAAGGAGAGCCTGCTTATTGAGGGTTTAGAAATTGAGCTGCGTTCACATTAAGATTTGAAGTGACTTGAATCTGACCTTGTTTTTGTGTGCCTGTGTGATGCAGCATACACTTTAGCAAATTACAACACATATGTACTTAATCTAATTTTTTTTTTTAACCCTCACCACATAACCTGGTTGTTTAACAAAATATACAATTAACTGTATTGTATTTTATAGTATATTCTGTTTAATATTTTAAAAAACTGAGGTATGTTGAGCCGGTTGACAGAACTAGAGTGTGAATGTGCCAAATCAAATTATTTGATGTGAGATTTGGGCTCCTTACCGTTTTATGAACCGTCTGAACATGTCAAGTTTAATTTATGTGTTTTTCTTGTTACCTTCCTTTGTGTTTGTGCTCAGAGATCAGATTCAGTTCTGATTTCATTCTGCTTTCTGTGTCATCACTGGTGATGTGACGGCTGTGAGATCAGATAACGGTCACTTACAAACAGGAAACAACAACAACAACAACAACAACAACAAAGGAACTCAGAACTGCACAGACTGTCATCAGAAACTATAACGATGAAACCAGGACCAGAAGGAAAGTCAAAGTCAGCGCTGCAGAATCACTGACATCTACAACAGGCGTCTGTCTTCATATACACTCAACAAAAATATAAATGCAACACTTTTGGTTTTGCTCCCATTTTGTATGAGATGAACTCAAAGATCTAAAACTTTTTCCACATACACAATATCACCATTTCCCTCAAATATTGTTCACAAACCAGTCTAAATCTGTGATAGTGAGCACTTCTCCTTTGCTGAGATAATCCATCCCACCTCACAGGTGTGCCATATCAAGATGCTGATTAGACACCATGATTAGTGCACAGGTGTGCCTTAGACTGCCCACAATAAAAGGCCACTCTGAAAGGTGCAGTTTTAACACACAGCACAATGCCACAGATGTCGCAAGATTTGAGGGAGCGTGCAATTGGCATGCTGACAGCAGGAATGTCAACCAGAGCTGTTGCTCGTGTATTGAATGTTCATTTCTCTACCATAAGCCATCTCCAAAGGCGTTTCAGAGAATTTGGCAGTACATCCAACCAGCCTCACAACCGCAGACCACGTGTAACCACACCAGCCCAGGACCTCCACATCCAGCATGTTCACCTCCAAGATCGTCTGAGATCAGCCACTCGGACAGCTGCTGAAACAATCGGTTTGCATAACCAAAGAATTTTTGCACAAACTGTCAGAAACCGTCTCAGGGAAGCTCATCTGCATGCTCATCGTCCTCATCGGGGTCTCGGCCAGACTCCAGTTCGTCGTCGTAACCGACTTGAGTGGGCAAATGCTCACATTCACTGGCGTTTGGCACATTGGAGAGGTGTTCTCTTCACGGATGAATCCCGGTTCACACTGTCCAGGGCAGATGGCAGACAGCATGTGTGGCGTCATGTGGGTGAGCGGTTTTCTGATGTCAATGTTGTGGATCGAGTGGCCCATGGTGGCGGTGGGGTTATGGTATGGGCAGGCGTCTGTTATGGACGAAGAATGCAGGTGCATTTTATTGATGGCATTTTGAATGCACAGAGATACCGTGACGAGATCCTGAGGCCCATTGTTGTGCCATACATCCAAGAACATCACCTCATGTTGCAGCAGGATAATGCACGGCCCCATGTTGCAAGGATCTGTACACAATTCTTGGAAGCTGAAAATGTCCCAGTTCTTGTATGGCCGGCATACTCACCGGACATGTCACCCATTGAGCATGTTTGAGATGCTCTGGACTGGCGTATACGACAGCGTGTACCAGTTCCTGCCAATATCCAGCAACTTCGCACAGCCATTGAAGAGGAGTGGACCAACATTCCACAGGCCACAATTGACAACATGATCAACTCTATGTGAAGGAGATGTGTTGCACTGCATGAGACAAATGGTGGTCACACCAGATACTGACTGGTATCCCCCCCAATAAAACAAAACTGTACCTTTCAGAGTGGCCTTTTATTGTGGGCAGTCTAAGGCACACCTGTGCACTAATCATGGTGTCTAATCAGCATCTTGGTATGGCACACCTGTGAGGTGGGATGGATTATCAGTGGATTTTTATTTTATTTTTTAGCACTGTTGTCGTGTGTTACCTGTGCTGCTCCACAGCCTGTCCAGTGGATTTTGATTTTGATTTTATTTTTTTTAGCACTGTTGTCGTGTGTTACCTGTGCTGTTCCACAGCCTGTCTAGTGGATTTTTATTTTATTTTTTACCACTGTTGTCGTGTGTTACCTGTGCTGTTCCACAGCCTGTCCAGTGGATTTCTATTTTATTTTTTACCACTGTTGTCGTGTGTTACCTGTGCTGCTCCACAGCCTGTCCAGTGGATTTCTATTTTATTTTTTACCACTGTTGTCGTGCGTTACCTGTGCTGCTCCACAGCCTGTCCAGTGGATTTTGATTTTGATTTTATTTTTTTTAGCACTGTTGTCGTGTGTTATCTGTGCTGCTCCACAGCCTGTCCAGTGGATTTCTATTTTATTTTTTACCACTGTTGTCGTGCGTTACCTGTGCTGCTCCACAGCCTGTCCAGTGGATTTTGATTTTGATTTTATTTTATTTTATTTTTTACCACTGTTGTCGTGTGTTACCTGTGCTGCTCCACAGCCTGTCCAGTGGATTTTGATTTTGATTTTATTTTATTTTATTTTTTACCACTGTTGTCGTGTGTTACCTGTGCTGCTCCACAGCCTGTCCAGTGGATTTTTATTTTATTTTTTACCACTGTTGTCGTGTGTTACCTGTGCTGCTCCACAGCCTGTTCAGTGGATTTTTATTTTATTTTTTACCACTGTTGTCGTGTGTTACCTGTGCTGCTCCACAGCCTGTCCAGTGGATTTTTATTTTATTTTTTACCACTGTTGTCGTGTGTTACCTGTGCTGCTCCACAGCCTGTCCAGTGGATTTTGATTTTGATTTGATTTTATTTTATTTTTTACCACTGTTGTCGTGTGTTACCTGTGCTGCTCCACAGCCTGTCCAGTGGATTTTTATTTTATTTTTTACCACTGTTGTCGTGTGTTACCTGTGCTGCTCCACAGCCTGTCCAGTGGATTTTGATTTTGATTTTATTTTATTTTATTTTTTACCACTGTTGTCGTGTTTTACCTGTGCTGCTCCACAGCCTGTCCAGTGGATTTTGATTTTATTTTATTTTATTTTTTACCACTGTTGTCGTGTGTTACCTGTGCTGCTCCACAGCCTGTCCAGTGGATTTTTATTTTATTTTTTACCACTGTTGTCGTGTGTTACCTGTGCTGCTCCACAGCCTGTCCAGTGGATTTTGATTTTATTTGATTTTATTTTTTTTTTAGCACTGTTGTCGTGCGTTACCTGTGCTGCTCCACAGCCTGTCCAGTGGATTTTTATTTAGCACTGTTGTCGTGCGTTACCTGTGCTGCTCCACAGCCTGTCTAGTGGATTTTTATTTTGTTTTAGCACTGTTGTCGTGCGTTGCCTGTGCTGCTCCACAGCCTGTCCAGTGGATTTTTATTTTTATTTTATTTTATTTTTTAGCACTGTTGTCGTGCGTTACCTGTGCTGCTCCACAGCCTGTCTAGTGTCGGATTCCCTGTTTGGGAATCCGCTAGCTTAGCGTAGCTACTAGCTCTTAGCCGTTTTAGCATGGCGGCTTCTCCTGTCTCTCCCGTACTTTTCTGCTCTGGGTGTGAAATGTTTAGTTATTCCTCGGCCTCTTTTAGCAGTAACGGTACTTGTAGTAAGTGCAGCTTATTCGTAGCTTTGGAGGCCAGGCTGGGCGAATTGGAGGCTCGGCTCCGCACCGTGGAAAATTCTACAGCTAGCCAGGCCCCTGTAGTCGGTGCGGACCAAGGTAGCTTAGCCGCCGTTAGTTCCCCCCTGGCAGACCCCGTGCAGTCGGGAAGGCAGGCTGACTGGGTGACTGTGAGGAGGAAGCGTAGCCCTAAACAGAAGCCCCGTGTACACCGTCAACCCGTTCACATCTCTAACCGTTTTTCCCCACTCGACGATACACTCGCCGAGGATCAAACTCTGGTTATTGGCGACTCTGTTTTGAGAAATGTGAAGTTAGCGACACCAGCAACCATAGTCAATTGTCTTCCGGGGGCCAGAGCAGGCGACATCGAAGGACATTTGAAATTGCTGGCTAAGGCTAAGCGTAAATTTGGTAAGATTGTAATTCACGTCGGCAGTAATGACACTCGGTTACGCCAATCGGAGGTCACTAAAATTAACATTGAATCGGTGTGTAACTTTGCAAAAACAATGTCGGACTCTGTTGTTTTCTCTGGGCCCCTCCCCAATCAGACCGGGAGTGACATGTTTAGCCGCATGTTCTCCTTGAATTGCTGGCTGTCTGAGTGGTGTCCAAAAAATGAGGTGGGCTTCATTGATAATTGGCAAAGCTTCTGGGGAAAACCTGGTCTTGTTAGGAGAGACGGCATCCATCCCACTTTAGAGGGAGCAGCTCTCATTTCTAGAAATCTGGCCAATTTTTTGGGATCCTCCAAACTGTGACTGTCTAGCGTTGGGACCAGGAGGCAGAGCTGTGGTCTTATACACCTCTCTGCAGCTTCTCTCCCCCTGCCATCCCCTTATTACCCCATCCCCGTAGAGACGGTGCCTGCTCCCAGACCACCAATAACTAGCAAAAATCTATTTAAGCATAAAAATTCAAAAAGAAAAAATAATATAGCACCTTCAATTGCACCACAGACTAAAACAGTTAAATGTGGTCTATTAAACATTAGGTCTCTTTCTTCTAAGTCCCTGTTGGTAAATGATATAATAATTGATCAACGTATTGATTTATTCTGCCTAACAGAAACTTGGTTACAGCAGGATGAATATGTTAGTTTAAATGAGTCAACACCCCCGAGTCACACTAACTGTCAGAATGCTCGTAGCACGGGCCGGGGCGGAGGATTAGCAGCAATCTTCCATTCCAGCTTATTAATTAATCAAAACCCAGACAGAGCTTTAATTCATTTTTTTACATTTACCCTGATGGACTACCCTGCAGTGGGGAATAAGTTTCATTACACTAGAAGTCTTTCAGAAAGCGCTGTAACTAGGTTTAAGGATATGATTCCTTCTTTATGTTCTCTAATGTCATATACCAACACAGAGCAGAGTAGCTACCTAAACTCTGTAAGGGAGTTAGAGTATCTTGTCAATAGTTTTACATCCTTATTGAAGACAACTTTGGATGCTGTAGCTCCTCTGAAAAAGAGAGCTTTAAATCAGAAGTGTCTGACTCCGTGGTATAACTCACAAACTCGTAGCTTAAAGCAGATAACCCGTAAGTTGGAGAGGAAATGGCGTCTCACTAATTTAGAAGATCTTCACTTAGCCTGGAAAAAGAGTTTGTTGCTCTATAAGAAAGCCCTTCGTGAAGCTAGGACATCTTTCTACTCATCACTAATTGAAGAAAATAAGAACAACCCCAGGTTTCTTTTCAGCACTGTAGCCAGGCTGACAAAGAGTCAGAGCTCTATTGAGCTGAGTATTCCATTAACTTTAACTAGTAATGACTTCATGACTTTCTTTGCTAACAAAATTTTGACTATTAGAGAAAAAATTACTCATAACCATCCCAAAGATGTATCGTTATCTTTGGCTGCTTTCAGTGATGCCGGTATTTGGTTAGACTCTTTCTCTCCGATTGTTCTGTCTGAGTTATTTTCATTAGTTACTTCATCCAAACCATCAACATGCTTATTAGACCCCATTCCTGCCAGGCTGCTCAAGGAAGTCCTACCATTATTTAATGCTTCAATCTTAAATATGATCAATCTGTCTTTGTTAGTTGGTTATGTACCACAGGCCTTTAAGGTGGCAGTAATTAAACCATTACTTAAAAAGCCATCACTTGACCCAGCTATCTTAGCTAATTATAGGCCAATCTCCAACCTTCCTTTTCTCTCAAAGATTCTTGAGAGGGTAGTTGTAAAACAGCTAACTGATCACCTGCAGAGGAATGGTCTATTTGAAGAGTTTCAGTCAGGTTTTAGAATTCATCATAGTACAGAAACAGCATTAGTGAAGGTTACAAATGATCTTCTTATGGCTTCGGACAGTGGACTTATCTCTGTGCTTGTTCTGTTGGACCTCAGTGCTGCTTTTGATACTGTTGACCATAAAATTTTATTACAGAGATTAGAGCATGTCATAGGTATTAAAGGCATTGCGCTGCGGTGGTTTGAATCATATTTGTCTAATAGATTACAGTTTGTTCATGTAAATGGGGAATCTTCTTCACAGACTAAAGTTAATTATGGAGTTCCACAAGGTTCTGTGCTAGGACCAATTTTATTCACTTTATACATGCTTCCCTTGGGCAGTATTATTAGACGGTATTGCTTAAATTTTCATTGTTACGCAGATGATACCCAGCTTTATCTATCCATGAAGCCACAGGATACACACCAATTAGCTAAACTGCAGGATTGTCTTACAGACATAAAGACATGGATGACCTCTAATTTCCTGCTTTTAAACTCAGATAAAACTGAAGTTATTGTACTTGGCCCCACAAATCTTAGAAGCATGGTGTCTAACCAGATCGTTACTCTGGATGGCATTTCCCTGATCTCTGGTAATACTGTGAGAAATCTTGGAGTTATTTTTGATCAGGATATGTCATTCAAAGCGCATATTAAACAAATATGTAGGACTGCCTTTTTGCATTTACGCAATATCTCTAAAATCAGAAAGGTCTTGTCTCAGAGTGATGCTGAAAAACTAATTCATGCATTTATTTCCTCTAGGCTGGACTATTGTAATTCATTATTATCAGGTTGTCCTAAAAGTTCCCTAAAAAGCCTTCAGTTGGTTCAGAATGCTGCAGCTAGAGTACTGACGGGGACTAGCAGGAGAGAGCATATCTCACCCGTGTTGGCCTCCCTTCATTGGCTTCCTGTTAATGCTAGAATAGAATTTAAAATTCTTCTTCTTACTTATAAGGTTTTGAATAATCAGGTCCCATCTTATCTTAGGGACCTCGTAGTACCATATTACCCCATTAGAGCGCTTCGCTCTCAGACTGCGGGCTTACTTGTAGTTCCTAGGGTTTGTAAGAGTAGAATGGGAGGCAGAGCCTTCAGCTTTCAGGCTCCTCTCCTGTGGAACCAGCTCCCAATTCAGATCAGGGAGACAGATACCCTCTATACTTTTAAGATTAGGCTTAAAACTTTCCTTTTCGCTAAGGCTTATAGTTAGGGCTGGATCGGGTGACCCTGGACCATCCCTTGGTTATGTTGCTTTAGACGTAGACTGTGGGGGGGTTCCCATGATGCACTGTTTCTTTCTCTTTTTGCTCCGTATGCATCACTCTGCATTTAATCATTAGTGATCGATCTCTTTTTCCTGGTTCTTTCCCTCAGCCCCAACCAGTCTCAGCAGAAGACTGCCCCTCCCTGAGCCTGGTTCTGCTGGAGGTTTCTTCCTGTTAAAAGGGAGTTTTTCCTTCCCACTGTGGCCAAGTGCTTGCTCATAGGGGGTCGTTTTGACCGTTGGGGTTTTTCATGATTGTTGTATGGCCTTGCCTTGCAATGTGGAGCGCCTTGGGGCAACTGTTTGTTGTGATTTGGCGCTATATAAGAAACAAGTTGATTGATTGATTGATTATCTCAGCAAAGGAGAAGTGCTCACTATCACAGATTTAGACTGGTTTGTGAACAATATTTGAGGGAAATGGTGATATTGTGTATGTGGAAAAAGTTTTAGATCTTTGAGTTCATCTCATACAAAATGGGAGAAAAACCAAAAGTGTTGCGTTTATATTTTTGTTGAGTGTATGTCAGAAATGTCCAACAGAGGACGTAAATCTAAGATCGATCCACACAGTCAGATAAGATGATCCTTCTGGTGTTACACCAGAGTCAATATGACTGACGGTCGACAACAGATAGGAATAAGTAAGAAAATGGTGAGACCACTTTAAACCTTTAAAAATGCAATGTCTGTGGTTCAGACGATGTGTTCAGCTTGAAATCTCAAACATTTTTCCTCTTCTACTGAGGTGGATTAGAATTTTTTTGTGGAACACAGCGCCAACTACTGTACAGGATGGACCGAGCAGTCAATATGTGTCCCCGATTTCAAAATGGCTCTTTTCAACCAGACGTGTGGTGCCATGACATGTCAATCATCTGGGTGGCACCTGGGGTGTCCAATCAGATTTCAGGGTAGTCCAGTGCAACAAAGCTCCACCCATGCCAGGAAGTGTTCAACATTTGACATTTCCTGTTTCACTATGGGCTCAAAATTTTGCACTTCCTGTTTCAGTGTGAACTTGTTACTGTATTCCCGTGAGATTCCATGAGATCTCCTCTGACAATCCAGGAAGAGTCGATCCAGGAAGTGTTCAACATTTGACATTTCCTGCTTCACCGTGGACTCAAAATTTGGCACTTCCTGTTAGGGACTCAGTGTACTATGAGCGAGCTTCGAGCTGCTGCACATTGCTTCAATGTTCTTCTTCTTCTTCTTCTTCTTCTTCTTCTTCTTATTCTTATTATTATTATTATTATTATTATTATTATTATTATTATCAGGGATTTTAAAACAAATCCATGGATTAGCAGATTTCCAGATGTGGAGTGTACTAATGTTTTTTCCTACTACTGCTACAATGACATGGAACTAGTGATGGGGCCTATTAAGGAAAATCCTAACTGTGATTAGTGCTAGCATACGCCGTCATGCATTAACATGGGTGCTCATGCTAACAATCATATACCATCACGCGAACAGTTGTTAATGTTAATGGTTGCTAATCTCGATCATCCGGCTTCTCATTCTCACTTCATCCTCTAAAAAGTGCATTGGGATTCATGCAGGTTACCCCAACTTTAAGCCCCTCCCACTTCCCCACACCTATGTATCACACCAAACAGCCCCCACTGAGTTTCACTTGTAAACTGTCCCATGTGGTTTTATGCTTCTCTCCAACATCCGACTTCAACAAGAAGCACATAAATCAAAATGTCGACAAAACCCAGCACACAATGCAGCCACTTTAATCTTCTAATTGACTGATTGATTTCTTTGTTTGTCTATCACCCTATGAGATGCTTTTACGACACAATGGGGGCGGTGTTTCTTTTGATTTACAGGAAGCAGCAATAGTGGGCACACTCATGTGGAAAGCAAGGTGATATAAACACCATTCGTGAATTCGTATGGTGTGAAAATCCTGAATACCATGGCAATATGGCGAAGAAGAACAAAGGAATAAAACACAACAGTTCAGTCTAGTTTTGCTAAGTTAACACTGCTGCTACACAAATGGAAATCATGTAAAAATGATAAATGTTCAATCCATTTAGTTTTAAATATCCACACTTCTGACCTGACAAAAGGCCGACTGGCTGGTGTGGGAGGTTTTTAAAAGATTTAGTCCAACACTGATGATGACGCATTGTGTGGGTATTTAACATTTCAGTGCTATAGCTCTCTCACACTTTGGTTAAGAGGCTTTCAGAGAACAACTTGTTGCTTTTTTAACATGTGAAGCCAATGTCAGCTTTTGATTTTAACAAGTTTCAAAATAATATTGTTAGATTGTTCAGACACATTCATGGCAATCCCTTAGTGGCGAGGTAGACCATTTCCTGATTGATTGCTGCATGGGATGGTGGACACGGAGATGACCCAACAGGTCCAGCCCCAATGAGCATGGGGCTGGACCTCCAACTAGAAACACCTATGAGTGGGTCTGTTTAATGTGGCAATGTCGTTGCACAGCAACAAAAACAAGGTCCTTGACAGATCGTTTGTCTGGTCCGATGGCTTGGAAAGCCCAGATGATCGGAGTCTGTAGACCTGCTGCAGCCTTCATCTGCCTTCGCATCCATTGGGTTACAAGCCATCACCTCCTCTGCCTGATCTGCCATTGAGAACTTCTTGTTCAGGGTTCCTGTTGGACCTTCGCGGTCAGCATAGCAGCCACTGGGCACAAAAGGAACCTACTGTATTTCACCCCAAGAGGTAGTCCCCTACTTGAACCCTTACCAAGGTGTCAAGACGCGGATGAGGGACTGGATTTTGACACCCACGAAAACTAGTGCCTGAACATAGTGAACCTGACTATGCTACTAAATGTAAGAAGTTCAATACACCAACTTTTGACAAAGTCAGTGAGGGTTGATTAAAATTTCATCTGCATTGCTCAAACTATTTCCACAGCAGCAAAAGTGGCCGTATAATTGGAAGACCCTCTCTAATTATACTCTGTTATTGCTGGCCAGGTCATGCTGTGAAAATGTTACTAGGTTCCGTCTTTTCACCTTGTCCTAACAATATGTTTGGATTCAGTGATTACCTATGCACACTTAGAAAAGCTGTTACCTTTGCCAGCAGGAGAAACAACAGGACAAGAAGTGGTCCTTCTTTTAAGTGCAGAATACCCAAAAAGCATTGTGGCTCCTTTCTCACTTCAGCAGGAATACTTCTGAAAGCATAAAACAGGCAGCTGTTGACTGTTAGCCAACATCCTGTTGGCAACAGTCACGGGATAATATTCTTATGAATCCTGTTTTGAAACAACCCTCCTTGAAAGCATTTATCCTCAGAGTAGCACAGCCAATGAAAACAGAAATTAGCATGGGCCACAGTTACTGTAATGGCCTGGACAAAGATGTAAGACATTCATCAAGACTGGAGTTGTGATTCAACAAGCATCCTTAAAGTATTTGGAAAGACAAACACAAAACATAGCAATAGTGGAATATGACCATATATAACACTGAGAGTGATGCCGGTACGTTACTTAGTAACGCGTTACTCTAATCTGACCACTTTTTTTAGTCACGGATAATCTAACGCGTTAATCTTTCCAAATCAGTAATCAGATTAAAGTTACTTCTCCAAGTCACTGTGTGTTACTATTATTTTTGCATTATGGTTCGATAGCAGCATTAAACTTGGTCCGTGGGCAGGAGGTCGGGGTTCGACTGAACTGCCCACTTTAAGCGAGCTGTGAGCTTTTCATCCGCGGTTTTCTGCAGCAGCTACGACTCGTCCTCACCTCTTAAAGCGCAGTGACAACAGCACACCTGCACTGAGCTTTACAAAGACATTTTTATGCTTTTTTCTCCTTTATTTAGAATTTTGAGCTGAGCTGCTTCGTATCTGCTCGTTAAAAACAGCTGATCCTCGTCAACAACTAACACTATTTTCCACTCAAATGCACCTAAACTCTCACATGATGTGAAAACACAATAACATTTTCATAATAAATGTTATACATTCTTTGTGCTCAAATGCCAAAGCAGGGGTGAATCCAGATGGAATGGGGGCGTGGGGCAGGGATGTGCCCCCCCACAACACCTCTAGATTAAAGGTCCAGTTTTGAAGCCTTTTTTTACTACAACTACTAATACTACTTACAATAAAAAAAAGTAAAGTCCCTTCAGCTGCTCCCTTGTTTGCACTTGGGGTCGCCACAGCAAATCCAAGGTGGATCTGCATGTTGAATTGGCACAAGTTTTACGCCGGATGCCCTTCCTGACACAACATTACATGGAGAAATGTGGCAGGGGTGGGATTTGAATCCGGAACCTTCTGAACTGAAACCAAGCGCATTAACCACTACTTACAATAATAATAATCATTTTGACAAGTAAAATGTTTAGAGAGAATTTAAATGTTAGATAAATGTGAAAGAATTTAATAGTTACATTTATAAACAATGTAGGTTAGAAATTGCAAGTTTTACTGTTACAGTGCTGTCAACAGTTAAATATGAGGTCAAGAAAGAGGTCTTTATTTTACTTTTTATAAAACAAGTATTTATTTTCATTGAAGTCAAGAAAGGGTGACTATAAAGTGAGTTTTGGCAAAACAGGTATCACTGTCATGTTGAGGTGGCAGAGGGTTGTTGTGGGCAGCTGGGGAAAGTAACTAAACAGTAACTAGTAATCTAACTTAGTTACTTTTACAACTGAGTAATCAGTAAAGTAACTAAGTTACTTTTTCAAGGAGTAATCAGTAATTGGATTACTTTTTCAAAGTAACTGTGGCAACACTGAACACTGAACACTCAGTTTTTAGATTTTATGGCATTGAATAATGCCCTAACATGTACGAGGTCTGTCCATAAAGTATAGGTCCTTTTTATTTTTTTCAAAAACTATATGGATTTCATTCATATGTTTTTACGTCAGACATGCTTGAACCCTCGTGCGCATGCATGAGTTTTTCCACGCCTGTCGGTGACGTCATTCACCTGTGAGCACTCCTTGTGGGAGGAGTCGTCCAGCCCCTCGTCGGAATTCCTTTGTCTGAGAAGTTGCTGAGAGACTGGCGCTTTGTTTGATCAAAATTTTTTCTAAACCTGTGAGACACATCGAAGTGGACACGGTTTGAAAAATTAAGCTGGTTTTCGGTAAAAATTTTAACAGCTGATGAGAGATTTTGAGGTGATACTGTCGCTTTAAGGACTTCCCACAGTGCGAGACATCGCGCAGCGCTCTCAGGCGCTGTCATCAGCCTGTTTCAAGCTTAAAACCTCCACATTTCAGGCTCTATTGATCCAGGACGTCGTGAGAGAACAGAGAAGTTTCAGAAGAAGTCGGTTTCAGCATTTTATCTGGATATTCCACTGTTAAAGGAGATTTTTTTAATGAAAGACATGCGGACGGGTCCGCGCGTCGGGACGCAGCCGGCGCGGTGCGGCGGCACAGGAAAAACACCTCCGTGTTGATAACCATTTGTAAAATCCAGGCGGCTTTTGATGGCTTTCAGTGGAATGAGTATATGAGAAATTGTTTAACAGCTGGACATGTTCCAACTTGTCCTTAAGGCTTCCAACAGAGGTGTTTTTCCTGTGGCGGAGCGTCGCGGCGGCTGCGAGCCGACGCTGCAATCCGCCCACACGTCTTTCATTAAAAAAATCTCCTTTAACAGTGGAATATCCGGATAAAATGCTGAAACCGACTTCTTCTGAAACTTCTCTTTTCTTTCACGACGTCCTGGATCAATAGAGCCTGAAATGTGGAGGTTTTCAGCTTGAAACAGGCTGACGACGGCGCCTGAGAGCATTGCGCGACGTCTCACACCGTGGGAAGTCCTTAAAGCGACAGTATCACCTCAAAATCTCTCATCAGCCGTTAAAATTTTTACCGAAAACCAGCTTAATTTTTCGAACCATGTCCGCTTCGATGTGTCTCACAGGTTTAGAAAAAATTTTGATCAAACAAAGCGCCAGTCTCTCAGCAACTTGTCAGACAAAGGAATTCCGACGAGGGGCTGGATGACTCCTCCCACAAGGAGTGCTCACAGGCGAATGACGTCACCGACAGGCATGGAAAAACTCACACATGCGCACGAGGGTTCAAACATGTCTGACGTAAAAACATATGAATGAAATCCATATAGTTTTTGAAAAAAATAAAAAGGACCTATACTTTATGGACAGCCCTCGTATATATATATATATATATATATATATATATATATATATATATATATATATATATATATATATATATATATATATATATATATATATATATTAGAAGAGTCATGAACATGTACATTAATTACTTTAATTACACCTTTCATAATTAGTTTATTCCTCTTTTTCTCTTTTATTCATGCAACGAAAAACAATGACTGTTTTTAATTACTTTTGGTAGTTCAGTCAGTGAGTTATCAGGACTACATACAGTGAGGAAAATAAGTATTTGAACACCCTGCGATTTTGGAAGTTCTCCCACTTAGAAATCATGGAGGGGTCTGAAATTTTCATCTTAGGTGCATGTCCACGGTGAGAGACATAATCTAAAAAAAAAAAAAAAAAAAAATCTGGAAATCATAATGTATGATTTTTTAATAATTTATTTATATGTTACTGGTGCAAATAAGTATTTCAACACCTGTGAAAATCAATGTTAATATTTGGTACAGTAGCCTTTGTTTGCAATTACAGAGGACAAACGTTTTGTGTAGTTTTTCACCAGGTTTGCACACACTGCAGCAGGGATTTTGTTCAGCCAGGTTACTGGGCTGTCGCTGAGAAAGAGTTTGAGCTCCCGCCAAAGATTTTCTATTGGGTTTAGGTCTGGAGACTGGCTAGGCCACCCCAGAACCTTGATATGCTTCTTACAGAGTTATGTTGGAAGACCCATCCATGACCCATCTTCAATGCTCTAACTGAGGGAAGGTTGTTCCCCAAAATCTCGCAATACATGGCCCCGGTCATCCTCTCCTTAATACAGTGCAGTCGTCCTGTCCCATGTGCAGAAAAACACAAAATTTCAGACCCCTCCATGATTTCTAAGTGGGAGAACTTGCAAAATCGCAGGGTGTTCAAATACTTATTTTTCTCACTGTATAACACTCAAACAGAATTTTAATATTTTGCATTTTAGGATTCGCCTTAAAATTACCATTCTTAAACCAGTTAGAATAAAATGAAATATCAGTTAATAACATTCCATGTGAGGCTGTGTGACATATTGTTATGTCACACAGGGCTGACATAACAATACACCCTCCTAGGGTGAGGGTGGCAAAAATCTTGCGGGTGGGCGGCAAATGAGGTTTTCAGGTTGTCCAAACATGTTATGCCTCATTGAATGGAACATTCCATCTTTCCAAAATTATTTCCACTGTACAAATCCAGAACATTCATTATTTGTTTTACATGACACCTAAATAGGTCCTTGATATTTTACTTAAAATTCGACAGGTGAAGAGTATGTGCATTTTCTTCTGCATTTGTCAATAGGCAAAAGTGGAACTATCTATTTGCTTCCTTGTATCACAGATGTATTTTTATGAAAAGGTTGTGAGGGTGTTCAATAGAGCAAAATGTACAGAAAAAAATGAATGGTAAATGGAACGTTAAACTATAATTAAAGTTGCCATGTTAGTTAAAGCTAATTTTCTCCCAAAAAACAAACAAAAAATTTAGAAGGTATAATTTCATTTTTGTGCTGTGTGTCTTTCTTATGTACAAGTAGGAGGGGCTGTAGTAAATAAATTATTGGAACCACAGTTCTATCGAGTCCTGTGCTGACTGATTTAGGATTGATTAATTTATTATCAGGTGAACATGATAAAAAGGTGGATGCACAGTGCATACTTTAGGTTTGGTGTTTTGCGCTGGTGAAAATGTGACACTCACGAATGTTATTTCCTGAGGCACATCCCTGATCAAGTCATGAATGAACAGCTGATAAAGATAAAGATAAACTTTATTGATCTCACAGAGGAGAAATTCACTTGTTACGTCAGCTCTTAAAAAAACACACAAGGTGAGTGCAAGTAGAGGAAAATGTGCATCAAACAGTGTGTGCAAAAATAAGCAATAATAATACTTGTAACAGTACAAGACATAAGAAATGAGGTAGAAATAGAATATATATAAATATATATATACATACATACACATATACATACATACCCACGTACATACTTATATGCATATACACATATACATATACATACATATACCTACATATGCACACACATACCTATACACATACACATACGAGGTTGTTTAGAAAAGTATCTGACCTTTTTATTTTTTCAAAAACCATATGGATTTGAATCACGTGTGATTGCATCAGCCAAGCTTGAACCTTCGTGCGCATGCGTGAGTTTTTTCACGCCTGTCGGTTGCGTCATTCACCTGTGAGCAGGCTTTGTGTGAGCACTGGTCCACCCCTCTCGTCGTTTTTTTATTGCGAATAAATGTCTGAACGATTTGGAGCTTTGCTGCATCAAATTTTTCCAGAAACTGTGAGAGACCTCCAGGTGGACACCGTTCGGAAAATTAATATGGCTTTCAGGGATGATTTTATGGGGATTACACAGATTAAGGAGTGATCCAGACAGTTTAAAGACCGCCCACAACTGCTGAGAGCGCGCCACGCTCCGAGCGCTGATCGACAGGCTCAAACTCCGCTGAAACAACTAGATCATTTCCAACGTGAAGCTTTGTTGATCCGGGACGTTGTCTGACTTTCAGGGAGGGACGCGCCACGGAGCCGTTCATTACACGGCAAAAAACCACCTCCGTGTTGGTCTCACAGGACGGCTTTCAGGTGGATTTCAGATGGCTGTTGGTAGCTTTTCAGTCGTGTGATTATCCGAGAAATTGAGCATGAGTTGGACATGCCACAACATGTCTTGTGAGGCTTCATCACAGCATTGCTTTGCGCCATGCGGCTCCACCGCGACGCGCGGACCTCCTCCACACGTCTGTCTCAATGTGCCGAAAAAGTGCTGATGTCCACGTCTTTTCACAATTCCTGTGCTAGTCAGACGACATACCGGATCAAGACAACATCCAGTTTAGAAATGAACGGCACATTGAACTGTTACAGGAGGTTTTGTCATGGAAAAAGGAGCGGAATTCCGGGCGTCGCGGTGGTTAGTACAGAATTATTTAAAACTTAACGAGGGAAAAACTGAGATAATTCTGTTTGGCAATTCCCACTTTGACTTGGGACCTCTCCAAAGTCTTGTGCGTCCCAAAGTCACCAGCCTTGGTGTCACCATAGACAGTGATCTTAAATTTGATAAACAGGTTAACACGGTTTTAAAATTGAGTTTTTTTTACCTTCGTCTTTTATCACAAGTGAAACCTTTTATCCCTTTTAAATTGTTTGAACAAGTCATGCACGCTTTTATTTCTTCTCGTTTAGACTACTGCAATGCACTTTATTCGGGGATTAGCCATAATGCACTTTCCCAACTGCAGTTAGTCCAGAATTCAGCGGCTCGACTTTTAACAGGGGCCAGAAAGCGTGAGCATATAACCCCAATTTGGCTTCTCTGCACTGGCTCCCTGTATGTTTCAGAATTGATTTTAAGATACTTTAGTTTGTTTTTAAAGCTCTGAATGGACAGGCCCCACATTATATCATCAACTGCCTCCAGGTCTACACTCCAGCACGAGCTCTGAGGTCCGAGGGCCAGTCCCAGCTCATGGTGACTAGGACGAGACTTAAAACTCGAGGGGACAGAGCCTTCTCCGTGGTGGGTCCCAGACTCTGGAACACTCTGCCCATACATGTCCGATCTGCTCCCACTGTGGAGTGTTTTAAGTCCCGTCTTAAGGCCCATTTTTATTCCTTGGCTTTTAACACCGCGTGAGTTGTACGGTCCTTGTGTCTTATTTTATTTTTATTTTATTGAAATTTATTTTTTTTATCATGGTTTTATCTATTTATGTATTATTTTATCTTATCTATTTTATTGTTATTATTGCTGTTTTCTGTGTCTATGCTTTTGTTGTGCAGCACTTTGGAGACTCGGATCTGTTTAAATGTGCTTTATAAATAAAGTGGATTGGATTGGATTGGATCCCATCAGGTCCTGCTGCTTTCCTCTGCTTCAACCGCAGGCGCTGGCCTCTCACCTCAGTTGGAGTTACAGTGAGGGAGGGAGGGAGGGAGCTGAGGTGTGAGTTGAGGTGGGCTGGTGCTGAATACAGTAGCGGGGGAGGAGGGACGAGGTCCGGGGTGCAGTGGAGGTGACCGGGGGGTAGAAGGTGGGGGTCAGAGGGACTGGAGAGCTGGCTGCTGGAGACATGTGGAGGACCGGGAGCAGGCAGGGGGGCAGGTGTGGAGGAGCCTCTACAAACAGAGAATCCCCATCTGCAGTCCTGCTGGCACCCTGCCCAAATCCAGAGGCGGTCTTGAGACATCTCCACACGCCTCTGACATTGTTCTGGGCCAGCTGCTCCTCCATCTTCCCTCCATACACCTTCTTGGCTGCACGGATCTTCCACTGGAGTTCCTGTTGGACTCTACGCTGCTCCCCTCTGTCTCCCGAGTTGAAAGCCCTCTTCTTCTGGTTCATCAGGACCTTCAGCTCGGGGGTCACCTTGGGGTGGTTGTTGGGAAAGCACCGTACCCTCCGGGTGGGCACAGTGCTCTCCACACAGAAGTTCATGTAGTCAGTGACACACTGGGTCAGGCCGTTGATGTCTTCACCATAAGAGTTTTGAAACATGCTCCAGTCTGTGGTTCTGAAACAGTCCCTCAGCCTCTCAGTGGCCTCTTCAGTCCAGAGTTTCACTGACCTTTTCTGCACTGGCTCTCTTCTCACCCTGGGTGTGTATTGGGGGAGCAGATAGACGAGATTGTGATCAGAGCGTCCGAGCGAGGGGAGAGGGGTGGAGGTGTAAGCATCCTCCACATTGGCGTAAAAGAGGTCCAGTATTCTATTGTCACTGGTTTTACACGTGATGTACTGGGTGAACGTGGGGAGGGTGGCGTGGTTAAAGTCCCCTGTGATGAGGAGGAGGGCGCAGGGGTGAATCCACTCACAGGCAGCGGCAGCGTCCGCAGAGGGAGGAATATACTCGCAGAGCATAATCACACTTTCAAACTCCCATGGGAGATAGTACGGCCTCATGCTCACCACGAGTAGCTCCACTTCCGAGGAGCAGATCTGGTCTTTGACGTGAATATGAGCTGCACTGCACCATCTCTCATTCACATAAACGGTGAGCCCCCCTCCTCTCTTTTTTCCGCTCTCCACCAGCGTCCTGTCCGCATGGATAAGTGTGAAGCTGTCCATGTTAATTAAAGAGTCCAGTACATGTTCATCCAACCACGTCTCCATGAAGCACATGAGACTGCAGCCCTTTTACAGCCTCTGGAAATGGGTTAGTGCTGACAGCTCCTCAGTCTTGTTGCAGAGAGACCTTACATTCCCCATGACCACAGATGGAATATAAGTCCTTCTTCGCTTTGTCCACCCGCCCCTGCAGCCTCTCTGTGTCTTCCGAATGTCTGCAGGTACGTCCGGGTGCTCAGCATAGTGAGGACCCGGCCCACTGTACATAGAGTCTCTTAGTCCAAGCAACTGATCCCAGCTATAAACAATGGGACGTCCGGAGCTGGAAGCAAAGGGATTTCCCCGCACTGCCTTGAAAAGTGCCGACAGCAGCATGAAAACAGTCACAAGAGTGACAAAAGTGGGTTTACAATGTACACACTCGCACAGGGTACCACCCACTGCAAATAAAGACAAATAAGCACCATTAAAAGTATTAAAAATAGCAAAAGTAGGAAAAGAGGGGCCAGAGCTGAAGTAACAGGCTGCTGCGTTGGCAGCGCCATCTTGGAAAAAAAAAAAAACAGATTTCTCATTCATATCATTTTTTTTTTTTTGCCAGCTTGCACTCGGCCGAGACAGACGTATTTTTCTCTTCTCCCTCCCTCCTTATCTTTCCTGCTTCTGTGGCGTGTTGTCTGTGAGGCTGCAGCTTTGCTCTTCTGGAAAACGACAAAAATGGATCTGTTAAAGTGGTCTCTGAACACAATTGACACTATTTTTTCCACAAGACATTTGGGGGCAGAGGACCCAACCTGTCCTGCCGGGACGCATTCGATGGGTTACGTGATGGACTCGTGGAGGAGATGGCAGGTCATGTGCCTTTACACGGTTTCTCTGGAGGACGTCGAAGATGTGTATATATTTGGCTTGGTGGTGACTGGCTTTCTGCTGTGTGGAGCAGGCATGGCGCTGGTTTACCAGAAAATTAAGAAGGTGGAAGCAGCAATAATTGGGCCGTCCAGGCTGCCCCACATGATTGTTTCAATTGGGAAGGCAGTGGCTGCGCAGTCGGCGGGTGTTAACTGCACGCTGGAAAACATCTTGGGCAGGATTGCAGCTCTGGAAATCCGCTTTGACCGTCAGTAAAGACCACATCCTACATTCAGATGTATTGAGAGCCACTCTGTTCTCAAAACTGTGGAATCTTTCAGGCGTCTGCTAATCTGGATATTCATTTGGCTTCCCCAAACACAGCTGCACTTCAAGGCCGCTGCGATAAAAAACCTCCTCAAGAAGATCAACACTTAAGCCTCGCTCCCTGGTCATCCCCCTCCCCTCAGCTTCTCCAGCTCTGACGTTGACTGTGGACAGTGGACTGCTCAGGGCTGAGCCCCTCCCCCTTCTAGGATTGTCGGACAAGGCCGTTGATGGTGCCTAATAGGCTTCCTCCGGAGTGTTCTGATAAACTGGACTTTCAAATCTCGGTTGTCGTCCTGCGTCTTTGTTTGTCTGTGTGATTATTGTTTTTCTGTGCTGATGGGTTTTTTTTTCCTCATTGCTGCTGTGTAACACAGCGGCTATGAGGGTTTTTTTCTCTTACTTACCTCGTGTGTGCTTTTTATATGTGTTTATGTACTGGGCCGGCTTATGTGTGTTGTGTGTTATGTGTGTGTCGTTTGTTATGGGTCGGTCTTGGTTTGCTCAACCCTGCTGTTGACCAAGGCAGGGATGTACATCTGGAGCTGGTCCCCGGGCGCCTAATGGCGACTTCTGCTCCTAACTGGCAATTAGGATGGGTTAAATGCAGTAGACACATTTCATTGTGCAGGGAACATGTTCCTTTGTGCATATGACAATAAAATTCTTTTGAATCCTTTGAATCCTTTTGAATCCTTACATTGAATCTTCTTTGTTATTTTTATGTGCTGTACACAGATGTCTTTGGACTGCAATCAAGAGATGAGTTTAGACAAAAATGTATGTATTGTCACTAACAAAACAGTCCTAAAAACAGGGCTCTAATATTCAGTGATTTGTGTGCAGAAAGGAACATATTCCACTCACTGTGTGATGTTGTTAAGTGCTCCACTGCACCAAAACCAATTTTGCATCAAAGAAGCAAGATGAAAAGAAAAATGACAGTGATATCATTTTCCCTGAAATCTTATACAGCAACATTTTCTCTGCAAATGCACAGATTTGGTGCAACTCAACCCTGCTTTTCTGTGCACAAAACCTCAATAAATAGTGGAAAAATAAACAAAAATAATTACCCCTGGACTATTTTTTTGTGTGTTTTAAATTGTTAGTTGTCTGAGTGTTAACGAAGCTCAAACAAGCAGGATCAGATGTGCGTCATCCAAGTCTGCTTTCCTATTTTCATCATACACATGAGGGCTCCTATTATGAAAACCGCTGTAAAATTGCCCTTGTCAGATGTTACAAAATCACTGTGGTCTACAAGCAATGAAAGCAAATAAATCAGAGCAAATGCTATACTGCATTTTTGATTTAGTTTGATGTAGCTTCACACTGATATTTATCAGCCATGCTCTCGCTCCTACATTTGCAGTTGATTGTTTGCAGATGGATGTGCATCTGACGTTGGTGTGTTGTCAAGTGAAAGTGGATTACAGTCTGAATCAATAGAATTAAATATATGTAAGTTCTTTGCAGATCACTTTTGCTGTTGAAAATGTGCATTTTAAGTGCATTATCATAGTGCTACTATCAAATTACTACCAACAGCGTCAACTTCACGTGCAGTATACGAGATGAGTTCCAATTTACCAAATGAACAACCTCGCTGTGTGGAAATAGTGCTGTCGCCAACAGGAAAGGAGGAGAAGAGTGCAGATAATCCAGGGAACCTGTGAGAATTCTGTCTTCAGAGAGACAGATAAGGTGGGCGACAGCAGTCCGCTTTGCTTAAATGTTCTGTAATTGGACCAAAAGTCATAATTATCCAGACAAAATGATTTCTCACTGCAAACAAATCCAACCATGGTTCAGTGGAGCATGAGGCAGTAATGAGTCTCTTTCTGATGTTATTGTTGGGTGGCTTCTTTACTTCACCCCGTGTCATTTCGAGCTCTATCATGAAACTACTGACTTTTTCCAAGTGGTTTTGGGATTTCCTCAGCAATGCTTCCATTGTGCTGTCCATATCACGGCAGCTTTTTTGATAGAATTTCAATATTTATAAATCAATATGAGACCTGGCGGTTTGAGTCTGTCCTCACACAATGTTCTCATGCAAGGTTTACTGGATATTATATGTGGAGGTGGGAAACACATAGACCAAATCTTTTGCTGTGAACATACATGGACTGTCTTGTCCAGACTATGCCCCACAGTAGCTTTTACACCTGTTTGACCAAACAGAAAAGTCTCATCAAAAATTTAAGACATTTAAATTTAAAAACATTTAAGGTGCTTTTACACCTAGTAGGTGTAAAAGCACCTTAAATGTTTTAGTTGCATGTCATTTGAAAATTTCCTGAAGGTTGCATTCAATTCAATTTAATCAGCTTATAAAGCACCAAATCACAACAAAAGCTGGCCCAAGGCGCCTCAGACAGAACAGTTCAATATACAATTTAAAATGTAATAAATAAATAAATAATTCAAATACATAATTAAAAACAGAAGTGGCAGTGACGCATTGTCAGAACATTCATTTATGAGCATTTCCAGGATGTTCGGGAAGAATGTTACTATAGGGTGACCATATTTTGATTATCGAAAACCAGGACACTCGGCCTGGCAATGAGATATTCAAATGATACTCGAATGCCGATCAATTTAATGGCTCAATGAAAACCAGGACATTTCCATCACTTTCTAAAAACAACCCAGGACGGCCAGGACAGGACATGAAAACAGGACATGTCCTGGGAAACCACAACGTTTGGTCAGCCTACGTTAGTGCTCCTTCACACATAGTGCGAATTTGGTTGATTTGCGCATAAAGTGCGCATGAAGCAGGAATTGTGTGCAAAATGTATAAAATCGTAGCTGCTTCCAATGCACAGACGGGTCATATTTGTATTGCCTGATTGATAAATGTGGTGTTTTTATATGGTGTGGGGGTTTATTTCATTTTAAATACGTCCATCTCCTTCCTCATATCAGGCAGGTTCCTGTTATGTGTCGGACGCAGCTCGGAGAACCGACCAGCGTTTGAAGGACCCAGTATGAAATAAGCAGAGCACGGTACAAAGGCTAACTGAATTTAATACATAACAGTGAAATATAATAAAAAGGTGCGGCCTGGCGTGGTGCGCTCCCAGCAGCGCTAACGGTCCGGAGCCAGAAGCTGTTTCGGACCCAAGGACCCCGCCGACACCCCCCAGGTGGCTGCAACAACCGAGTCTGTGAAAGAAGGAACCATTATGTGAGTCCACACTCTACACACAGAACACTTAAGGGTGTACAAACAGCAAACACTTCCTGGCTTGATTACTGATCAGCTTCCCAACCTGCAGGCATGGAACCTCCCGTTCACAAAACTCCACTGCAGTGGAAGCTGATACATGACTAACAAACAGCTCAATACAATAAGGTGTGAGGGACACCACATTTACTGACTGTATAACTGTTAGTCACAAAATCTAACGTACCTCAGGAAGTGTGCTGACGAGCGTGAGACCTCACCCCCTCCTCTTTCACAGACTGTGCATCAAACCTGGACGTTCTCAGCATCCGCTGCTGATGAGATGGCTCCCGAGACGACGATCTCACCCGTCTGGTCACAAGGTCGAGTCTCTGGCAAATACACACTGTGCACTCCAGTCTTAAATGCCAACATGTTCCAATCCATCCAGATGCACTACAGCTGTGAGTCCTGACGAGTCGCAGGTGATCAGGGTGAGGTCCTGACAGCCTCAGCAACACAGCCACTCAGTCCCAAACGCACGCCACCTGGGAGGAAACCAAAAGACAAACAAACCGGCAGCCAGGCCCCCCCAGCCATATAACAGGTTCCCACAGCTTTCACAGGACAGTGGTCGTAGCTCAGTGGTAAAGTTTCTGACTGACAGTCAGAGCTTTTGGAAGGTGTGGGTTCGAGTCCATCCTGGGTGGGATGTAAGTTTTATTTTCAGCAGCTGCATGACGTGGTTACACATCATATGTTCCATGTTTGCTGAGAATACCATATTTTCTGCAAGTCCAAATTATTTTCCACAGCTTGTCGTGTGTTTTTGTGCCAAACTGCTACATTTTGACCATCTACTTATGCGTATCAGCACATTTGCATTTGCAGAAATGGCTTTAGGGGGGAAATCTGCAGGACTACAAACAGGTACACAGATATTCACACATGGAAGCTCTCCAACACAACAACAGAAAACACTGAAATAGCTTAAGCAGCCCCATGGGTCCATGCGTGCATATATTTCCACTGTAATATTGCCACTTGCTGAGCCTTGAGGGCGACAGAATCTGGGTTCAGTAGTGACAACAGTTACGAAGTTGTATTATTTATACTAAGCTCTCACAGCTCAAGTGCGGCTTCAAACTGGGAAAGTTTCTCTTATGAGCTATAGCTTCTTTAACCTTCAGGCTGCTGCTGTACTCCAGTTAATTAATTTATTTTTTAATGCGTGCTGGCACATTAACTAATGCCTTCAGCAACAAACGTCTTGCCCTTTCCTTGCAGACACAAACCCAGTTATTTCACATGGTATAAACAATATGGGCCAAGTCAGATAATGGTGTGACTATAATTTACTGCTGGCCAGAGGGTTGCCTACTGGAAGGTTCTGATGTTCTCCTTAAAGACGTGGTGTATCAGCCAGGCCTGCTTTACTGTAATGTTAGTTTATGTTTATTGTGCACAGTGTAGTCATGGACATGCCAGTCAGTATCAAAAGGCAAACTGTGGGTGAGGATTGTATTTAAATTCCTGTAACTTTTTTTAAAAAGATGGAATCATACTTGAGCTCAGCAAACATTAAACTTCAAATACACCTTGTAGTGCAGTGGGACAGAGGGAATATCATCTGTGACAAATGACAATAGACTTAATTTGTTTCATTTAACTTCATTACTTTTTATTTTTATTGATTTGAAAAATAGCTTTGTACATTTGTACATTGGAGTATGAAGGCCACATTAAGGATAGAAATAAGAGAAGGAAGAAATTGAAATGTCAAGAATATTGTTGAAATATTGTTTTCAAAATATATCAAGAATATACTTGACATTAAAAACTTCAAGATTAAAGCTCCCATCAGGACTTGCTGTTTATTTGTGTGATCACTGACACCCAGCTGTCATATTCATCTCTGTTCTTTACCTTGTTAGGGAGTGAACTGACGTTCACAGGCGAGGCCATGCTTCATATTGGAGTTTATAAAACGGCTAAGTGGATCCTTGTCATTTGATTGGTGCTTTGTATGTCACGTGTCATGCATTATTCGTCCCATTTGTGTTGCATTGCATTTAGTGTGCAAATATGGTTCCATTTAGCGTGCAGTTTGGTTCCATGTGGTTTGTACCTTTGCACGCTGCAAACCCTGCCCACACACACACGGGTGGGGGTGGTGTTTAGCTAAATATGGCAGAGTTTGTTTTGCTGACAGACAACAATTTGAACAACCTAATTGACGGTGCTAATTCTTCTTACACACACACACACACACACACACACAAACAAATCCACAACGCTGTGAGCCGTCTGGATGCATGAAGGGATGTTAGGATGAAAAGCTGGACAAATTTCTGATGTGATTTTTTGCTGGAGTAAGGAAGTACACAAGAAGTCTTTTTTGTCTTTTTTTCACCTCATTGAATGGTACGTTCCAGTTTTAACCTCATGAAATATTCATACCATTGAACTCATAAACATTCATTATTTGTATATTACACAATGACAGGCATTAAAGTAGACCTGCATTGAAATAAATGTGGTCAGATCTCAGAAAGAAATAGCTGATATGTATTTGTAAGACCCTTATCAAATCAAATCAAATCAATTTTATTTATATAGCACCAAATCACAACAAACAGTTGCCCAAAGGCGCCTTATATTGTAAGGCAAGGCCATACAATAATTACGGAAAAACCCCAACGGTCAAAACGACCCCCTGTGAGCAAGCACTTGGCAACAGTCCAGTCCCAGCAGAAGACTGCCCCTCCCTGAGCCTGGTTCTGCTGGAGGTTTCTTCCTGTTAAAAGGGAGATTTCCTTCCCACTGTCGCTAAGTGCTTGCTCACAGGGGGTCGTTTTGACTGTTGGGGTTTTTCCGTAATTATTGTATGGCCTTGCCTTACAATATAAGGCGCCTTGGGGCAACTGTTTGTTGTGATTTGGCGCTATATAAATAAAATTGATTTGATTTGATTTGATTCTGCTGGGACTGGTTGGGGCTGAGGGAGAGAACCAGGAAAAACACATGTTGTGGAGGGGAGCAGAGATCAATCACTAATGATTAAATGCAGAGTGGTGCATACAGAGCAAAAAGAGAAAGAAACACTCAGTGCATCATGGGAACCCCCCAGCAGTCTAAGTCTATAGCAGCATAACTAAGGGATGGTTCAGGGTCACCTGATCCAGCTCTAACTATAAGCTTTAGCAAAAAGGAAAGTTTTAAGCCTAATCTTAAAAGTAGAGAGGGTGTTTGTCTCCCTGATCTGAATTGGGAGCTGGTTCCACAGGAGAGGAGCCTGAAAGCTGAAGACTCGGCCTCCCATTCTACTCTTGCAAACCCTAGGAACTACAAGTAAGCCTGCAGTCTGAGAGCGAAGCGCTCTATTGGGGTGATATGGTACTATGAGGTCCCTAAAATAAGATGGGACCTGATTATTCAAAACCTTATAAGTAAGAAGAATAATTTTAAATTCTATTCTAGAATTAGCAGGAAGCCAATGAAGAGAGGCCAATATGGGTGAGATATGCTCTCTCCTTCTAGTCCCTGTCAGCACTCTAGCTGCAGCATTTTGAATTAACTGAAGGCTTTTCAGGGAACTTTTAGGACAACCTGATAATAATGAATTACAATAGTCCAGCCTAGAGGAAATAAATGCATGAATTAGTTTTTCAGCATCACTCGGAGACAAGACCTTTCTAATTTTAGAGATATTGCGCAAATGCAAAAAGGCAGTCCTACATATTTTGTTGTGTGGGCCGCTGAAGAGGAGGTACTGCTGGCCCACCACCACCAGAGGGCGCCCTGCCTGGAGTGCGGGCTCCAGGCACCGGAGGGCGCTGCCGCCTCACAGGAGCAGCCAGGGTGACAGCTGTCACCCATCACCTGAGACAGCTGATATCAATCAACAGGGAGGTATATCAGCAGGACGGCATCTCCACCTCATTGCCGAGATATCGCTCTACTAAGGAGGTAACGTACTCAGCCGATTGTGTTCTTGACGATAATACTTTGTTGCTTGTGTGTTGGATAGCAGATAGTGAGTAGTACAGCGGGAGATTGTTTTGGAATTCTTGGATAAGTACTCACACTCCTGCACTCACCAGTATTTTCCTGACAAGAGGTGGAGGTGGTGTTCCCACCCTGTGTGTTGCTGGGTGCAGCCGCACCCACACCTGACTGTTTCTGTTCCTTGCCAGCAGTACCGGATCCGACGAACAGAGGCAGTGGCCACCTGGGGTTTGGGACTTGGCGGCTCCAGTATCCCCGGGGTTCGGTGGCAGAGGAAATCGGGTGGTTCCGGTTCGACTCGGACAGACGTCTCCTATCGTCGAGCCTGCCCACACGACACCATTGGAATTCGGTTACTGCTGTATTTGTAATCTGTTGTGTTTGTTGTGTGATTTCACAACAGTAAAACTTTGTGATTTGACTTTCTCCATTGTCCGTTCATTTGCGCCCCCTGTTGTGGGTCCGTGTTCCTACACTTTCCCAACATATTTGTTTAATATGCGCATTGAATGACATATCCTGATCAAAAATGACTCCAAGATTTCTCACAGTATTACTAGAGGTCAGGGTAATGCCATCCAGAGTAAGGATCTGGTTAGACACCATGTTTCTAAGATTTGTGGGGCCAAGTACAATAACTTCAGTTTTATCTGAGTTTAAAAGTAGGAAATTAGAGGTCATCCATGTCTTTATGTCTGTAAGACAATCCTGCAGTTTAGCTAATTGGTGTGTGTCCTCTGGCTTCATGGATAGATAAAGCTGGGTATCATCTGCGTAACAATGAAAATTTAAGCAATGCCGTCTAATAATACTGCCTAAGGGAAACATGTATAAAGTGAATAAAATTGGTCCTAGCACAGAACCTTGTGGAACTCCATAATTAACCTTAGTCTGTGAAGAAGATTCCCCATTTACATGAACAAATTGTAATCTATTAGATAAATATGATTCAAACCTCGGTGGGTGTGTCGCCAAGTGGGGAAAAACGGCTAGAAATGTGAACGGGTTGGCGGTGTACACGGGGCTTCTGTTTAGGGCTACACTTCCTCCTCACAGTCACCCAGTCGGCCTGCTTTTCCGGCTGCTCGGGATCTGCTGGAAGGGAACTAACTGCGGCTAAGCTACCTTGGTCCGCACCGACTACAGGGGCCTGGCTAGCTGTAGAATTTTCCACGGTGCGGAGCCGAGACTCCAATTCGCCAAGCTTGGCCTCCAAAGCTACGAATAAGCTACACTTATTACAAGTACCATTACTGCTAATGGAGGCCGAGGAATAACTAAACATTTCACACCCATAGCAGAAAAGTGCGGGAGAGACAGGAGAAGCCGCCATGCTAAATCGGCTAAGAGCTAGTAGCTAAGCTAGTGGATTCCTAAAAACACACAAAGTGAATAATGTGTAAATAATTTAGAGGTGATTCAGCAGAGGGAGTGCTTTAGTTAAGGCACGTGAAGATTACACTGTGAAACAAATCGTTATGTAGTTAACTAGATCAATCTAACTGCGCAGATTAAACAGCTAACAGATACAACAAAACACCGCTGTGCTCCGGAACAGGAAGTGATACAATACCGCAGTGAGAGCCAACCACCAGTAGAGGCAAGCAAGAGCAAAAAAGAAAGAAAGGCTTTAGTGAGAACTCCAGTGATGTAGCAAGAATGTAATGACAAAAGAGTGAGAACACCCTTTGTAGTACATTAATGACATCATCTGCGTAACAATGAAAATTTAAGCAATGCCGTCTAATAATACTGCCTAAGGGAAACATGTATAAGTGAATAAAATTGGTCCTAGCACAGAACCTTGTGGAACTCCATAATTAACCTTAGTCTGTGAAGAAGATTCCCCATTTACATGAACAAATTGTAATCTATTAGATAAATATGATTCAAACCACCGCAGCGCAGTGCCTTTAATACCTATGGCATGCTCTAATCTCTGTAATAAAATTTTATGGTCAACAGTATCAAAAGCAGCACTGAGGTCTAACAGAACAAGCACAGAGATGAGTCCACTGTCTGAGGCCATAAGAAGATCATTTGTAACCTTCACTAATGCTGTTTCTGTACTATGATGAATTCTAAAACCTGACTGAAACTCTTCAAATAGACCATTCCTCTGCAGATGATCAGTTAGCTGTTTTACAACTACCCTTTCAAGAATTTTTGAGAGAAAAGGAAGGCTGGAGATTGGCCTATAATTAGCTAAGATAGCTGGGTCAAGTGATGGCTTTTTAAGTAATGGTTTAATTACTGCCACCTTAAAAGTCTGTGGTACATAGCCAACTAATAAAGATAGATTGATCATATTTAAGATCGAAGCATTAATTAATGGTAGGGCTTCCTTGAGCAGCCTGGTAGGAATGGGGTCTAATAGACACGTTGATGGTTTGGAGGAAGTAACTAATGAAAATAACTCAGACAGAACAATCGGAGAGAAAGAGTCTAACCAAATACCGGCATCACTGAAAGCAGCCAAAGATAACGATACGTCTTTGGGATGGTTATGAGTAATTTTTTCTCTAATAGTTAAAATTTTATTAGCAAAGAAAGTCATGAAGTCATTACTAGTTAAAGTTAAAGGAATACTCGGCTCAATAGAGCTCTGACTCTTTGACAGCCTGGCTACAGTGCTGAAAAGAAACCTGGGGTTGTTCTTATTTTCTTCAATTAGTGATGAGTAGTAAGATGTCCTAGCTTTATGGAGGGCTTTTTTTATAGAGCAACAGACTCTTTTTCCAGGCTAAGTGAAGATCTTCTAAATTAGTGAGATGCCATTTCTTCTCCAACTTACGGGTTATCTGCTTTAAGCTGCGAGTTTGTAAGTTATACCACAGAGTCAGGCACTTCTTGTTGTGTGGGCCGCTGAAGAGGAGGTACTGCTGGCCCACCACCACAAGATGGTGCCCTGCTTGGAGTGCGGGCTCCAAGCACGAGAGGGCGTCGGACCTACTGGGAGTGACAGCTGTCACACATCATCAACACCAGCTGTCACTCATCAACCACATCCTCCATAAAAGCCGGACTGCAACTCCACCTCCCCGCCGAGAAATCAACTACCATTCAGGTAATTTCTCTGCTGACTAACACTGTGTGTGTAATAACTTGAACTTCTATTGCAGCCGTTTTCCTGGAGTGTTGCCTTATCTGGAGGACTGGCGTTTGGTGTGACAGCGACGGCTTCGCCTCACACCCCAACTCAGATAAGTGGTTGACCAGGAGCTGCACGAGTGTGTGTGATTGGAGGTGGAGGTTTTCCCTCCTTTACTTAATACAGACTGTGGGATTACTGAGTGTGCAAACTCACACTCATCTGGACTGTCTCTGTTCTCTGCCAGCAGTACCGGGTCTGACTGCTGAAGACAGCGGCCACCTGGGGCGCAGGGCTTGGCGGCTCCGGTGTTCTTCAGCTCCGTTGGTGGTGGAAGCTGTGTGGGGATCCAGCTCTTCTCTCTCCAGGCGTCTTCTATCGTCGAGCCTGCCCACACGTCACCTGGTGTATGATTGACAGTCCACCATATTGTTATTGTCTGTACGTTGTTGTGCGATTCACAACATTAAATTGTTACTTTTTGGCTTATCCATTGTCCGTTCATTAACGCCCCGTGTTGTGGGTCCGTGTCACGTCACTTTCACAACACTTCTGATTTAAAGCTCTCTTTTTCAGAGGAGCTACAGCATCCAAAGTTGTCTTCAATGAGGATGTAAAACTATTGACGAGATACTCTATCTCACTTACAGAGTTTAGGTAGCTACTCTGCACTGTGTTGGTATATGGCATTAGAGAACATAAAGAAGGAATCATATCCTTAAACCTAGTTACAGCGCTTTCTGAAAGACTTCTAGTGTAATGAAACTTATTCCCCACTGCTGAGTAGTCCATCAGAGTAAATGTAAATGTTATTAAGAAATGATCAGACAGAAGGGAGTTTTCAGGGAATACTGTTAAGTCTTCAATTTCCATACCATAATTCAGAACAAGATCTAAGATATGATTAAAGTGGTGGGTGGACTCATTTACATTTTGAGCAAAGCCAATTGAGTCTAATAATAGATTAAATGCAGTGTTGAGGCTGTCATTCTCAGCATCTGTGTGGATGTTAAAATCGTCCACTATAATTATCTTATCTGAGCTAAGCACTAAGTCAGACAAAAGGTCTGAAAATTCACAGAGAAACTCACAGTAACGACCAGGTGGATGATAGATAATAACAAATAAAACTGGTTTTTGGGACTTCCAATTTGGATGGACAAGACTAAGAGTCAAGCTTTCAAATGAATTAAAGCTCTGTCTGGGTTTTTGATTAATTAATAAGCTGGAATGGCCAAGTGGTTAATGCACTTGGTTTCAGTTCAGAAGGTTCCGGGTTCAAATCCCACCCCTGCCACATTTCTCCATGTAATGTGGAGTTGCGTCAGGAAGGGCATCCGGCGTAAAACTTGTGCCAATTCAACATGCAGATCCACCTTGGATTTGCTGTGGCGACCCCAAGTGCAAACAAGGGAGCAGCCGAAGGGACTTACTTACTATAAGCTGGAATGGAAGATTGCTGCTAATCCTCTGCCTCTGCCCGTGCTACGAGCATTCTGGCAGTTAGTGTGACTCGGGGGTGTTGACTCATTTAAACTAACATATTCATCCTGCTGTAACCAGGTTTCTGTAAGGCAGAATAAATCATACGTGATCAATTATTATATCATTTACTAACAGGGACTTAGAAGAGAGAGACCTAATGTTTAATAGACCACATTTAACTGTTTTAGTCTGTGGTGCAGTTGAAGGTGCTATATTATTTTTTCTTTTTGAATTTTTATGCTTTAATAGATTTTTACTGGTTGTTGGTGGTCTGGGAGCAGGCACCGTCTCTACGGGGATGGGGTAATGAGGGGATGGCAGGGGGAGAGAAGCTGCAGAGAAGTGTGTAAGACTACAACTCTGCTTCCTGGTCCCAACCCTGGATAGTCACGGTTTGGAGGATTTAAGAAAATTGGCCAGATTTCTAGAAATGAGAGCTGCTCCATCAAAAGTGGGATGGATGCCGTCTCTCCTAACAAGACCAGGTTTTCCCCAGAAGCTTTGCCAATTATCTATGAAGCCCACCTCATTTTTTGGACACCACTCAGACAGCCAGCAATTCAAGGAGAACATGCGGCTAAACATGTCACTCCCGGTCCGATTGGGGAAGGGCCCAGAGAAAACTACAGAGTCCGACATTGTTTTTGCAAAGTTACACACCGATTCAATGTTAATTTTAGTGACCTCCGATTGGCGTAACCGGGTGTCGTTACTGCCTACGTGAATTACAATCTTACCAAATTTACGCTTAGCCTTAGCCAGCAGTTTCAAATTTCCTTCAATGTCGCCTGCTCTGGCCCCCGGAAGAGAATTGACTATGGTTGCTGGTGTCGCTAACTTCACATTTCTCAAAACAGAGTCGCCAATAACCAGAGTTTGATCCTTGGTGGGTGTGTTGTCGAGTGGGGAAAACGGTTAGAAATGTGAACGGGTTGGTGGTGTACACGGGGCTTCTGTTTAGAACTACGCTTCTTCCTCACAGTCACCCAGTTGGCCTGCTTTTCCGGCTGCTCGGGATCTGCTGGAAGGGAACTAACGGCGGCTAAGCTACCTTGGTCCACACCGACTACAGGGGCCTGGCTAGCTGTAGAATTTTCCACGGTGCGGAGCCGAGTCTCCAATTCGCCCAGCCTGGCCTCCAAAGCTACGAATAAGCTACACTTATTACAAGTACCATTACTGCTAAAGGAGGCCGAGGAATAACTAAACATTTCACACCCAGAGCAGAAAAGTGCAGGAGAAGCCGCCATGCTAAATCGGCTAAGAGCTAGTAGCTGCGCTAAGCTAGCGGATTCCTAAAAACACCCAAAGTGAATAATGTGTACATAATTTAGAGGTGATTCAGCAGAGGGAGTGCTTTAGTTAAGGCACGTGAAGATTACACTGTGAAACAAATTGTTATCTAGTTAACTAGATCAATATAACTGCGCAGATTAAACAGCTAACAGATACAGCAAAACACCACTGTGCTCCGGAACAGGAAGTGATACAATACCGCAGTGAGAGCCAACCACCAGTAGAGGCAAGCAAGAGGCAAAAATCTTATGAATGCAGTAAAGTAAATCTGCAAGCCCAAATTTGTAATTCAGCGGAGAAATCTTCATTTAAAAATGACAAATTTGCAGCAAAAATTTGACCCTCTGCGAAAACTGTTTGTACATCTGGGTCATTGCAGTGACATCCGGCAGAAGACAGAGCGCTCCCGCCTTCAGTCTGATCCCGCATTGAAATTGATTTTATCTGTTAGTAACGTTACTGTTATACACATCCTGGTTTCAGCATCCAAAAGTAAGCTGCAATGAATGTGAGATACAGCTCTGCATGCTCAGATCACCGGCGACATCGACAGCGGGTGACGTTCTTCCCCGACGCCTCGCTCTCTGCCTCCCATGCGCTTACCGAGTCTGCGTACTCGGTAAATGCCCCGTGTCACATCGCCCCATGTCTGCTGTGCAGCGGCATCACCTCTCTGTCTACTGAATGGAGGTGCAGCGCAGCAGCCAACTTGGCAAAAGTCCAGAGACTATGCTCGCTGTTTTGATGCGGACAGACTTTCCGCAGCGCAGCACGTCTCGGTAATCGGAGCCGCAGAGCTCTGTGCCTGCTGAGAGAGGTTTATATCTTTTTAATGACTTGAATTCTTTGCGGGTCCCGCCTCCGTACCCCGCGACAGTAACACTGGAGGCGAAAGACAGTAGATTTTCAATGCGACACCACTCAATCAAACGGGTGTATGAAAAAGTCCCCCAAAATAATTTTCAAGCACAAATAAAAGAAATGTGTACTCACCAAACGTGCTGCAAGACAATATGAAGTTTTAAAAAAAGTAGATCCTTCCGTATAAGACAAGAAAAAGGTGCAGATGCAAACTGACGTAAATCCACAAATTACAGTTGGCATGCGCAATGCATGCTGGGAGAGAGTCTTGTCCGTGACGTCTTGGCAGCGTCCGTGATGCGAGGGACAATTTGCGGAGGGCTAAATGTTAGCTGTAAATTTGTCATTTTCAAATGAAGATTTCTCTGTTGAATGACAGATCTGGGCTTGCAGATTTACTTTACTACATTCAGAAGGATCTTATGTGTAAATATAAGTCATTTTTTGGTCCAAAGATATGACTGCATTTATTTCAATGCAGGTCTACTTTAACAAGACATCAGCATTTTCTGTGTGATAGTGTCAAACAAATGGTTCTTTAGGTTCTTCAGATGTGGAGTATCACTTGCATTGTGAGAGAGCGTCCAGCTACGACATTTTGAACATGTGGCTCTTCACAATCCAGCAAGCAGGTGCCTCAGAGCTGAGGACCCCAGCAGCTAGAGAAGGACAAGAGGACGTCCTCTTTTCGCCTGGATTCAACGGATACATCATTACTTTTGAGAGGTTGTTGAGATGGACTATTTTCTGCCTGAGTGATTGCCATCCAGGATCTAAAGCAGATCTAGTGGTCTGGTGATGCACAGCATCAGGGCACACTCCCAGAAATGACCTGTAACAGATGTGACGATACGAAGCTGTGTCTCTCAAAATTTAATTCAATTAATTTGCAAATCACTTTGCATGATTCCTGCAGATGATCAGATTTGCAGGCACCTCTCCAACTTTACAGGTAGATGCAAATAAGTGCAAGTGCCTTTTTAAATAAATAAGTGAATAAATAAATAAATAAATCCTTCCTCATTTGCATGCAGAGATGGATATTCTACTTCTACAATAAATATTTGATGCCTGTTTTATCTTTCAAGTCTTATCAAGAATTCTGTGCAGAATTCACTGCAGAGTGCACCCATTGTTCATCTCCCAGGTCTACAATAAAAGAACATGTGATAGAAGAGTTCATGCCGAACATAAAGTGAATGACAGACATATTATTCCTTTGTCCTATGGCAAACTACTTTAAAGTAATCATATCTTATACCGTAAGAAATACACAATGTCAAGTCTTCATGTTCCAAACACTGTCATAATTCAGTATTTTTGCTCCGTGCAGCGCTGATAGCATAGGGCTTGAACATCACATAGGTCAATGAGTAGGTGAATGGGTTAGTTACTCAACCACAGCCAGCTTGTGTAGGCAATAATTCAAAAACAGATTCCATCAACTTATGCAACAACAAACCAGAAAAAGTTGGAATGATATGGACAATGCAAAAAAAAAAAACGCACTAGTCCTGATATTTATTTTGGCTCCTGTTTCATTGCTGACAGTAGGAACCCAGTAGGTCTGAAGTTCATTTAATATGCTAATGTACATCTATTCCTGCATTTAAGGCCTGCAACACATTACAAAAAAGGGAGGAGCTAATTTAGGGCTTTGAGCACAATTGTATCAAGAACAGTCATCAGTAGCTGATATAATCACACAGGCAAATGATTACTTTAGTAAATGTTTACTGTGTTAAACACTACAATATGCAGTTTCCTACCACAAATGCCACTTAAAACTTTACTGTGCAAAAAGCAGCCTTGTGTTAATCTTGTTCCGAAGCGGTGCTAACTTCTCTGGGTTTCAAGGCGTTTGGGTTGGACCATCACACAGTGGAAATGTCAGTATTCCAGAGCAAAAGACCAGAGTGAAAGACAAAGAAAGATGCTTGTGAATTATGTGGGCTGGATGCATCGTATATATATATATATATATATATATATATATATATATATATATATATATATATATATATATATATATATATATATATATATATTTTTTTTTTTTTTTTTTTTTTTTTTTTTTCCTGGTAGAAAAATGGTAAGAGAGTACCAAGAAACACTTTATCTCAGCACTTTTTTTTATTAAAAGTGTTCCTCATAGGATTTCTTTCTATGACAAAAATGCATTTAATTACTAGCACCCTCACCAGGAACGTAGTATGTATCCAATCTGCTATCACAGATAACATTTAATTTTAATTTTATTTAATAATTTATTTATTGCTTCTACGAGGGCTGTCAATAAAGTATAGGTCCTTTTTATTTTTTTTGAAAAACTATATGGATTTCATTCATATGTTTTTACGTCAGACATGCTTGAACCCTCGTGCGCATGCGTGAGTTTTTCCACGCCTGTGGGTGACGTCATTCGCCTGTGAGCACTCCTTGTGGGAGGAGTCGTCCAGCCCCTCGTCGGAATTCCTTTGAGAAGTTGCTGAGAGACTGGCGCTTTGTTTGATCAAAATTTTTTCTAAACCTGTGAGACACATCGAAGTGGACACGGATCGAAAAATTAAGCTGGTTTTCGGTGAAAATTTAAACGGCTGATGAGAGATTTTGAGGTGATACTGTCGCTTTAAGGACTTCCCACGGAGCGAGATGTCGCCCAGCGCTCTCAGGCGCCATCATCAGCCTGTTTCAAGCTGAAAACCTCCACATTTCAGGCTCTATTGATCCAGGACATTGTGAGAGAACAGAGAAGTTTCAGAAGAAGTCGGTTTCAGCATTTTATCTGGATATTCCACTGTTAAAGGAGATTTTTTTAATGAAAGACGTGCGGACGGGTCCGCGCGTCGGGACGCAGCCGGCGCGGTGCGGCGGCACAGGAAAAACACCTCTGTGTTGATAACCATTTGTAAAATCCAGGCAGCTTTTGATGGCTTTCAGTGGAATGAGTATATGAGAAATTGTTTAACAGCTGGACATGTTCCAACTTGTCCTTAAGGCTTCCAACAGAGGTGTTTTTCCTGTGGCGGAGCGTCACAGCGGCTGCGAGCCGATGCTGCAATCCGCCCGCACGTCTTTCATTAAAAAAATCTCCTTTAACAGTGGAATATCCAGATAAAATGCTGAAACCGACTTCTTCTGAAACTTCTCTGTTCTCTCACGACGTCCTGGATCAATAGAGCCTGAAATGTGGAGGTTTTCAGCTTGAAACAGGCTGATGATGGCGCCTGAGAGCGCTGCGCGACGTCTCGCACCGTGGGAAGTCCTTAAAGTGACAGAATCACCTCAAAATCTCTCATCAGCCGTTAAAATTTTCACCCAAAACCAGCTTAATTTTTTGAACCGTGTCCACTTCGATGTGTCTCACAGGTTTAGAAAACATTTTGATCAAACAAAGCGCCAGTCTCTCAGCAACTTCTCAGACAAAGGAATTCCGACGAGGGGCTGGACGACTCCTCCCACAAGGAGTGCTCACAGGCGAATGACGTCACCGACAGGCGTGGAAAAACTCACGCATGCGCACGAGGGTTCAAGCATGTCTGACGTAAAAACATATGAATGAAATCCATATAGTTTTTGAAAAAAAATAAAAAGGACCTATACTTTATGGACAGACCTCGTATTGTGTTAGATTTTGTGTGACATGTCAACTGACTTTCCATAGAAATAGCAAAACTAAACTTTTTCTTCTGTGAAAGTGACAAGTTTTGGTCCCTCTGATTGTTTACCTACAAAGGCACAGCAGCTTTCTGAAAACTTACTTTTAACTTCTTAACTTAAAAGTAGAGGGCTCTAAAAATTTTATATAAAACACTAAGTTGTTCATTTAGAACAACTGAAAAAAGACACTTGCACCCAGAAAAGCAAGCAAACATTACTGACATTATCTTCTGGTGGAAAATCATAGCGAGAGCACCCACAAATGCTTCATCCCAGCAATTTCAGCAGGGATTTTTTTCTACAACAACAATTAACAGCTAATGACTAACTTATATCATAACACAATAAAAAGTACTCACCCTCAACAAGACCCAAGCATTGGTCAATCTGCTGTCATAGATGGTTTTGTTGTGTTTTTTGTAACATTGTAATAGATTTTGAATGACAAATCTGCAAAAATGAACCTCTCATAACCAGTTGCCTGATAAGACACTGCAGTGGTGTCATAACATCTTTCTGAAAGGTTCAAGGATTTTCAGTTTAAAAGTGCTTGGACCGGCCGCACCAAAAACTTTGATTCACTTTGAAAAAATATCCTGGGTGCAACATTTTTTTTCTGCAGGCAACTGCGTCCTGCCACATATGCACTGTTCTCATTCACAGCAACCAAAAAAAGATGTTGGTTACAAGAAAGGGGAGGTGATGGTCTAGTGGTTAAGGTGTTGGGCTTGAGTCGAGAAGATCATGGGTTCAAATCCCTGCCTGACTGGAAAATCACTAAGGGCCCTTGGGCAAGGCCTTTAATCCCGTATTGCTCCCGGTGTGTAGTGAGCGCCTTGTAGGGCAGCACCCTGACATCGGGGTGAATGTGAGGCATAACTGTAAAGCGCTTTGAGCGTCTGATGCAGATGGAAAAGCACTATATAAATGCAGACCATTTACCATTTAAGAAAAAAAAACACTACATGGACACAAAGAAATGGGACTGGGCCTTAGAGAAGGTAAGAAGTGTAGATTTCTCATTTGCAGGCTCCTGATCGAGAAACAGCCAAGACTAAAGTGATCATTTGCCACATCTTTGCAGTTCCATTAGAGTATTTGAGCATGGTAATCCTGGTTCCGGTTTATTAGCTTGTGGTCCAGGACCCGTCAAGCAGAACTACAATTTCAAGTCTGTAGGGTCAGCACTGCAGGAGCTGTGTTAAAGTGGGCTAATCCTAAAGACATATTACAGAACCTGCCGGCCACCACAGTCTAATCTGTACAGACAGAGGCAAATACAGAGTTATAGTGAACACAAACTCAGCTCAGCTTGCAAAGTCAGCCAAATTCACCAGCCGGCACTTTTGTGGACCATGCGAAGTGATAATCCTCCCATCATTCTGTTGCTTTGTAATTTCCACATTATTCTGTTAAATGTTTATGTCATTGCTTTCGGTTGATTGAATTCTGCTGAGTCCACGTATTTCAATCATATATCCTCCCCTGTATTATTAATACTTTTTTCTGGGAGGCTCTAAATATCCGATTTTTCTTCCATTTTATCCTTTTCTCTCGAAGCGTGAAGCAGATTTATTTGGCAGCAGGAAAAATGGATTTGTTCATTTGTATTATGCTCTTGTGATTTTTTTTTCTGGTACCAACCACTGTCCTTCAGTGGGGTTTCCACATTCTGTACAAACAATTCAACTGCCACGAAAAGCATTCATTCAATTTCTATACCCGCTTACTCTAACAAAAGGTCACGGGGGTGGTGCTGGAGCCTGTCCCAGCAGTCATAGGGTGTGAGGTGAGGTACACCCAGGACAGGACAGGTCAATGCACGGCAGGGCCACACAAATACAGACAAATACATTCACACCTGCACACCTACGGACAACTTAACGTTTCCACTTCACCTAACCTGCATGTCTTTGGATATGGGAGGAAGCAGGAGCACCCAGAGGGAACCCACGTGAGCACAGGAAGAACATGCAAACTCCACACAGAAAGGCCTCAAGTGGGACGCGATCCCACAACCTTCTTACTGTGAGGCCACAGTGCTAACCACTAAGCCACCCTGCATCATGAAAAGCAGTGATGCTTATTTTTGGCTGTCTTCTCTTCCACTGGTCAACAATTTTTTCTTTTTTATTTTTTTCTTGCATGGACTTTGAGAACTAATTTAGGCTAATTTTAGGATGCTGAATCCGAATCTCAGCTCAGATCTCCTCTATAATATCACATTTGTTAGCAATCTGCATCTTCCGTATTGATGGATTACGCAAAAGTTGCTCATTCACTCACGAGTTTGATGCCACTAATCTTGGACAGAAACAGCTTCAAAATCGTAGTTTTTAAACCAGGTTCGCGAAATGTGAACATATATATGTTTATCTGAAATTTGAGAATGCATATTAATGAACATAGTTACATGTAAATATGCCAGATTATAGCAAGATGCTAATTTCCATCTGTAGTCCCAGTAACATAGAAACAGACTAAGACCACACAACATATCAAAATGAATGAATCATGACAAAAAAAAAACAATTAAAACAGAATATACATACAAATATTTACAATTTAAAGTAACAATAATTCATAGATAATAAGTAGCCGACAGGTGGAGGAACCAAAAGAGAAATATGTTTTCATATCTCCAAAAACTAATGCCAGATTTAGATTCAGTTCCCCCAAATTACCCAAAATCCGTTGAAAAACTCCATGCAAGAAAAATCATGTTGACCAGTGTTATCAATGTCTCTGCTTCTTCTTCTTTTTTTTGCTGAGAGTCACAACAGATCACATATGGAACTGCATGCTGATTTGGCACAGATTTTACACTGGGTGCTGTACTTGATGCAACTTGGTTTCCAGCAAAGATATTGATAGTTTGGTTAGTACTTTAAATGATGATCTTTGTAATTATTCAACCTGGTTCAAAGCCAATACATTATCATTAAATATAAAAAAGTCAAATTTTATGTTATTTGCTGGCAATAAAAATATGTAATCACAGTGTAATGAAAATTTGCATTGATAATGAAATAATATCAAGGGTCTCATCTATATGTTTTTTGGGTGTGTGGATAGATGAGAAACTGTCTTGGAGAGAACATAATAATCATGTTTGTAAAAAAATAACCAAGTCAGGAATCATAAGCAAAATAAGATATTTAATACATCACAAATGTCTTTTAACATTAAATTATAGTTTAGTTTATCCATATTTAAGTTATTGTAATATTGTATGGGGAAGTACCTTTGCAACTTATATAAACAAAATATTTCTTCTACAGAAAAAAATTTGCTCAAATAGCTATTCATTCGAAACCTTGTGCTCCAAGTGCACCTGTTTTTTTTAAATTGCAGCTCTTATTTTCCATATAAATATTTTCTTGACCTGTACATTTGTTTTCAGAGCTCTCTATGATATTAAGTGGCCTACCTTCATTAAATATTATTTTATGCATAACCATCAAATTCATAATTATCCGACCAGGCAGGCTGCACATTTGCATTTACCTTTGCATAGAGCGACTCATTATCAGCATCACATCAGATATCATGGTGTTAAATCTTGGAATGATAATGTACATCTTGTGAATCCATCTATCACCTTATATACGTATAAAAGTGGACTAAAAGCGAAGATGCTGCAGGAGTATTTACAATGATTTGTTATAATCTGGAAAAAATAGTGTAATTCTGTTGTATTCTGTTATGTTTGTTTTGTTCAGGAGTGGATTCTCTACAAGCCTTTTGGCTTCCACCACTCCCGAGCACATTACTTATATTGTATTTTTTTCTCTCTTTCCCTCTCTCTTTGGTTATTTTATGTATACACATTATTTTATATGTGTTTTATTTTGTGCTAAATAAAGAAATCAAAAAATCAAATCAACTTCAGATGTAGGTGAAGTACGTTTTCTCGCTGTATTTCTCTGTGTGTTATGCTAAGTTTTATGTCATATCCCCACGCTGGCACAATGACAGATTAAATTTTTGGGAAAAGAAGAAAAAAAGTAAGTCTTATGTTGCCCCTGAGGCCTCTTGGCTTATCTCCGGATTCCATAGCAGGATGTGGAGGAAAGTCTATGACTCCCCCTGGATGGGACGCCAGTCCAAAGCGGGTTACTTGCCCAACCAAGACCGATACCCGCTTACAGCTGGTTGGATTGAGACAATGCAGATTAAGTGTCTTGTCCAAGAACACAGACAGGTCTTTTTTTTTTTTTTTTTTTTTGCTGAAGTGTGATGTGGTGCAACATGTTGATTTGGTGCGAGTTTTTGGGAGCAAGTGTACTCACCACTTGTACCACACACACACACACGCACCACTTGTGTCTATGCTGTACACCTTTTTTCACCCCACAGGACTCTTTCTGACTCGCAGAAGGGCAGGAAGCGACGTGTTGGCAGAAACACTCATTCCTCGTGGCTGCCTCCTGAATGACTGATCCTGGTGCCAGGTGTGAACAGGTGCCTATTATACCTTTGAAAATGCATGAACATTCTATTGAACCTTCATGAGAGTCAAATGAAAATGAAGTTCATCTCTGCTCACTCACTTTGACCCATTCTGAATTATTTGTAGATACTGGCAACACGGCCCCATAATTGATGCCATTCATTACAAGACTTGGGGGGGGGGGGGGTGTTGTGGAGTGAGCGGAGGTAGCCAGACCATTGCTGAGAGCAACTCACACTGTGATGATTGATAGGACGCTGGAGTCGGGCTGCCTAAATGCAAGTGAGAGTTATTCTCTTTGGCGGCTCGGGGGCGAAGCCCTTAATAACCCGTGCAAATGATGATAGCTGTTGTATTGATTCTAATTTGCTCCAACTATTCCACCAGGCCATCTTGCTCCAATATTTTGCCTCAGTAAACACAAGCATAGAAATCGTTGACCCAAGCCATCTCTGTCATTGATCACGCCGTTGATGTTGTGACACTGCAGTCCCTTTGTTTGCATTGTAGCTTAATCCATTCACAAAGCTTGCTGATGGAACTAAATGAATCAATACAGGAGAAAAATGGAAGTGAGATTAGAAATTATGGAGTTATCATTGAAAAGATGTTGCAATATCTCACCTTGATCTTTTTGCCTGCCAATAGCCATTAAAAACGGTGACATACATCATGCTTTGGAGACAAGCTGTAACTGTGGACATCATCATACCTTTAAACGGACGGAGCGTCATATGCACAGAGCATCAGGTGCAGTACAATATTTACCATGTGACAGGTGATAATTGTCAAAGCAGGAGGTTATCTGTTACAGTTAGCGGTTCTCTAATTTCAGAGTCAGATCAACTTCCATACATTTTTAAAATGAATGCAGCTTGAATAGCTTGGAAAAAATACTCAGCCTATATGTCCACCATTCAAAAATGGATTTTAATCAAAGAGCAGACATCTCATACGTGGTGAAACATGTCAACTTTTGTTCCAGTCTGTGCTTGAAATAATTTTTTTGACATTCTCTACTGAGCATGTGCATTAAACTTTGCCACATTGTGCCTTTTTCTATGACTGATGAGCAAAATCAGTTTTCATCACAGGACTCGATGTCACAAAATGCAGTCGCTAGAAAATTGTCAGCAAGTAACACTTGCAATCTTTATTCGACGAGGGCAAGAAATATGGAAATTATTAACTTGACACAAGAGTACAATCTATGAATTGATCAATAAATCCATTACTGCTGTGAAAGAATGATACCTAAACCACAGGTAAGGGCTCTGGGTAATGGCTGTTGTTGACTTTTCATTTTGAGAAAGGTGATCAATAGGAGCACTGCAAAATGCCACGTTTTCTTAGTGGAAATAGTCCAGCCAGTTTCCTTTGGGAGGGTAAAGCTGCTCTTAGACCTGGTCGATTTTGGTGCAGTTTCGCCCCGTAATATGCTGAGATACAACTCAGTGCATCTCATCTGACTGCACCAAAGGAGCTCCCACCTGGCACGTTTGGTGCTGAGTCCGCCCAAGCAGGCACACCACTTAGTAAAAGTCGGAAAGAGATCATTTTTTTAGGAGCTCAGTGGACGTCCAGCCACTTCAGCCTCACCCATGCTCTGTTAACGGGAAAGGCATGAGAAACATTCACTCATCAACTCCCGATATCGCAGTGATTTTCTTTTTCCATGGTTGGTGTGAAAACTGGATGCATTTCGAGCCTGTACAGAGTAGACCCCAACCAATATAGATTTTGGAGGGGGGGGGCTGATACTGATACCAATACTGATATTAGGGAGTAAAAATGAATGATACCAATCTATTTTTCAAAATACACAGTAAAGATGGTAATGATTCCTAACATTTTATTATCAAACCCATATGACAAAGAAATGTAACTGAGGCTTTATGTTTGACAGATTAAACATGAACTTCATTAGAAATAAGTATAAACATAACAAACAACCAGGCAACATATGTCACCTTGCTGTCACGCTGCTTTCACTCCAATTGGTAGTTGCTCAGCATTTGCATAACATAGACTTCTTCTCTATTTTAGCTCATCCTAGCAGACAGCACCATGACCACTTACCTTGTGTTGCTGTAAAACACTGACTCTGACAGAAAATGAATAGCAGAATCAAATCAAATCAAATCAATTTTATTTATATAGCGTCAAATCACAACAAACAGTTGCCCCAAGGCGCCTTATATTGTAAGGCAAGGCCATACAATAATTACGGAAAAACCCGTAGCAGCTGGTCAATTTGCCTGTCTCTTGTAGCTACTGCTAAAAGGGGTGATGGGGGTCCCAGCCACCCTTCGCAGCTTTGTAAACAATGCCAGCTGAGTGTTTTTTGCTCTAAAATGGCATAATTTTGAGTGTTTCAAGTTTGCATTGATAATGAAATAATATCAAGGGTCTCATCTATATGTTTTTTGGGTGTGTGGATAGATGAGAAACTGTCTTGGAGAGAACATAATAATCATGTTTTTTTAACATGTTCAAAAGTGGTACAGGTTTCCATGAGATTTCACGACTTGTGTTGATCTCGACTGACCTCCAGCCAGGACACACACACACACACACACACACACACACACACACACACACACACACACACACACACACACACACACACACACACACACACACACACACACACACACACACTCACAAGACATGCTGACGTGCTGGTTAGGAAAACACACTGAACTTGGCAGCGTGTAGGAGCCTTCAGTATCTCGAAAACAGCAAGAGGCTGGACATCCTTTTTGGAGATGCTCTCTGCTGGGATAAAAATGGCAATTTTGTATGTGGGTAAAAGAGCATGAGACACTCCATGGATTGTTATTTAATATATCCTACTTTTTGATCCAAAAGCAAAGAGATTGCAGTTGGCTACCATGAAGCACAATCACCACTCTTTTGCACACAGATAGAGCATGTAATTGCACAAGGTGAGGCTACAGAGCTTCACTTTACAGCTGGAGATGTGCTTTTGCATTATTTAATTACATATGAAGGCAAACAGGAGTTGATAAACTGCAGAAGACATCGTTTTGCAGCCCTACGTTCACTCGCCAAAAGAAACTGAAGATGTGCCACTACCACCGAATGTTTCCTTGTGACTTTAGCAGCCTTGACATTTGTAAAGGAAATGATACTCCCACAGTCAATGTGACATCTGCCTAACACCACTGCGGCACATTCAGAATCAAATTAGAAACACTGTCACAGAGCCTACATAACCTCAAACAGGCTGCAGTGTTATAGCTTTAATAACATTTCAAATTCTCAACAGCAGTCCCTGTCTTTTGCTCAGCTTCTGTTGACAAGGTTGCAAAGTCCTGCACATCTTTGGTGAGGTTTAACTCTGCTTCTTTGGGTTTCTTGTGGAGGGGTATTCGTGCCAAAAAGGTTAAAAAAGAATCAAATGCCGAAGAAAAAGTCAAATAAAAATGGTATAATGTGTCTTAAAGCTGCAGTGTGTCAGACTTATAGGTGATTATGGGAAGCTATGTGATATACCATTCATAACCATCTCTTCATTAGTGAATAATTACCTGCAGCAATGAATCAGTGTGCTCTCATACACTTAGAATGAGTGGTTCATTATCTGCATGGGAGTGGACCACCTCACGGAGGTCACCGTCTTGATTAGGGATAGGTATTGATAAGATTTTATCGATATCGATGCCATTATCATTCTGCTTATCGACCCGATTCCTTATTGATTCCCTTATTGATACTTCTTGTGAATTTTCTGTGTACTAAAAGTAGGCTTTACAGGTTTTCTATGTCAACAACGTTTTATTGAGTCTTAAAGTAAATAAATATGAAATTGGTCACTGGATTCTTGATCTCTAGACATAAATAAAATAAACAAAATCTGTAGTTTTTGTCAAAAGCATTTCCGTTCAGACATTTTGGCATGAATGTCTCTCTATACCTCTGAGCTGAGCTCAGCCGCTCTCAGCTGCACATCAAATCAAATCAAATCAAATCAATTTTATTTATATAGCGCCAAATCACAACAAACAGTTGCCCCAAGGCGCTTTATATTGTAAGGCAAGGCCATACAATAATTACGTAAAAACCCCAACGGTCAAAACGACCCCCCTGTGAGCAAGCACTTGGTGACAGTGGGAAGGAAAAACTCCCTTTTAACAGGAAGAAACCTCCAGCAGAACCAGGCTCAGGGAGGGGCAGTCTTCTGCTGGGACTGGTTGGGGCTGAGGGAGAAAACCAGGAAAAAGACATGCTGTGGAGGGGAGCAGAGATCAATCACTAATGATTAAATGCAGAGTGGTGCATACAGAGCAAAAAGAGAAAGAAACACTCAGTGCATCATGGGAACCCCCCAGCAGTCTAAGTCTATAGCAGCATAACTAAGGGATGGTTCAGGGTGACCTGATCCAGCCCTAACTATAAGCTTTAGCAAAAAGGAAAGTATTAAGCCTAATCTTAAAAGTAGAGAGGGTGTCTGTCTCCCTGATCTGAATTGGGAGCTGGTTCCACAGGAGAGGAGCCTGAAAGCTGAAGGCTCTGCCTCCCATTCTACTCTTACAAACCCTAGGAACTACAAGTAAGCTGGGTATCATCTGCGTAACAATGAAAATTTAAGCAATGCTGTCTAATAATACTGCCTAAGGGAAACATGTATAAAGTGAATAAAATTGGTCCTAGCACAGAACCTTGTGGAACTCCATAATTAACCTTAGTCTTAGCCTTACCTTCAGCGCAGGATGTCTCGTTTTGAGAAGAAAAAAAAAACGTTTTGATCGATTGCAGTTTGTTTGTATTACAACATTTGGAAAGAGGTGTCATTTGAGTTAAACGGCATTTCGCTTTGAATTTATTAATTTCGACTGGACTCTATTGTTCTAATTTGACTTGTCAGAGGGCCGGGCAGCGTTTGGAGCTGTGTGAACAGAACAGAGGACGATTCTCATTTCTTTCTCCCAACAAGACAGGAGTCCCAGTTAGTGACTTTAATCCACACAAAAGTGACTCACGATTGACATATTCAGGGATGAAAGTGGTGAAAAACAAAAAAAAGCTGAAACCCAAAATTACCCCCAACACCACCTGCACGAAAATGTTTGAATTCTAGAAGCTCTGAAATGCAATCTGGGACTATTCCAGACAATAAACTGGAGTGAGTGCAGCATCCATTTAGTGAGAAAAAACCCAACTTTCCTTATTCAAATTCATTCCAGTAGTATTCTGCTCTTACTGGAATGCAGCAGTTTTCTATCTTGGCAGATAGTTCTGGAGGAAATCACTGAAGAAATTAACACATTGAAAATATGGTTTGACCAAAACAAATTGTCATTAATCTTAAAACAGGGATGAAATGGAGCAGTAAGAGTCACTAGGTGTTCACAGGAAACACTTATTTATTTCTATATTTATTTATTTATGTTCATTGTTAGTTGGTTTTATATTTTCTGTTGTGTTTTTAATCAGGATATTTTTGTCTCTTTCTCTAAAATTGTAGCATTATTAGTTATTATTACTATTATTGTCATTGTTGCTATTATTATTATTAATATATAAACAAAAATAAATTTCAAAAATATTACAATTTGTAATACATTTGACTCTTTTACGACAACAAATGCTGAGCCATTAATTATTATACAGAAAACAAATGCACACAAACGTGCTGAGATGCGAACAGCTTAATGCTAACTTTAACATTGAAAACGCCATAGACATGCTAACGTATTAGCATCAGTTCCATTTTGAATCAGTTGCAGATCTCGATATATGCAATATGGTCACAAACCAGGGCGGCGACTTGAAGGGAGCTCACAGGGAAGGAAAAAAACAAGTGCAAACTGGTTTTCTATCATTCATTTGCACATCATGTCAATCCAGTGGGGAGTGGGAGCACCCTCCATCTTTTGCAGGCACCTCTGCTTGCTGCTCATTGAGAAGGTGTCACACGAAGCTGGACACCCACGGAAGTGCCCCATCTAAAAAATAGAGAAACTGGACACAGCAGATCTCCAGTCATTACTCTAAATGCGTGTGCAAGGAGCAGAAAGATGGCAGGGAAGGGGAGCTGTCAGCCAGGCTACCTGCCACGCACAAGCTGCAGAGGAGACGGGGGGAGCCAGAGGTTATTGGAAGAAAGGGAAGGAGGAGAGAGCAGGAATGAATCACACCCTGAATTTCTTCCAAATAAAGTGCATTTCATTCATTATATTGTGAATAAAGATCCATAGTTTCATATACATGTTGTTTTTCTGGGGTTGTGTGAAATACATAATTTTAATAATAACGTGTTGGTCTGTCGTGTCAAATAAACAAACTGACAACAACAAAAAAAGGTCAAAGCCATCAGGTGTGTAGTTTAGGAAAAAGAGAAAAAAAGAAGAGGAGAAAATTCCCCTGTTAATTTACAATAAACTTATAGCATTGCAACTTTATCCCACTATTGTAGTGTTCCTACTGTACAACAGTTTATTGCTGTAAAACAATTACAATACCGCCCCACTGTGACCTGCTGTGAATGCCAGACAAATTTGATGAATAAATAAATACAGTAAACAATTTAATGAGATTGCATTGGGCTTGTTCCATTTTGCCTTGGGTCATCACCACAGGAGGTTAGGTTTAGCTTTTCTAAAGCAACTGCAACTTTCCAAGGAGAAAGGGGAACGGTCAGAGATGAGTTAGTGATATTGTGCATGGGAGGCAAGTGTGATCACTGTGTGCACCAACACACACAGTGCAATGCACTAATGTATTGGTCAGTTTCACTAATGTGTTTGAGCCTACTGATACAGCCTACTCAATTTTAAACAGAGGTGGATCGTCCAGGTCATCATATAAGCTTGAACCACCTCTGTGTGGGCTCATAAATATTCCTCATGAGGAAAAAAGTTTAAAAAAATGGGAAGGGGAAAAAATTTGTTACCAATGACAGAATAATGCCATCTGCAACCTCACCACTAGATGACACTAAACCCTACACACTGTAGCTTTAAGGCCCAGTTTTTCAGAACTGCATCCAGATGTTCAGATGGTTTGAAATCCACATCAAATATCAAAGTGTGATTGTAAATTCCAATTGTGTGTGTTTACTTTCTAATGAAGTCAAATGCTCTTGGAAAAATCCTTAACCCCGGTACATTAACACATGACAAAAGACTCCTTCTGCATCTGCCATCAGGAAAGCTAATACCTTTGGTCAGAAATAACTACAATTTGTCTGACATTACCTGGAAGTTGAAACTTACTGAGATGTTTTCCTGATTTCATCAGGGCTAATGGGACCATTGGAATCCTATTTGTGTCTCACTATGCAGCCTAATGTCATATGAAAATCCTTTGCAGGATAAAGTATTACAGTTATTTCCTTTGCTAAATCAAATTTGGCTTCTACCATCAAGGTTATTCCACCATACTGTGGTGTGATATTGCTTGTCCCTGAATCAGTGGTTGGTTTGTGCCCATCTTTTGCATGCCATCAGGCTGCAAGGCTCCGGCACCTCCACCTCCCGTGACAGCAGTCGACACCTTGCTAACAGAAGGGTTGCGTCTCTCATCACTTCTAAATTGAACCTTCAAGGTCCTCTTATAGGAATGAAATTGCTCTTATCTTGTATTCCAAAACACACGGGGTTTTAAGAAATTGTTGGTTCTCGGTGACAGCGGCAAACACTGTAGTATAATTCAATTATGCAAACAAGGCAGACGTTTGCTTTTGGTTGTTTCATGTCAGAGTCTCTCTTTTAGATGTCGGCAGTATTACTCATCACTTCAAATGCATACAAAGGAACAATTCTTCATTTCTGAATGAGAAAACTCTGACTAGAATTGGTCGTTTTAGTGTTTTTGTAAAATAATTTTTTTATCCAACATGCTCAAGGTGTAATAACTGATTATATTCTATTTTCAATCAGAAAAAAAAAATATTTCTGGTTGTCTAATGCTATGAGGGTACTTCAAAATGTTCTCAAGCTCACCCAGAAACAAAAGTACTGGGAGACTTAGATGTGACCTTCTTCTACAAAGAGATACAGAAGCTTGAACTCCGGAGCACCAAGTTCATTGAAGTTAAGGGAGACTATGTTGAAAAATAATGCAAGGACAATGGTCCTGGTGTTCAATACTACAACATCTGGAACTGATCTGATACCAAGTGAATACAGGGTCAGTATCACCAATACCAATACAATCCATTGTACTTATAAAAGGTATTTTGATAGGTTAGAGTGCCATGTCATAATTTATGAGGTGACTGCATCTCTAAACTGAATACATTTTGACAACTACTAAATTAATGTGTTTTTTGCTTTCCACTGTTAATTAGGTAAAGACATGTTGCACCAAAATCATAACAATTTAGTTAGTTAGTCACCGGGATTACTTTGTGTGCTTCCGTGACTGGTTTCAAATTATACAGCATTCGAAACAAACAGCTACGGAGACGTCCAAAAACAAAGTAATCGTGAGTACGCTGGTGTTTCCGACAAGTGATGTCACAACTAGAAGTGTCCCAGCGTGTGCTTCAATGGAATGTAGCTGCTAACATTAAGAACGGAGGCACAGATTAATTCCAAAGTTGACATAAGTGTGATGTTGTGTTATGATGACTTGTGTTTAAGTGATAACTATTCATTTTGATGTACTCACGGTAAAAGCTGCAGCTCCAAGAAGGCTGATGTGCACCTGCAGCCTTAAATGCATCATGTCAGTAACCATCTCTGCTCCAGGATTAGTTTTGTCCATGATCAGTTATGAGTGTTGTTGTCAATAAAATGTAAAAAAAAAATACATCTGCTGCTGGGGGAAAATGAGTCTCATCAGCCAACCCAGTCTCATGGCAAGTTGTGATTCAGCAGCACGAAATATACATTAATCTATTGCTTCATGATATTGTAACGAAAAGCGCCTCATTTTCGTCACGGCAGCACAAATTCATTCTAATTCATTCTGTGATAGCTGAACGAAATTAAAAGTGAAGCGGGGGGTCGGGAGGTTATGGTTAGGGTGGGGGAAAGGAGTAGGGTTAGGTTATGGTTAAGGTTAGGGTTGGGGGTAGGAGTAGGGTTAGTAATAGTGAGTTAAAAAAACCTGTCACGAAAATTTGACTAATTTCGTCAAAGGATCATGAAACAAAAACATGACACTGGGCTGCATTAGCTCCGTGTGCATACACACACACACACACACACACACACACACACACACACACACACACACACACACACACACACACAGTGAGCTTTGCAGCACACATACATATTCCAGCTCCAAATTTACACAAAGTAAAAAAAAAAAAAACCTAAAGAAATCTAGCCACAAAACACAAAAGGGGCAAAATCCTGAACATGATAGACTCATCGTCGTGTTATGGATTAATTTCCAAATGTAAACTCCATGTGATCAAAGGTGAGCGCACACGTGTGAGATTGCTGCAGCTGCAGCTCTGCCTCTCTCTCGATTTTGACACGTAAAATAATGTCCATGAACTCCTGGAGATAATGTATTCTGACTTTTTCCAATGTACAGTAGTGTTCAGAAAATTAGTAGCGCTATGTGACTAAAAAGATTAATCCAGGTTTTGAGTATATTTCTTATTTGTTACATGGGAAACAAGGTACCAGTAGATTCAGTAGATTCTCACAAATCCATAGGACCAAGTATTCATGATATGCACACTCTTAAGGCTATGAAATTGGGCTATTAGTAAAAAAAAAAAAAAAAGTAGAAAAAGGGGGTGTTCTAGGGTCTATATTCACTAGATATGCTGGAAAAAGTGTTAGCTCTGAAGGGTAAACAGGAAATTTTTAAAATTTTGAGGGAGGGAGATACTTTGAGAATAATTTTCATAATGAGGCACGCCCATTTTATGCAATCATCGCAAATTATAGAGCTTCAACTCAGACATGATCCCAGATCATACCAGGTGAATTTTGGGCGATTCTGTGCACATTTTTCAGATTAATCTTTTTGTACTTATGGGCGCCCCCTAATGACATTCACTTACCAAATGTGGCACACAGCCTTTTATCATTCTTGTGTATCCCTGCAGTATGTTTCATGTTTATAGGTATTAAAGGCACTGCGCTGCGGTGGTTTGAATCATATTTATCTAATAGATTACAATTTGTTCATGTAAATGGGGAATCTTCTTCACAGACTAAGTGTTGTGAAAGTGACGTGACACGGACCCACAACAGGGGCGTTAATGAACGGGACAATGGATAAGCCAAAAAGAACAATTTAATGTTGTGAATCACACAACAACGTACAGACAATAACAATATGGTGGACTGTCAATCATACACCAGGTGACGTGTGGGCAGGCTCGACGATAGAAGACGCCTGGAGAGAGAAGAGCTGGATCCCCACACAGCTTCCAACACCAACGGAGCTAAAGAACACCGGAGCCGCCAAGCCCTGCGCCCCAGGTAGCCGCTGTCTTCAGCAGTCAGACCCGGTACTGCTGGCAGAGAACAGAGACAGTCCAGATGAGTGTGAGTTCGCACACTCAGTAATCCCACAGTTGTATTAAGTAAAGGAGGGAAAACCTCCACCTCCAATCACACACACTCGTGCAGTCCTGGTCAACCACTTATCTGAGTTGGGGTGTGAGGCGAAGCCGTCGCTGTCACACCAAACGCCAATCCTCCAGATAAGGCAACACTCCAGGAAAACGGCTGCAATAGAAGTTCAAGTTATTACACACACAGTGTTAGTCAGCAGAGAAATTACCTGAATGGTAGTGATTTCTCGGCGGGGAGGTGGAGTTGCAGTCCGGCTTTTATGGAGGATGTGGTTGATGAGTGACAGCTGGTGTTGATGATGTGTGACAGCTGTCACCCCAGTAGGTCCAACGCCCTCTCGTGCTTGGAGTCCGCACTCCAAGCAGGGCGCCATTGTGGTGGTGGGCCAGCAGTACCTCCTCTTCAGCGGCCCACACAACACTAAGGTTACTTATGGAGTTCCACAAGGTTCTGTGCTAGGACCAATTTTATTCACTTTATACATGCTTCCCTTAGGCAGTATTATTAGACAGCATTGCTTAAATTTTCATTGTTATGCAGATGATACTCAGCTTTATCTATCCATGAAGCCAGAGGACACACACCAATTAGCTAAACTGCAGGATTGTCTTACAGACATAAAGACATGGATGACCTCTAATTTCCTGCTTTTAAACTCAGATAAAACTGAAGTTATTGTACTTGGCCCCACAAATCTTAGAAACATGGTGTCTAACCAGATCCTTACTCTGGATGGCATTACCCTGACCTCTAGTAATACTGTGAGAAATCTTGGAGTCATTTTTGATCAGGATATGTCATTCAATGCGCATATTAAACAAATATGTAGGACTGCTTTTTTGCATTTGCGCAATATCTCTAAAATTAGAAAGGTCTTGTCTCAGAGTGATGCTGAAAAACTAATTCATGCATTTATTTCCTCTAGGCTGGATTGTAATTATTATCAGGTTGTCCTAAATGTTCCCTGAAAAGCCTTCAGTTAATTCAAAATGCTGCAGCTAGAGTATGACGGGGACTAGAAGGAGAGAGCATATCTCACCCATTGGCCCTCTTCATTGGCTTCCTGTTAATTCTAGAAAAGAATTTAAAATTCTTCTTACTTATAAGGTTTTGAATAATCAGGTCCCATCTTATCTTAGGGACCTCATAGTACCATATCACTCCAATAGAGCGCTTCGCTCTCAGACTGCAGGCATATTGTAGTTCCTAGGGTTTGTAAGAGTAGAATGGAGGCAGAGCCTTCAGCTTTCAGGCTCCTCTCTGTGGAACCAGCTCCCAATTCAGATCAGGGAGACAGACACCCTCTCTACGTTTAAGATTAGGCTTAAAACTTTCCTTTTTGCTAAAGATTATAGTTAGGGCTGGATCAGGTGACCCTGAACCATCCCTTAGTTATGCTGCTATAGACTTAGACTGCTTTCCTGGTTCTCTCCCTCAGCCCCAACCAGTCCCAGCAGAAGACTGCCCCTCCCTGAGCCTGGTTCTGCTGGAGGTTTCTTCCTGTTAAAAGGGAGTTTTTTCTTCCCACTGTTGCCAAGTGCTTGCTCACAGGGGGTCGTTTTGACAGTTGGGGTTTTTCTGTAATTATTGTATGGCTTTGCCCTACAATATGAAGCACCTTGGGGCAACTGTTTGTTGTGATTTGGCACTATACAACCCCTGGCAAAAATTATGGAATCACCGGCCTTGGAGGATGTTCATTCAGTTGTTTAATTTTGTAGAAAAAAAGCAGATCACAGACATGACACAAAACTAAAGTCATTTCAAATGGCAACTTTCTGGCTTTAAGAAACACTATAAGAAATCAAGAAAAAAAGATTGTGGCAGTCAGTAACGTTACTTTTTTAGACCAAGCAGAGGAAAAAAATATGGACTCACTCAATTCTGAGGAATAAATTATGGAATCACCCTGTAAATTTCCATCCCCAAAACTAACACCTGCATCAAATCACATCTGCTCGTTGATACTGACCCTATGTCATGAAACTGACCCTATGTGTCTTTTTGCAAGGAATGTTTCACAGTTTTTGCTCTATGGCAAGATGCATTATCTTCTTGAAAAATGATTTCATCATCCTTAAACATCAGAAAAGTGTCCAAAATATCAATGTAAACTTGTGCATTTATTGATGATGTAATGACAGCCATCTCCCCAGTGCCTTTACATGACATGCAGCCCCATATCATCAATGACTGTGGAAATTTACATGTTGTCTTCAGGCAGTCATCTCTATAAATCTCTTTGGAATGGCACCAAACAAAAGTTCCAGCATCATCACCTTGCCCAATGCAGATTCGAGATTCATCACTGAATATGACTTTCATCCAGTCATCCACAGTCCACGATTGCTTTTCTTTAGCCCATTGTAACCTTGTTTTTTTCTGTTTAGGTGTTAATGATGGCTTTCGTTTAGCTTTTCTGTATGTAAATCCCATTTCCTTTAGGCGGTTTCTTACAGTTCAGTCACAGACGTTGACTCCAGTTCCTCCCATTCGTTCCTCATTTGTTTTGTTGTGCATTTTCGATTTTTGAGACATATTGCTTTAAGTTTTCTGTCTTGACGCTTTAATGTCTTCCTTGGTCTACCAGTATGTTTGCCTTTAACAGCCTTCCCATGTTGTTTGTATTTGGTCCAGAGTTTAGACTCAGCTGACTGAACAACCAACATCTTTTGCAACATTGCGTGATGATTTACCCTCTTTTAAGAGTTTGATAATCCTCTCCTTTGTTTCAACTGACATCTTTCGTGTTGGAGCCATGATTCATGTCAGTCCACTTGGTGCAACAGCTCTCCAAGGTGTGATCACTCCTTTTTAGATGCAGACTAACAAGCAGATCTGATATGATGCAGGTGTTAGTTTTGGGGATGAAAATTTACAGGGTGATTCCATAATTTATTCCTCAGAATGAGTGATTCCATATTTTTTCCTCTGCTTGGTCTAAAAAAGTAACCGTTACTGACTACCACAATCTTTTTTCTTGATTTCTTATAGTGTTTCTTAAAGCCAGAAAGTTGCCATTTGAAATGACTTTAGTTTTGTGTCATGTCTGTGATCTGCTTTTTTCTACAAAATTAAACACAACTGAATGAACATCCTCCGAGGCCGGTGATTCCATAATTTTTGCCAGGGGTTGTATAAATGAAACTGATTTGATTTGATTTGATTTGATTTATAGGGTACTGTTGCTAAGAAATGTAACACTTTCTGTTACATTTCTTACTGCAGACTCTTCTTTATAAAGTTGCCATCTTTTGAGATATCATGCTCTTTTTAATAACTTAATCTCTAAATGGTCCATTGATTGTTAATGCAAAAATTGGTATTGATCAAAGTCATGGCCAAGGGTGAGATAGATTTTAAAGGTTTTACATATATTGGAATACTGCATAAAAGCAGAAAAACAGAAATCGGTGTGGCCTATTTCACAAAATTTTTCCCACTCCAAAGAATGTAAAGATATATAAATATTGACGCAACAGACAGTCTTGGAGTTTTGATTGAAAATGCATTTTATTTTATTACAGCGCTACCTGCTGGTGAAAAAAAATGTAAAAGTTAATATGCCACTAATGTGTCAAAATTTCAGCTTCATGGGTTCAATGGTGTTAACCACACCCACTTTCTAATTTAAAAGCCAATAGACCAAGCAGCCTTTCATCAATCATGATGTACTTATGGATTTCAAGTAAGACCTGTCCCAAGATTATCCATGCCAAATTTGGTACCACTCAGATGAGCCAACTTTGAGATATAAACTTTTGAGATTGATAGTGGTCCCAAGTGTCCAGTTGAAACTATTTTCATCAGGTGGCCTTTAAATGGACTGCATTTATATCTGCATCAGACACTCAAAGCGCTTTACACATCAATGCCTCACATTCACCCCGATGTCAGGCTGCTGCCATGCAAGGTGTCCACTGCACACCGGGAGCAACTAGGGGATTATGGACCTTGCCCAAGGGCCCTCAGTGATTTTCTGGTCAGGCTGGGATTTGAACCGAGGATGCTCTGGTGTAAAACCCATTGCTTAACCACTAGACCAGATGAACTCATCCCAAATGTTCAAAGTGATGTTACAGTTTTTCTCGAATGCTAAAACACAAAAGCCATCCTCTAAACCAAATGACCAGTTGTCTAAACACATGTACTAAATCTAGCCATCATTTGCCAATATCATAAACACATTTCACATGAAGACACAATTCACAAAACACAATCCCCCGTTCTCATAAATCTAAACACATTTTTCCTTGCTAAAACACAAGTTGCAAAAGAACTCTGCTCATATTCTCAAATGAAAGCTCATGTGATGCAAAATGCTTGCCACAGTCAGCAATATTTGAACACAATGAACACACCTGGCGTCATTCATTACACACACGACTCAAAATTGAAGACACATGTTGCCAATGCTGTGACCACATGTATAAAAGCAAGTTCAGAGTGCACAGTTTGCTGAAGATTCCAAACAAACACAATGGATGAAGGCAGAGTCAGGGGAAGAGGAATTCGAGTCAGAGGGGGAGAGGAGCTGGCCAACGAGGAAGAGGAGTTCAAATCAGAGGAGGAAGAGGAGCAGGCCAACGAGGAAGAGGAGTTCAAATCAGAAGAGGAAGAGGAGCAGGCCAACAAGGGAGAGGAGAAGGCCAAGGAGGGAGAGGAGAAGGTCCAGGAGGAAGAGCAAGACAACCTCGCACCATCATTACGGACGAGATGCGAGCAACAGTCATTGACCATGTCATTGTCCATGGCATGACAATGGCTGAAGCAGGACTAAGAGTCCGTCCAAACCTGAGTAGGTTCACCGTGGCCACCATTATCAGGGCATTCAGACAACACAACAGGTATTGTACTCTATTGCTTTCTTCATCACAATACAGTTTTACAAGCCTGTGAAAGTAGTCTATTGGTTCCAAATCAGTTGTTATTGTAAAACATGTCAATTGACAACACATGTTCCTTTCTTTAGAGTTGAAAGAATGCCACATAGAGGGGGAGGGTTGCCATATTTACAGCGGCACAAGAAACCCTCATTGTGGATATGGTTCGTGAGAACAACCTCATCAGACTCCGGGAGATCAGAGACAAAGTCATTGCCGATAATGTCAACTTCGAGAGCATTGATGATGTCAGCTTGGCCACAATAGACCGAGTTCTCCGGCGCCAAAAGATGCGGATGAAACAGGTCTATAGGGTTCCCTTTGAGCGCAACTCTGTGCGACACAAAGACCTACGTTACGAGTATGTGCAAGTAAGTATACATCCATGTTCACAGTACAGTTAGTGGACATACTGTGTTGCTCAGTGGCCTACAGTACTTCTGGACAATACTGCTACCTGATTGACTGTTGTTCTGAACCTGTGCACTTTCACATTTTCACAGAGGATATTACAGTTGGACGCGATGGCCAGACCTCATGAGTACCTCTTCCTGGATGAGCTGGCTTCAACCTGCAGAAACGAAGGCAAAGAGGCCGTAATATCATTGGCCAAAGAGCCATCACTGAGGTTCCTGGCCAACGGGGGGGGGTGTAATATTACTCTTTGTGCGGCCATGAGTTCAGAGGGGCTTGTCCACCGGCATGCTGTCCTTGGGTCTTACAACACCCAACGTCTCCTCATTCCTAGAGGAGCTACAACCCCTGGAAAAAATTATGGAATCACTGGCCTCGGAGGATGTTCATTCAGTTGTTTAATTTTGTAGAAAAAAAGCAGATCACAGACATGACACAAAACTGAAGTCATTTCAAATGGCAACTTTCTGGCTTTAAGAAACACTGTAAGAAATCAGGGAAAAAAATTGTGGCAGTCAGTAACGGTTACTTTTTTAGACCAAGCAGAGGGAAAAAAATATGGAATCACTCAATTCTGAGGAAAAAAATATGGAATCATGAAAAACAAAAGAACGCTCCAACACATCACTAGTATTTTGTTGCACCACCTCTGGCTTTTATAACAGCTTGCAGTCTCTGAGGCATGGACTTAATGAGTGACAAACAGTACTCCTCATCTGGCTCCAACTTTCTCTGATTGCTGTTGCCAGATCAGCTTTGCAGGTTGGAGCCTTGTCATGGACCATTTTCTTCAACTTCCACCAAAGATTTTCAATTGGATTAAGATCCAGACTATTTGCAGGCTATGACATTGACCCTATGTGTCTTTTTGCAGGGAATGTTTTCACAGTTTTGCTCTATGGCAAGGTGCATTATCATCTTAAAAAATGATTTCATCATCCCCAAACATCCTTTCAATTGATGGGATAAGAAAAGTGTCCAAAATATCAACGTAAACTTGTGCATTTATTGATGATGTAATGACAGCCATCTCCCCAGTGCCTTTACCTGACATGCAGCCCCATATCATCAATGACTGTGGAAATTACATGTTCTCTTCAGGCAGTCATCTTTATAAATCTCATTGGAACGGCACCAAACAAAAGTTCCAGCATCATCACCTTGCCCAATGCAGATTCAAGATTCATCACTGAATATGACTTTCATCCAGTCATCCACAGTCCACGATTGCTTTTCCTTAGCCCATTGTAACCTTGTTTTTTTCTGTTTAGGTGTTAATGATGGCTTTCATTTAGCTTTTCTCTATGTAAATCCCATTTCCTTTAGGCGGTTTCTTACAGTTCGGTCACAGACGTTGACTCCAGTTTCCTCCCATTCATTCCTCATTTGTTTTGTTGTGCATTTTCGATTTTGAGACATATTGCTTTAAGTTTTCTGTCTTGACGCTTTGATGTCTTCCTTGGTCTACCGGTATGTTTGCCTTTAACAACCTTCCCATGTTGTTTGTATTTGGTCCAGAGTTTAGACACAGCTTACTGTGAACAACCAACATCTTTTGCAACATTGCGTGATGATTTACCCTCTTTTAAGAGTTTGATAATCCTCTCCTTTGTTTCAATTGACATCTCTTGTGTTGGAGCCATGATTCATGTCAGTCCACTTGGTGCAACAGCTCTCCAAGGTGTGATCACTCCTTTTTAGATGCAGACTAATGAGCAGATCTGATATGATGCAGGTGTTTTTGGGGATGAAAATTTACAGGGTGATTCCATAATTTTTTCCTCAGAATTGAGTGAGTCCATATTTTTTCCTCTGCTTGGTCTAAAAAAGTAACCGTTACTGACTGCCACAATTTTTTTTTTGATTTCTTATAGTGTTTCTTAAAGCCAGACAGTTGCCATTTGAAATGACTTTAGTTTTGTGTCATGTCTGTGATCTGCTTTTTTTCTACAAAATTAAACAACTGAATGAACATCCTCCGAGGCCGGTGATTCCATAATTTTTGCCAGGGGTTGTAAGAGACATCCTCCTGGACCGCCACCAACACCATCCTGTGCCCGCACATCCCATTTATGTGATCATTTGGGACAATGTCAGCTTCCACAGAACAAACCAAATCAGAGAGTGGTTCACACCAACAGTAACCAGTTTTTAAACGTCTGTCTGCCACCCTACTCCCCTTTCCTGAACCCTATAGAGGAGTTCTTCTCATTGGGAGATGGAAGGTTTATGACAGACAACCATACACTAGAGAGAACCTCCTAAGGGCAATGGAGCTGGCCTGTGTTGCCATCCCAGTGGAGGCCTTCCAAGGATGGATTCGCCATTCCAGGGCATTTTTCCCCACAGAACCTGGCAAGAGAATGTGAATGAGGTGATGTGGCCCGATGCAGCTCAGCGACATGATGCCGCACAGTGATTGTGGTGTGTGTGGTGTGAATAAAGTAAATAAAACAACTTCACACCCTGACCATGTTCTCAAGGGTACTGTTGTGTGCAATAGATTCTGTTTTTGCATTGAGTTGTGTTACAGTAGTGTACATGCAGTATTTTCTATAGATTTATACTCTTCATATGAAACTCACAAATCTAAATGCCTAATCCTCTACAGAGATTTAAGAAGATCTGTTACTGTAAAGTTTCTAGAAATATGCATTGGCAGTTATGAAACAAAGAACCTTCTCACAAATTGAGCATTGTGTTTTCAATTGTTTTGCTGTAGTGTGTAATGATGTGTATAGTGTTTACATTTTGAAAGCTTCGAGCTGCTCTTTTGGTGTGAAAGTTTGAGTTTTGAAGTGCAAAGGTGTGGTTGTTTTTGTGTAGCTTTAGAAAAGGGTATTGTGTTTAGACATTGGGGGACATGGAGGAAACGTTTGTGAAATGTGTTTTAGCATTTGAGAAAAACTGTAATCAGTGATTCTGTGTAGGCTCTCAGTTGTCCAGGTGGTTTCCATAGTAGAGAAGCTTGAATCTTTGACTGGACTGGGTTGCTTGACGCGAGGACGTTTCGCTTCAAATTGCAGAAGCTTCCTCAGCTAAAATTCTTGCTCTGGTGGTCTGACTTCTGTCTTGACTCTTGTAGAGAAGAATAACTTCTTGATTATTCTTCTCTGAGACTGCCCCTCCCTGAGCCTGGTTCTGCTGGAGGTTTCTTCCTGTTAAAGGGGAGTTTTTCCTTCCCACTGTAGCCAAGTGCTTGCTCACAGGGGGTCGTTTTGACCGTTGGGGTTTTTCGTAATTATTGTATGGCCTTGCCTTACAATATAGAGCGCCTTGGGGCAACTGTCTGTTGTGATCTGGCGCTATATAAAAAAAAAGTTGATTGATTGATTGATTCTGGAATAGTTTGGAGACCACTGCACTAGACCATCACCTCCCCTAAAGCATTTCTGCTCCATTGTGCATCAGACTGGTGAGTTACGTCCAGATTGGAGTTACTAATATGCAGTAGTGGACACAGCTAACCAAAAAGTTAGCTTCGATACCCATTAATCCGATAACTGAAAAGTTATCTTTTATGACGCTAAGCCAATAAACTGCTAAAAAAAAATGTATCTTTATTACAAATAACCAACTATTTGGACGCAGCCACATCAGATTACACTGTCGGCTTCTGATAAACTAGTTTCACTTTAAGCGCTGCAGAGGCGTCTGGGTAAATTCAAGGATCACAGAAACAAAAAGAATGCAAGAAAAATGAATGAATAAAAAACAAAACCCCAAACATATCATCATCTTTCAAAAGCAGTAAAACACAGTATTAGAATTCACAGTTTATCTCAGTATTATACACAATTATGAACTAAAAGCTGCTTTTTTCACACACTTTGAACCCTGCGGCTTAAACAACAAAATACATCCATTAACGCATTGATTGGCAGAGTAAAAGACACGTAGTAAATATAAGTTTCAGTGGGATTCATTAAATTCTGAAGAAAATATTCCACATAAAGCATCCTGATTATCCATAATGGTGTGTAAACGGTGAAGAGAAGTCCTTAGAGCTGCGCCGTGAGACCTCCTCTCTCCCATCGAGTCTTGGTGATTAAATTATCCAGTCAGCCAAAAAGAAATAAAATAAAATAATGTGAAAATTTGTCTGTTTTGTTTGTGTCAAGCGGACGGTAACAGTGTAACGTCCAAAGTGAACCTGAACTACACTACCCACAATGCTTGTTGCATCAACCGGCCAATCACGTCTTGCACTTAATGATGATGTCATCAACAAGCGACAGCCAGTCTGCCATAAACCACTGATCTACACACGACAGGAATATTCAAAGTTTTCAGTTTTCCTGTGTCATACATCATACGGACAAAACGAGGAACCTTGGGGTAATTTTTGATCCCACATTGTCTTTTGACCTCCACATCAGGGATGCTACTAGGACTGCTTTTTCCATCTGAGAAATATAGCAAGGATCCGCCCCATCCTGTCTATGGCTGATGCTGAGACCCTGATTCATGCTTTTGTTTCTTCTAGACTAGATTATTGTAATGTTCTATTTTCAGGGTTACCACAGTCCAGCATCAGGGGTCTACAGCTGGTTCAGAACGCTGCCGCCAGACTTCTGACACGTAGCAGAAAGTCTGAACATATGACACCCATTTTGGCATCTTTGCACTGGCTCCCTGTCTCTGTGAGAGCAGATTTTAAGGTTTTGTTATTTGTTATGCTCAAAGAGCCTTTTCGTATCGTGCACCCACCCTGTGGAACACTCTTCCTGCGACCATGAGGCAGTTGGAGTCCGTGGACATTTTTAAGTCAAGACTCAAAACCTATTTTTATTCTCTTTCTTATGCATAGTTTTTATTTTTATTTGTTTTATTCTTTTACTTATGTTTTTATTTATGTATTTGATTTGTTTATTCATTTTTGATTATTTATTCAATTTTATGTTGACTTGTTTTATGTAAGGCACCTTGACACGGCTTTTGCTGTGATTTGGCGCATTATAAGCTAATTAAATTAAATTAATTCAGCAAGTTGACAGTAGGGCTGTACAATATGGCCAAATGATCATATCTCAATACTGTCATATCAATATGATATATGACATGACTATGAAAATTAAACATTCTTAAACAAAACAGTAATAATATCACACTCATTTTGCACTCATCATAAGGTTAGAATACAGTGCCCTCCGAAAGTATTGGAACACTTGGAATTTCACACATTTTAATTTGTTTGTTTAATTTGTCATTTCACGTACAAGAAATACAAAAAAAATATAAAGAATAAAAATGTCTAAAATTATCTTCCTCGAACTCAAACTGAAAGCAAATCTCTAAAACTTGATAAAACTTGTAAATAATAATCAGTTTTATTGCCAGTTTTCTTCAGACTAGTCAGGGGATGGAGACATGAACATTTCCAAGTCACTGAATACGTCTTGGACTTTATTTACATAAATTATGAAGAAATGCTAACGTTTCTTTCATCAAAACATCAAATCTAGTCTTTCATCTCAGACGTTCTTTCTGGCAAATTGTAGCTGAACTATCGGGTCTTTTTAAGAAAATCCTCCTCTACACCACTTCATCAGGAAGCTGGATTTTATATTTTAATTAATGTATATCAAGTTGTAGAGATTTGCTTTCAGTTCAGTTTAAGGAAGATAAATTTAGATTTATTTATCTTAAGTTGTGTCACTGGTGTGTCACTCAGACAGCAAAATTAAGAGGTTACACAGGTTTTATACAGAACAGAGGAGGAGTAAATTACCTGTATTTCTTTCTTTCAGTGTCTTCACGTTATATCTCATCTAAGCCCAGCCATTTTAATGCATACACTTTATTTCTACACATTTAGTAAACACATTCACCAATTTAGAGTTGGGGTCACGAGGCAGTGGTGGGTTTGCAGGACAGGCTGTGGTGCAGCAGTGTGCCGTGGCCTCCCACATCATTTCTCTTGAGATTATTGAGCCGTTTACCGGAGGGGGAGGTTTCTCTCCTCCCTGAGTTTGACTCATTGGTTCCCATTTGACAGGTGGGCCGTCCCAGTCAAACTCCTCACCTGACACTGACACACCCAGCGGGGCCGGGCGCATCACACCAGAAGAGAGCCTGCTTGGATCACCTCCTGACCGTAGTAACCCCCCCCCACCACCACCACCACCACCAAAAATAAATAAATAAATTACTTAATTAATTAAAAATCAATCAATCAATCAATCAATCAATTTTTTATATAGCGCCAAATCACAACAAACAGTTGCCCCAAGGCGCTTTATATTGTAAGGCAAGGCCATACAATAATTATGTAAAACCCCAACGGTCAAAACGACCCCCTGTGAGCAAGCACTTGGCTACAGTGGGAAGGAAAAACTCCCTTTTAACAGGAAGAAACCTCCAGCAGAACCACGCTCAGGGAGGGGCAGTCTTCTGCTGGGACTGGTTGGGGCTGAGGGAGAGAACCAGGAAAAAGACATGCTGTGGAGGGGAGCAGAGATCGATCACTAATGATTAAATGCAGAGTGGTGCATACAGAGCAAAAAGAGAAAGAAACAGTGCATCATGGGAACCCCCCAGCAGTCTACGTCTACAGCAGCATAACTAAGGGATGGTTCAGGGTCACCTGATCCAGCCCTAACTATAAGCTTTAGCAAAAAGGAAAGTTTTAAGCCTAATCTTAAAAGTAGAGAGGGTGTCTGTCTCCCTGATCTGAATTGGGAGCTGGTTCCACAGGAGAGGAGCCTGAAAGCTGAAGGCTCTGCCTCCCATTCTACTCTTACAAACCCTAGGAACTACAAGTAAGCCTGCAGTCTGAGAGCGAAGCGCTCTATTGGGGTAATATGGTACTACGAGGTCCCTAAGATAAGATGGGACCTGATTATTCAAAACCTTATAAGTAAGAAGAAGAATTTTAAATTCTATTCTAGAATTAACAGGAAGCCAATGAAGAGAGGCCAATATGGGTGAGATATGCTGTCTCCTTCTAGTCCCCGTTAGTACTCTAACTGCAGCATTTTGAATTAACTGAAGGCTTTTTAGGGAACTTTTAGGACAACCTGATAATAATGAATTACAGTAGTCCAGCCTAGAGGAAATAAATGCATGAATTAGTTTTTCAGCATCACTCTGAGACAAGACCTTTCTGATTTTAGAGATACTGCGTAAATGCAAAAAAGCAGTCCTACATATTTGTTTAATATGCGCTTTGAATGACATATCCTGATCAAAAATGACTCCAAGATTTCTCACAGTATTACTAGAGGTCAGGGTAATGCCATCCAGAGTAAGGATCTGGTTAGACACCATGTTTCTAAGATTTGTGGGGCCAAGTACAATAACTTCAGTTTTATCTGAGTTTAAAAGTAGGAAATTAGAGGTCCATGTCTTCATGTCTGTAAGACAATCCTGCAGTTTAGCTAATTGGTGTGTGTCCTCTGGCTTCATGGATAGATAAAGCTGGGTATCATCTGCGTAACAATGAAAATTTAATCAATACCGTCTAATAATACTGCCTAAGGGAAGCATGTATAAAGTGAATAAATTGGTCCTAGCACAGAACCTTGTGGAACTCCATAATTAACTTTAGTCTGTGAAGAAGTTCCCCATTTACATGAACAAATTGTAATCTATTAGTGTGTATTGATTCTAATTTGCACAACTATTCCACCAGGCCATCTTGCTCCAATATTTTGCCTCAGTAAACACAAGCATAGAAATCGTTGACCCAAGCCATCTCTGTCATTGATCACGCCGTTGATGTTGTGACACTGCAGTCCCTTTGTTTGCATTGTAGCTTAATCCATTCACAAAGCTTGCTGATGGAACTAAATGAATCAATACAGGAGAAAAATGGAAGTGAGATTAGAAATTATGGAGTTATCATTGAAAAGATGTTGCAATATCTCACCTTGATCTTTTTGCCTGCCAATAGCCATTAAAAACGGTGACATACATCATGCTTTGGAGACAAGCTGTAACTGTGGACATCATCATACCTTTAAACGGACGGAGCGTCATATGCACAGAGCATCAGGTGCAGTACAATATTTACCATGTGACAGGTGATAATTGTCAAAGCAGGAGGTTATCTGTTACAGTTAGCGGTTCTCTAATTTCAGAGTCAGATCAACTTCCATACATTTTTAAAATGAATGCAGCTTGAATAGCTTGGAAAAAATACTCAGCCTATATGTCCACCATTCAAAAATGGATTTTAATCAAAGAGCAGACATCTCATACGTGGTGAAACATGTCAACTTTTGTTCCAGTCTGTGCTTGAAGAATTTTTTTGACATTCTCTACTGAGCATGTGCATTAAACTTTGCCACATTGTGCCTTTTCTATGACTGATGAGCAAAATCAGTTTTCATCACAGGACTCGATGTCACAAAATGCAGTCGCTAGAAAATTGTCAGCAAGTAACACTTGCAATCTTTATTCGACGAGGGCAAGAAATATGGAAATTATTAACTTGACACAAGAGTACAATCTATGAATGATCAATAAATCCATTACTGCTGTGAAAGAATGATACCTAAACCACAGGTAAGGGCTCTGGGTAATGGCTGTTGTTGACTTTTCATTTTGAGAAAGGTGATCAATAGGAGCACTGCAAAATGCCACGTTTTCTTAGTGGAAATAGTCCAGCCAGTTTCCTTTGGGAGGGTAAAGCTGCTCTTAGACCTGGTCGATTTTGGTGCAGTTTCGCCCCGTAATATGCTGAGATACAACTCAGTGCATCTCATCTGACTGCACCAAAGGAGCTCCCACCTGGCACGTTTGGTGCTGAGTCCGCCCAAGCAGGCACACCACTTAGTAAAAGTCGGAAAGAGATCATTTTTTTAGGAGCTCAGTGGACGTCCAGCCACTTCAGCCTCACCCATGCTCTGTTAACGGGAAAGGCATGAGAAACATTCACTCATCAACTCCCGATATCGCAGTGATTTTCTTTTTCCATGGTTGGTGTGAAAACTGGATGCATTTCGAGCCTGTACAGAGTAGACCCCAACCAATATAGATTTTGGAGGGGGGGGCTGATACTGATACCAATACTGATATTAGGGAGCAAAAATGAATGATACCAATCTATTTTTCAAAATACACAGTAAAGATGGTAATGATTCCTAACATTTTATTATCAAACCCATATGACAAAGAAATGTAACTGAGGCTTTATGTTTGACAGATTAAACATGAACTTCATTAGAAATAAGTATAAACATAACAAACAACCAGGCAACATATGTCACCTTGCTGTCACGCTGCTTTCACTCAATTGGTAGTTGCTCAGCATTTGCATAACATAGACTTCTTCTCTATTTTAGCTCATCCTAGCAGACAGCACCATGACCACTTACCTTGTGTTGCTGTAAAACACTGACTCTGACAGAAAATGAATAGCAGAATCAAATCAAATCAAATCAATTTTATTTATATAGCGTCAAATCACAACAAACAGTTGCCCCAAGGCGCCTTATATTGTAAGGCAAGGCCATACAATAATTACGGAAAAACCCGTAGCAGCTGGTCAATTTGCCTGTCTCTTGTAGCTACTGCTAAAAGGGGTGATGGGGGTCCCAGCCACCCTTCGCAGCTTTGTAAACAATGCCAGCTGAGTTTTTTGCTCTAAAATGGCATAATTTTGAGTGTTTCAAGTTTGCATTGATAATGAAATAATATCAAGGGTCTCATCTATATGTTTTTTGGGTGTGTGGATAGATGAGAAACTGTCTTGGGAGAACATAATAATCATGTTTTTTTAACATGTTCAAAAGTGGTACAGGTTTCCATGAGATTTCACGACTTGTGTTGATCTCGACTGACCTCCAGCCAGGACACACACACACACACACACAACACACACACACACACACACACAACACACACACACACACCCACACACACACCACACACACCACTCACAAGACATGCTGACGTGCTGGTTAGGAAAACACACTGAACTTGGCAGCGTGTAGGAGCCTTCAGTATCTCGAAAACAGCAAGAGGCTGGACATCCTTTTTGGAGATGCTCTCTGCTGGGATAAAAATGGCAATTTTGTATGTGGGTAAAAGAGCATGAGACACTCCATGGATTGTTATTTAATATATCCTACTTTTTGATCCAAAAGCAAAGAGATTGCAGTTGGCTACCATGAAGCACAATCACCACTCTTTTGCACACAGATAGAGCATGTAATTGCACAAGGTGAGGCTACAGAGCTTCACTTTACAGCTGGAGATGTGCTTTTGCATTATTTAATTACATATGAAGGCAAACAGGAGTTGATAAACTGCAGAAGACATCGTTTTGCAGCCCTACGTTCACTCGCCAAAAAGAAACTGAAGATGTGCCACTACCACCGAATGTTTCCTTGTGACTTTAGCAGCCTTGACATTTGTAAAGGAAATGATACTCCCACAGTCAATGTGACATCTGCCTAACACCACTGCGGCACATTCAGAATCAAATTAGAAACACTGTCACAGAGCCTACATAACCTCAAACAGGCTGCAGTGTTATAGCTTTAATAACATTTCAAATTCTCAACAGCAGTCCCTGTCTTTTGCTCAGCTTCTGTTGACAAGGTTGCAAAGTCCTGCACATCTTTGGTGAGGTTTAACTCTGCTCTTTGGGTTTCTTGTGGAGGGGTATTCGTGCCAAAAAGGTTAAAAAAGAATCAAATGCCGAAGAAAAAAGTCAAATAAAAATGGTATAATGTGTCTTAAAGCTGCAGTGTGTCAGACTTATAGGTGATTATGGGAAGCTATGTGATATACCATTCATAACCATCTCTTCATTAGTGAATAATTACCTGCAGCAATGAATCAGTGTGCTCTCATACACTTAGAATGAGTGGTTCATTATCTGCATGGGAGTGGGCCACCTCACGGAGGTCACCGTCTTGATTAGGGATAGGTATTGATAAGATTTTATCGATATCGATGCCATTATCATTCTGCTTATCGACCCGATTCCTTATTGATTCCCTTATTGATACTTCTTGTGAATTTTCTGTGTACTAAAAGTAGGCTTTACAGGTTTTTTATGTCAACAACGTTTTATTGAGTCTTAAAGTAAATAAATATGAAATTGGTCACTGGATTCTTGATCTCTAGACATAAATAAAATAAACAAAATCTGTAGTTTTTGTCAAAAGCATTTCCGTTCAGACATTTTGGCATGAATGTCTCTATACCTCTGAGCTGAGCTCAGCCGCTCTCAGCTGCACATCAAATCAAATCAAATCAAATCAATTTATTTTATAGCGCCAAATCACAACAAACAGTTGCCCCAAGGCGCTTTATATTGTAAGGCAAGGCCATACAATAATTACGTAAAAACCCCAACGGTCAAAACGACCCCCTGTGAGCAAGCACTTGGCGACAGTGGGAAGGAAAAACTCCTTTTAACAGGAAGAAACCTCCAGCAGAACCAGGCTCAGGGAGGGGCAGTCTTCTGCTGAGACTGGTTGGGGCTGAGGGAGAGAACCAGGAAAAAGACATGCTGTGGAGGGGAGCAGAGATCAATCACTAATGATTAAATGCAGAGTGGTGCATACAGAGCAAAAAGAGAAAGAAACACTCAGTGCATCATGGGAACCCCCCAGCAGTCTAAGTCTATAGCAGCATAACTAAGGGATGGTTCAGGGTGACCTGATCCAGCCCTAACTATAAGCTTTAGCAAAAAGGAAAGTATTAAGCCTAATCTTAAAAGTAGAGAGGGTGTCTGTCTCCCTGATCTGAATTGGGAGCTGGTTCCACAGGAGAGGAGCCTGAAAGCTGAAGGCTCTGCCTCCCATTCTACTCTTACAAACCCTAGGAACTACAAGTAAGCTGGGTATCATCTGCGTAACAATGAAAATTTAAGCAATGCTGTCTAATAATACTGCCTAAGGGAAACATGTATAAAGTGAATAAAATTGGTCCTAGCACAGAACCTTGTGGAACTCCATAATTAACCTTAGTCTTAGCCTTACCTTCAGCGCAGGATGTCTCGTTTTGAGAAAAAAAAAACGTTTTGATCGATTGCAGTTTGTTTGTATTACAACATTTGGAAAGAGGTGTCATTTGAGTTAAACGGCATTTCGCTTTGAATTTATTAATTTCGACTGGACTCTATTGTTCTAATTTGACTTGTCAGAGGGCCGCGCAGCGTTTGGAGCTGTGTGAACAGAACAGAGGACGATTCTCATTTCTTTCCCCAACAAGACAGGAGTCCCAGTTAGTGACTTTAATCCACACAAAAGTGACTCACGATTGACATATTCAGGGATGAAAGTGGTGAAAAACAAAAAAAAGCTGAAACCCAAAATTACCCCCAACACCACCTGCACGAAAATGTTTGAATTCTAGAAGCTCTGAAATGCAATCTGGGACTATTCCAGACAATAAACTGGAGTGAGTGCAGCATCCATTTAGTGAGAAAAAACCCAACTTTCCTTATTCAAATTCATTCCAGTAGTATTCTGCTCTTACTGGAATGCAGCAGTTTTCTATCTTGGCAGATAGTTCTGGAGGAAATCACTGAAGAAATTAACACACTGAAAATATGGTTTGACCAAAACAAATTGTCATTAATCTTAAAACAGGGATGAAATGGAGCAGTAAGAGTCACTAGGTGTTCACAGGAAACACTTATTTATTTCTATATTTATTTATTTATGTTCATTGTTAGTTGGTTTTATATTTTCTGTTGTGTTTTAATCAGGATATTTTTGTCTCTTTCTCTAAAATTGTAGCATTATTAGTTATTATTACTATTATTGTCATTGTTGCTATTATTATTATTAATATATAAACAAAAATAAATTTCAAAAATATTACAATTTGTAATACATTTGACTCTTTTACGACAACAAATGCTGAGCCATTAATTATTATACAGAAAACAAATGCACACAAACGTGCTGAGATGCGAACAGCTTAATGCTAACTTTAACATTGAAAACGCCATAGACATGCTAACGTATTAGCATCAGTTCCATTTTGAATCAGTTGCAGATCTCGATATATGCAATATGGTCACAAACCCAGGGCGGCGACTTGAAGGGAGCTCACAGGGAAGGAAAAAAACAAGTGCAAACTGGTTTTCTATCATTCATTTGCACATCATGTCAATCCAGTGGGGAGTGGGAGCACCCTCCATCTTTTGCAGGCACCTCTGCTTGCTGCTCATTGAGAAGGTGTCACACGAAGCTGGACACCCACGGAAGTGCCCCATCTAAAAAATAGAGAAACTGGACACAGCAGATCTCCAGTCATTACTCTAAATGCGTGTGCAAGGAGCAGAAAGATGGCAGGGAAGGGGAGCTGTCAGCCAGGCTACCTGCCACGCACAAGCTGCAGAGGAGACGGGGGGAGCCAGAGGTTATTGGAAGAAAGGGAAGGAGGAGAGAGCAGGAATGAATCACACCCTGAATTTCTTCCAAATAAAGTGCATTTCATTCATTATATTGTGAATAAAGATCCATAGTTTCATATACATGTTGTTTTTCTGGGGTTGTGTGAAATACATAATTTTAATAATAACGTGTTGGTCTGTCGTGTCAAATAAACAAACTGACAACAACAAAAAAGGTCAAAGCCATCAGGTGTGTAGTTTAGGAAAAAGAGAAAAAAAGAAGAGGAGAAAATTCCCCTGTTAATTTACAATAAACTTATAGCATTGCAACTTTATCCCACTATTGTAGTGTTCCTACTGTACAACAGTTTATTGCTGTAAAACAATTACAATACCGCCCCACTGTGACCTGCTGTGAATGCCAGACAAATTTGATGAATAAATAAATACAGTAAACAATTTAATGAGATTGCATTGGGCTTGTTCCATTTTGCCTTGAGTCATCACCACAGGAGGTTAGGTTTAGCTTTTCTAAAGCAACTGCAACTTTCCAAGGAGAAAGGGGAACGGTCAGAGATGAGTTAGTGATATGTGCATGGGAGGCAAGTGTGATCACTGTGTGCACCAACACACACAGTGCAATGCACTAATGTATTGGTCAGTTTCACTAATGTGTTTGAGCCTACTGATACAGCCTACTCAATTTTAAACAGAGGTGGATCGTCCAGGTCATCATATAAGCTTGAACCACCTCTGTGTGGGCTCATAAATATTCCTCATGAGGAAAAAAGTTTAAAAAATGGGAAGGGGAAAAAATTTGTTACCAATGACAGAATAATGCCATCTGCAACCTCACCACTAGATGACACTAAACCCTACACACTGTAGCTTTAAGGCCCAGTTTTTCAGAACTGCATCCAGATGTTCAGATGGTTTGAAATCCACATCAAATATCAAAGTGTGATTGTAAATTCCAATTGGTGTGTTACTTTCTAATGAAGTCAAATGCTCTTGGAAAAATCCTTAACCCCGGTACATTAACACATGACAAAGACTCCTTCTGCATCTGCCATCAGGAAAGCTAATACCTTTGGTCAGAAATAACTACAATTTGTCTGACATTACCTGGAAGTTGAAACTTACTGAGATGTTTTCCTGATTTCATCAGGGCTAATGGGACCATTGGAATCCTATTTGTGTCTCACTATGCAGCCTAATGTCATATGAAAATCCTTTGCAGGATAAAGTATTACAGTTATTTCCTTTGCTAAATCAAATTTGGCTTCTACCATCAAGGTTATTCCACCATACTGTGGTGTGATATTGCTTGTCCCTGAATCAGTGGTTGGTTTGTGCCCATCTTTTGCATGCCATCAGGCTGCAAGGCTCCGGCACCTCCACCTCCCGTGACAGCAGTCGACACCTTGCTAACAGAAGGGTTGCGTCTCTCATCACTTCTAAATTGAACCTTCAAGGTCCTCTTATAGGAATGAAATTGCTCTTATCTTGTATTCCAAAACACACGGGGTTTTAAGAAATTGTTGGTTCTCGGTGACAGCGGCAAACACTGTAGTATAATTCAATTATGCAAACAAGGCAGACGTTTGCTTTTGGTTGTTTCATGTCAGAGTCTCTCTTTAGATGTCGGCAGTATTACTCATCACTTCAAATGCATACAAAGGAACAATTCTTCATTTCTGAATGAGAAAACTCTGACTAGAATTGGTCGTTTTAGTGTTTTTGTAAAATAATTTTTTTATCCAACATGCTCAAGGTGTAATAACTGATTATATTCTATTTTCAATCAGAAAAAAAAATATTTCTGGTTGTCTAATGCTATGAGGGTACTTCAAAATGTTCTCAAGCTCACCCAGAAACAAAAGTACTGGGAGACTTAAGATGTGACCTTCTTCTACAAAGAGATACAGAAGCTTGAACTCCGGAGCACCAAGTTCATTGAAGTTAAGGGAGACTATGTTGAAAAATAATGCAAGGACAATGGTCCTGGTGTTCAATACTACAACATCTGGAACTGATCTGATACCAAGTGAATACAGGGTCAGTATCACCAATACCAATACAATCCATTGTACTTATAAAAGGTATTTTGATAGGTTAGAGTGCCATGTCATAATTTATGAGGTGACTGCATCTCTAAACTGAATACATTTTGACAACTACTAAATTAATGTGTTTTTTGCTTTCCACTGTTAATTAGGTAAAGACATGTTGCACCAAAATCATAACAATTTAGTTAGTTAGTCACCGGGATTACTTTGTGTGCTTCCGTGACTGGTTTCAAATTATACAGCATTCGAAACAAACAGCTACGGAGACGTCCAAAACAAAGTAATCGTGAGTACGCGGGTGTTTCCGACAAGTGATGTCACAACTAGAAGTGTCCCAGCGTGTGCTTCAATGGAATGTAGCTGCTAACATTAAGAACGGAGGCACAGATTAATTCCAAAGTTGACATAAGTGTGTTGTGTTATGATGACTTGTGTTTAAGTGATAACTATTCATTTTGATGTACTCACGGTAAAAGCTGCAGCTCCAAGAAGGCTGATGTGCACCTGCAGCCTTAAATGCATCATGTCAGTAACCATCTCTGCTCCAGGATTAGTTTTGTCCATGATCAGTTATGAGTGTGTTGTCAATAAAATGTAAAAAAAAAATACATCTGCTGCTGGGGGAAAATGAGTCTCATCAGCCAACCCAGTCTCATGGCAAGTTGTGATTCAGCAGCACGAAATATACATTAATCTATTGCTTCATGATATTGTAACGAAAAGCGCCTCATTTTCGTCACGGCAGCACAAATTCATTCTAATTCATTCTGTGATAGCTGAACGAAATTAAAAGTGAAGCGGGGGGTCGGGAGGTTATGGTTAGGGTGGGGGAAAGGAGTAGGGTTAGGTTATGGTTAAGGTTAGGGTTGGGGGTAGGAGTAGGGTTAGTAATAGTGAGTTAAAAAAACCTGTCACGAAAATTTGACTAATTTCGTCAAAGGATCATGAAACAAAAACATGACACTGGGCTGCATTAGCTCCGTGTGCATACACACACACACACACACACACACACACACACACACACACACACACACACACACACACACACACACACACACACAGTGAGCTTTGCAGCACACATACATATTCCAGCTCCAAATTTACACAAAGTAAAAAAAAAAAAAAACCTAAAGAAATCTAGCCACAAAACACAAAAGGGGCAAAATCCTGAACATGATAGACTCATCGTCGTGTTATGGATTAATTTCCAAATGTAAACTCCATGTGATCAAAGGTGAGCGCACACGTGTGAGATTGCTGCAGCTGCAGCTCTGCCTCTCTCTCGATTTTGACACGTAAAATAATGTCCATGAACTCCTGGAGATAATGTATTCTGACTTTTTCCAATGTACAGTAGTGTTCAGAAAATTAGTAGCGCTATGTGACTAAAAAGATTAATCCAGGTTTTGAGTATATTTCTTATTTGTTACATGGGAAACAAGGTACCAGTAGATTCAGTAGATTCTCACAAATCCAATAGGACCAAGTATTCATGATATGCACACTCTTAAGGCTATGAAATTGGGCTATTAGTAAAAAAAAAAAAAAAGTAGAAAAAGGGGGTGTTCTAGGGTCTATATTCACTAGATATGCTGAAAAAGTGTTAGCTCTGAAGGGTAAACAGGAAATTTTTAAAATTTTGAGGGAGGGAGATACTTTTGAGAATAATTTTCATAATGAGGCACGCCCATTTTATGCAATCATCGCCAAATTATAGAGTTCAACTCAGACATGATCCCAGATCATACCAGGTGAATTTTGGGCGATTCTGTGCACATTTTTTCAGATTAATCTTTTTGTACTTATGGCGCCCCCTAATGACATTCACTTACCAAATGTGGCACACAGCCTTTTATCATTCTTGTGTATCCCTGCAGTATGTTTCATGTTTATAGGTATTAAAGGCACTGCGCTGCGGTGGTTTGAATCATATTTATCTAATAGATTACAATTTGTTCATGTAAATGGGAATCTTCTTCACAGACTAAGTGTTGTGAAAGTGACGTGACACGGACCCACAACAGGGGGCGTTAATGAACGGACAATGGATAAGCCAAAAAGTAACAATTTAATGTTGTGAATCACACAACAACGTACAGACAATAACAATATGGTGGACTGTCAATCATACACCAGGTGACGTGTGGGCAGGCTCGACGATAGAAGACGCCTGGAGAGAGAAGAGCTGGATCCCCACACAGCTTCCAACACCAACGGAGCTAAAGAACACCGGAGCCGCCAAGCCCTGCGCCCCAGGTAGCCGCTGTCTTCAGCAGTCAGACCCGGTACTGCTGGCAGAGAACAGAGACAGTCCAGATGAGTGTGAGTTCGCACACTCAGTAATCCCACAGTTTGTATTAAGTAAAGGAGGGAAAACCTCCACCTCCAATCACACACACTCGTGCAGCTCCTGGTCAACCACTTATCTGAGTTGGGGTGTGAGGCGAAGCCGTCGCTGTCACACCAAACGCCAATCCTCCAGATAAGGCAACACTCCAGGAAAACGGCTGCAATAGAAGTTCAAGTTATTACACACACAGTGTTAGTCAGCAGAGAAATTACCTGAATGGTAGTTGATTTCTCGGCGGGGAGGTGGAGTTGCAGTCCGGCTTTTATGGAGGATGTGGTTGATGAGTGACAGCTGGTGTTGATGATGTGTGACAGCTGTCACTCCCAGTAGGTCCAACGCCCTCTCGTGCTTGGAGTCCGCACTCCAAGCAGGGCGCCATCTTGTGGTGGTGGGCCAGCAGTACCTCCTCTTCAGCGGCCCACACAACACTAAGGTTACTTATGGAGTTCCACAAGGTTCTGTGCTAGGACCAATTTTATTCACTTTATACATGCTTCCCTTAGGCAGTATTATTAGACAGCATTGCTTAAATTTTCATTGTTATGCAGATGATACTCAGCTTTATCTATCCATGAAGCCAGAGGACACACACCAATTAGCTAAACTGCAGGATTGTCTTACAGACATAAAGACATGGATGACCTCTAATTTCCTGCTTTTAAACTCAGATAAAACTGAAGTTATTGTACTTGGCCCCACAAATCTTAGAAACATGGTGTCTAACCAGATCCTTACTCTGGATGGCATTACCCTGACCTCTAGTAATACTGTGAGAAATCTTGGAGTCATTTTTGATCAGGATATGTCATTCAATGCGCATATTAAACAAATATGTAGGACTGCTTTTTTGCATTTGCGCAATATCTCTAAAATTAGAAAGGTCTTGTCTCAGAGTGATGCTGAAAAACTAATTCATGCATTTATTTCCTCTAGGCTGGACTATTGTAATTCATTATTATCAGGTTGTCCTAAATGTTCCCTGAAAAGCCTTCAGTTAATTCAAAATGCTGCAGCTAGAGTAATGACGGGGACTAGAAGGAGAGAGCATATCTCACCCATATTGGCCTCTCTTCATTGGCTTCCTGTTAATTCTAGAAAAGAATTTAAAATTCTTCTTCTTACTTATAAGGTTTTGAATAATCAGGTCCCATCTTATCTTAGGGACCTCATAGTACCATATCACTCCAATAGAGCGCTTCGCTCTCAGACTGCAGGCATACTTGTAGTTCCTAGGGTTTGTAAGAGTAGAATGGAGGCAGAGCCTTCAGCTTTCAGGCTCCTCTCCTGTGGAACCAGCTCCCAATTCAGATCAGGGAGACAGACACCCTCTCTACGTTTAAGATTAGGCTTAAAACTTTCCTTTTTGCTAAAGATTATAGTTAGGGCTGGATCAGGTGACCCTGAACCATCCCTTAGTTATGCTGCTATAGACTTAGACTGCTTTCCTGGTTCTCTCCCTCAGCCCCAACCAGTCCCAGCAGAAGACTGCCCCTCCCTGAGCCTGGTTCTGCTGGAGGTTTCTTCCTGTTAAAAGGGAGTTTTTTCTTCCCACTGTTGCCAAGTGCTTGCTCACAGGGGGTCGTTTTGACAGTTGGGGTTTTTCTGTAATTATTGTATGGCTTTGCCCTACAATATGAAGCACCTTGGGGCAACTGTTTGTTGTGATTTGGCACTATACAACCCCTGGCAAAAATTATGGAATCACCGGCCTTGGAGGATGTTCATTCAGTTGTTTAATTTTGTAGAAAAAAAGCAGATCACAGACATGACACAAAACTAAAGTCATTTCAAATGGCAACTTTCTGGCTTTAAGAAACACTATAAGAAATCAAGAAAAAAAGATTGTGGCAGTCAGTAACGTTACTTTTTTAGACCAAGCAGAGGAAAAAAATATGGACTCACTCAATTCTGAGGAATAAATTATGGAATCACCCTGTAAATTTCCATCCCCAAAACTAACACCTGCATCAAATCACATCTGCTCGTTGATACTGACCCTATGTCATGAAACTGACCCTATGTGTCTTTTTGCAAGGAATGTTTTCACAGTTTTTGCTCTATGGCAAGATGCATTATCTTCTTGAAAAATGATTTCATCATCCTTAAACATCAGAAAAGTGTCCAAAATATCAATGTAAACTTGTGCATTTATTGATGATGTAATGACAGCCATCTCCCCAGTGCCTTTACATGACATGCAGCCCCATATCATCAATGACTGTGGAAATTTACATGTTGTCTTCAGGCAGTCATCTCTATAAATCTCTTTGGAATGGCACCAAACAAAAGTTCCAGCATCATCACCTTGCCCAATGCAGATTCGAGATTCATCACTGAATATGACTTTCATCCAGTCATCCACAGTCCACGATTGCTTTTCTTTAGCCCATTGTAACCTTGTTTTTTTCTGTTTAGGTGTTAATGATGGCTTTCGTTTAGCTTTTCTGTATGTAAATCCCATTTCCTTTAGGCGGTTTCTTACAGTTCGGTCACAGACGTTGACTCCAGTTTCCTCCCATTCGTTCCTCATTTGTTTTGTTGTGCATTTTCGATTTTTGAGACATATTGCTTTAAGTTTTCTGTCTTGACGCTTTAATGTCTTCCTTGGTCTACCAGTATGTTTGCCTTTAACAGCCTTCCCATGTTGTTTGTATTTGGTCCAGAGTTTAGACTCAGCTGACTGTGAACAACCAACATCTTTTGCAACATTGCGTGATGATTTACCCTCTTTTAAGAGTTTGATAATCCTCTCCTTTGTTTCAACTGACATCTTTCGTGTTGGAGCCATGATTCATGTCAGTCCACTTGGTGCAACAGCTCTCCAAGGTGTGATCACTCCTTTTTAGATGCAGACTAACAAGCAGATCTGATATGATGCAGGTGTTAGTTTTGGGGATGAAAATTTACAGGGTGATTCCATAATTTATTCCTCAGAATTGAGTGATTCCATATTTTTTTCCTCTGCTTGGTCTAAAAAAGTAACCGTTACTGACTACCACAATCTTTTTTTCTTGATTTCTTATAGTGTTTCTTAAAGCCAGAAAGTTGCCATTTGAAATGACTTTAGTTTTGTGTCATGTCTGTGATCTGCTTTTTTCTACAAAATTAAACAACTGAATGAACATCCTCCGAGGCCGGTGATTCCATAATTTTTGCCAGGGGTTGTATAAATGAAACTGATTTGATTTGATTTGATTTGATTTATAGGAGGTACTGTTGCTAAGAAATGTAACACTTTCTGTTACATTTCTTACTGCAGACTCTTCTTTATAAAGTTGCCATCTTTTGAGATATCATGCTCTTTTTAATAACTTAATCTCTAAATGGTCCATTGATTGTTAATGCAAAAATTGGTATTGATCAAAGTCATGGCCAAGGGTGAGATAGATTTAAAGGTTTTACATATATTGGAATACTGCATAAAAGCAGAAAAACAGAAATCGGTGTGGCCTATTTCACAAAATTTTTCCCACTCCAAAGAATGTAAAGATATATAAATATTGACGCAACAGACAGTCTTGGAGTTTTGATTGAAAATGCATTTTATTTTATTACAGCGCTACCTGCTGGTGAAAAAAAATGTAAAAGTTAATATGCCACTAATGTGTCAAAATTTCAGCTTCATGGGTTCAATGGTGTTAACCACACCCACTTTCTAATTTAAAAGCCAATAGACCAAGCAGCCTTTCATCAATCATGATGTACTTATGGATTTCAAGTAAGACCTGTCCCAAGATTATCCATGCCAAATTTGGTACCACTCAGATGAGCCAACTTTGAGATATAAACTTTTGAGATTGATAGTGGTCCCAAGTGTCCAGTTGAAACTATTTTCATCAGGTGGCCTTTAAATGGACTGCATTTATATCTGCATCAGACACTCAAAGCGCTTTACACATCAATGCCTCACATTCACCCCGATGTCAGGCTGCTGCCATGCAAGGTGTCCACTGCACACCGGGAGCAACTAGGGGATTATGGACCTTGCCCAAGGGCCCTCAGTGATTTTCTGGTCAGGCTGGGATTTGAACCGAGGATGCTCTGGTGTAAAACCCATTGCTTAACCACTAGACCAGATGAACTCATCCCAAATGTTCAAAGTGATGTTACAGTTTTTCTCGAATGCTAAAACACAAAAGCCAGTCCTCTAAACCAAATGACCAGTTGTCTAAACACATGTACTAAATCTAGCCATCATTTGCCAATATCATAAACACATTTAACATGAAGACACAATTCACAAAACACAATCCCCCGTTCTCATAAATCTAAACACATTTTTCCTTGCTAAAACACAAGTTGCAAAAGAACTCTGCTCATATTCTCAAATGAAAGCTCATGTGATGCAAAATGCTTACCACAGTCAGCAATATTTGAACACAATGAACACACCTGGCGTCATTCATTACACACAACGACTCAAAATTAAAGACACATGTTGCCAATGCTGTGACCACATGTATAAAAGCAAGTTCAGAGTGCACAGGTTGCTGAAGATTCCAAACAAACACAATGGACGAAGGCAGAGTCAGGGGAAGAGGAATTCGAGTCAGAGGAGGGAGAGGAGCTGGCCAATGAGGAAGAGGAGTTCAAATCAGAGGAGGAAGAGGAGCAGGCCAATGAGGAAGAGGAGTTCAAATCAGAAGAGGAAGAGGAGCAGGCCAACAAGGGAGAGGAGAAGGTCCAGGAGGGAGAGGAGAAGGTCCAGGAGGAAGAGCAAGACAACCTCGCACCATCATTACGGACGAGATGCGAGCAACAGTCATTGACCATGTCATTGTCCATGGCATGACAATGGCTGAAGCAGGACTAAGAGTCCGTCCAAACCTGAGTAGGTTCACCGTGGCCACCATTATCAGGGCATTCAGACAACACAACAGGTATTGTACTCTATTGCTTTCTTCATCACAATACAGATTTACAAGCCTGTGAAAGTAGTCTATTGGTTCCAAATCAGTTGTTATTGTAAAACATGTCAATTGACAACACATGTTCCTTTCTTTAGAGTTGAAAGAATGCCACATAGAGGTGGGAGGGTTGCCATATTTACAGCGGCACAAGAAACCCTCATTGTGGATATGGTTCGTGAAAACAACCTCATCAGACTCCGGGAGATCAGAGACAAAGTCATTGCTGATAATGTCAACTTCGAGAGCATTGATGATGTCAGCTTGGCCACAATAGACCGAGTTCTCCGGCGCCAAAAGATGCGGATGAAACAGGTCTATAGGGTTCCCTTTGAGCGCAACTCTGTGCGACACAAAGACCTACGTTACAAGTATGTGCAAGTAAGTATACATCCATGTTCACAGTACAGTTAGTGGACATACTGTGTTGCTCAGTGGCCTACAGTACTTCTGGACAATACTGCACTACCTGATTGACTGTTGTTCTGAACACGTGTGCACTTTCACATTTTCACAGAGGATATTACAGTTGGACGCGATGGCCAGACCTCATGAGTACCTCTTCCTTGATGAGACTGGCTTCAACCTGCAGAAACGAAGGCAAAGAGGCCGTAATATCATTGGCCAAAGAGCCATCACTGAGGTTCCTGGCCAACGGGGGGGGGGGGGGGGGGGGGGGGGTGTAATATTACTCTTTGTGCGGCCATGAGTTCAGAGGGGCTTGTCCACCGGCATGCTGTCCTTGGGTCTTACAACACCCAACGTCTCCTCACCTTCCTAGAGGAGCTACAACCCCTGGAAAAAATTATGGAATCACTGGCCTCGGAGGATGTTCATTCAGTTGTTTAATTTTGTAGAAAAAAAGCAGATCACAGACATGACACAAAACTGAAGTCATTTCAAATGGCAACTTTCTGGCTTTAAGAAACACTGTAAGAAATCAGGGAAAAAAATTGTGGCAGTCAGTAACGGTTACTTTTTTAGACCAAGCAGAGGGAAAAAAATATGGAATCACTCAATTCTGAGGAAAAAAATATGGAATCATGAAAAACAAAAGAACGCTCCAACACATCACTAGTATTTTGTTGCACCACCTCTGGCTTTTATAACAGCTTGCAGTCTCTGAGGCATGGACTTAATGAGTGACAAACAGTACTCCTCATCAATCTGGCTCCAACTTTCTCTGATTGCTGTTGCCAGATCAGCTTTGCAGGTTGGAGCCTTGTCATGGACCATTTTCTTCAACTTCCACCAAAGATTTTCAATTGGATTAAGATCCAGACTATTTGCAGGCTATGACATTGACCCTATGTGTCTTTTTGCAGGGAATGTTTTCACAGTTTTTGCTCTATGGCAAGGTGCATTATCATCTTAAAAAATGATTTCATCATCCCCAAACATCCTTTCAATTGATGGGATAAGAAAAGTGTCCAAAATATCAACGTAAACTTGTGCATTTATTGATGATGTAATGACAGCATCTCCCCAGTGCCTTTACCTGACATGCAGCCCCATATCATCAATGACTGTGGAAATTTACATGTTCTCTTCAGGCAGTCATCTTTATAAATCTCATTGGAACGGCACCAAACAAAAGTTCCAGCATCATCACCTTGCCCAATGCAGATCTCAAGATTCATCACTGAATATGACTTTCATCCAGTCATACCACAGTCCACGATTGCTTTTCCTTAGCCCATTGTAACCTTGTTTTTTTTCTGTTTAGGTGTTAATGATGGCTTTCATTTAGCTTTTCTCTATGTAAAATCCCATTTCCTTTAGGCGGTTTCTTACAGTTCGGTCACAGACGTTGACTCCAGTTTCCTCCCATTCATTCCTCATTTGTTTTGTTGTGCATTTTCGATTTTTGAGACATATTGCTTTAAGTTTTCTGTCTTGACGCTTTGATGTCTTCCTTGGTCTACCGGTATGTTTGCCTTTAACAACCTTCCCATGTTGTTTGTATTTGGTCCAGAGTTTAGACACAGCTTACTGTGAACAACCACATCTTTTGCAACATTGCGTGATGATTTACCCTCTTTAAGAGTTTGATAATCCTCTCCTTTGTTTCAATTGACATCTCTTGTGTTGGAGCCATGATTCATGTCAGTCCACTTGGTGCAACAGCTCTCCAAGGTGTGATCACTCCTTTTTAGATGCAGACTAATGAGCAGATCTGATATGATGCAGGTGTTAGTTTTGGGGATGAAAATTTACAGGGTGATTCCATAATTTTTTCCTCAGAATTGAGTGAGTCCATATTTTTTTCCTCTGCTTGGTCTAAAAAAGTAACCGTTACTGACCGCCACAATTTTTTTTCTTGATTTCTTATAGTGTTTCTTAAAGCCAGACAGTTGCCATTTGAAATGACTTTAGTTTTGTGTCATGTCTGTGATCTGCTTTTTTTCTACAAAATTAAACAACTGAATGAACATCCTCCGAGGCCGGTGATTCCATAATTTTTTGCCAGGGGTTGTAAGAGACATCCTCCTGGACCGCCACCAACACCATCCTGTGCCCGCACATCCCATTTATGTGATCATTTGGGACAATGTCAGCTTCCACAGAACAAACCAAATCAGAGAGTGGTTCACCACCAACAGTAACCAGTTTTTAAACGTCTGTCTGCCACCCTACTCCCCTTTCCTGAACCCTATAGAGGAGTTCTTCTCATCGTGGAGATGGAAGGTTTATGACAGACAACCATACACTAGAGAGAACCTCCTAAGGGCAATGGAGCTGGCCTGTGTTGCCATCCCAGTGGAGGCCTTCCAAGGATGGATTCGCCATTCCAGGGCATTTTTCCCCACAGAACCTGGCAAGAGAATGTGAATGAGGTGATGTGGCCCGATGCAGCTCAGCGACATGATGCCGCACAGTGATTGTGGTGTGTGTGGTGTGAATAAAGTAAATAAAACAACTTCACACCCTGACCATGTTCTCAAGGGTACTGTTGTGTGCAATAGATTCTGTTTTTGCATTGAGTTGTGTTACAGTAGTGTACATGCAGTATTTTCTATAGATTTATACTCTTCATATGAAACTCACAAATCTAAATGCCTAATCCTCTACAGAGATTTAAGAAGATCTGTTACTGTAAAGTTTCTAGAAATATGCATTGGCAGTTATGAAACAAAGAACCTTCTCACAAATTGAGCATTGTGTTTTCAATGTTTTGCTGTAGTGTGTAATGATGTGTATAGTGTTTACATTTTTGAAAGCTTCGAGCTGCTCTTTTGGTGTGAAAGTTTGAGTTTGAAGTGCAAAGGTGTGGTTGTTTTTGTGTAGCTTTAGAAAAGGGTATTGTGTTTAGACATTGGGGGACAATGGAGGAAACGTTTGTGAAATGTGTTTTAGCATTTGAGAAAAACTGTAATCAGTGATTCTGTGTAGGCTCTCAGTTGTCCAGGTGGTTTCCATAGTAGAGAAGCTTGAATCTTTGACTGGACTGGGTTGCTTGACGCGAGGACGTTTCGCTTCAAATTGCAGAGCTTCCTCAGCTAAAATTCTTGCTCTGGTGGTCTGACTTCTGTCTTGACTCTTGTAGAGAAGAATAACTTCTGATTATTCTTCTCTGAGACTGCCCCTCCCTGAGCCTGGTTCTGCTGGAGGTTTCTTCCTGTTAAAGGGGAGTTTTTCCTTCCCACTGTAGCCAAGTGCTTGCTCACAGGGGGTCGTTTGACCGTTGGGGTTTTTCGTAATTATTGTATGGCCTTGCCTTACAATATAGAGCGCCTTGGGGCAACTGTCTGTTGTGATCTGGCGCTATCTAAAAAAAAAGTTGATTGATTGATTGATTCTGGAATAGTTTGGAGACCACTGCACTAGACCATCACCTCCCCTAAAGCATTTCTGCTCCATTGTGCATCAGACTGGTGAGTTACGTCCCAGATTGGAGTTACTAATATGCAGTAGTGGACACAGCTAACCAAAAGTTAGCTTCGATACCCATTAATCCGATAACTGAAAAGTTATCTTTTATGACGCTAAGCCAATAAACTGCTAAAAAAAAATGTATCTTTATTACAAATAACCAACTATTTGGACGCAGCCACATCAGATTACACTGTCGGCTTCTGATAAACTAGTTTCACTTTAAGCGCTGCAGAGGCGTCTGGGTAAATTCAAGGATCACAGAAACAAAAAGAATGCAAGAAAATGAATGAATAAAAAACAAAACCCCAAACATATCATCATCTTTCAAAAGCAGTAAAACACAGTATTAGAATTCACAGTTTATCTCAGTATTATACACAATTATGAACTAAAAGCTGCTGCTTTTTTCACACACTTTGAACCCTGCGGCTTAAACAACAAAATACATCCATTAACGCATTGATTGGCAGAGTAAAAGACACGTAGTAAATATAAGTTTCAGTGGGATTCATTAAATTCTGAAGAAAATATTCCACATAAGCATCCTGATTACCATAATGGTGTTGTAAAACGGTGAAGAGAAGTCCTTAGAGCTGCGCCGTGAGACCTCCTCTCTCCCATCGAGTCTTGGTGATTAAATTATCCAGTCAGCCAAAAGAAATAAAATAAAATAATGTGAAAATTTGTCTGTTTTGTTTGTGTCCAAGGCGGACGGTAACAGTGTAACGTCAAAGTGAACCTGAACTACACTACCCACAATGCTTGTTGCATCAACGGCCAATCACGTCTGCACTTAATGATGATGTCATCAACAAGCGACAGCCAGTCTGCCAATAAACCACTGATCTACACACGACAGGAATATTCAAAGTTTTCAGTTTTCCTGTGTCATACATCATACGGACAAAACGAGGAACCTTGGGGTAATTTTTGATCCCACATTGTCTTTTGACCTCCACATCAGGGATGCTACTAGGACTGCTTTTTCCATCTGAGAATATAGCAAGGATCCGCCCCAATCCTGTCTATGGCTGATGCTGAGACCCTGATTCATGCTTTGTTCTTCTAGACTAGATTATTGTAATGTTCTATTATTCAGGGTTACCACAGTCCAGCATCAGGGTCTACAGCTGGTTCAGAACGCTGCCGCCAGACTTCTGACACGTAGCAGAAAGTCTGGAACATATGACACCCATTTTGGCATCTTTGCACTGGCTCCTGTCTCTGTGAGAGCAGATTTTAAGGTTTTGTATTTGTTATGCTCAAAGAGCCTTTTCGTATCGTGCACCCACCCTGTGGAACACTCTTCCTGCGACCATGAGGCAGTTGGAGTCCGTGGACATTTTTAAGTCAAGACTCAAAACCTTATTTTATTCTCTTCTTATGCATAGTTTTTATTTTTATTTGTTTTATTCTTTTACTTATGTTTTTATTTATGTATTTGATTTTGTTTATCATTTTTGATTATTTATTCAATTTTATGTTGACTTGTTTTATGTAAGGCACCTTGACACGGCTTTTGCTGTGATTTGGCGCATTATAAGCTAATTAAATTAAATTAATTCAGCAAGTTGACAGTAGGGCTGTACAATATGGCCAAATGATCATATCTCAATACTGTCATATCAATATGAATATTGACATGACTATGAAAATTAAACATTCTTAAACAAAACAGTAATAATATCACACTCATTTTGCACTCATCATAAGGTTAGAATACAGTGCCCTCCGAAAGTATTGGAACACTTGGAATTTCACACATTTAATTTGTTTGTTTTAATTTGTCCATTTCACGTACAAGAAATACAAAAAAATATAAAGAATAAAAATGTCTAAAATTATCTTCCTCGAACTCAAACTGAAAGCAAATCTCTAAAACTTGATAAAACTTGTAAATAATAATCAGTTTTATTGCCAGTTTTCTTCAGACTAGTCAGGGGATGGAGACATGAACATTTCCAAGTCACTGAATACGTCTTGGACTTTATTACATAAATTATGAAGAATGCTAACCGTTTCTTTCATCAAAACATCAAATCTAGTCTTCATCTCAGACGTTCTTTCTGGCAAATTGTAGCTGAACTATCGGGTCTTTTTAAGAAAATCCTCCTCTACACCACTTCAATCAGGAAGCTGGATTTTATATTTTTAATTAATGTATATCAAGTTGTAGAGATTTGCTTTCAGTTCAGTTTAAGGAAGATAAATTAGATTTATTTTATCTTAAGTTGTGTCACTGGTGTGTCACTCAGACAGCAAAATTAAGAGGTTACACAGGTTTTATACAGAACAGAGGAGGAGTAAATTACCTGTATTTCTTTCTTTCAGTGTCTTCACGTTATATCTCATCTAAGCCCAGCCATTTTAATGCATACACTTTATTTCTACACATTTAGTAAACACATTCACCAATTTAGAGTTGGGGTCACGAGGCAGTGGTGGGTTTGCAGGACAGGCTGTGGTGCAGCAGTGTGCCGTGGCCTCCCACATCATTTCTCTTGAGATTATTGAGCCGTTTACCGGAGGGGGAGGTTTCTCTCCTCCCTGAGTTTGACTCATTGGTTCCCATTTGACAGGTGGGCCGTCCAGTCAAACTCCTCACCTGACACTGACACACCCAGCGGGGCCGGGCGCATCACACCAGAAGAGAGCCTGCTTGGATCACCTCCTGACCGTAGTAACCCCCCCCCCACCACCACCACCACCACCAAAAATAAATAAATAAATTACTTAATTAATTAAAAATCAATCAATCAATCAATCAATCAATTTTTTATATAGCGCCAAATCACAACAAACAGTTGCCCCAAGGCGCTTTATATTGTAAGGCAAGGCCATACAATAATTATGTAAAACCCAACGGTCAAAACGACCCCCTGTGAGCAAGCACTTGGCTACAGTGGGAAGGAAAAACTCCCTTTTACAGGAAGAAACCTCCAGCAGAACCACGCTCAGGGAGGGGCAGTCTTCTGCTGGGACTGGTTGGGGCTGAGGGAGAGAACCAGGAAAAAGACATGCTGTGGAGGGGAGCAGAGATCGATCACTAATGATTAAATGCAGAGTGGTGCATACAGAGCAAAAAGAGAAAGAAACAGTGCATCATGGGAACCCCCCAGCAGTCTACGTCTACAGCAGCATAACTAAGGGATGGTTCAGGGTCACCTGATCCAGCCCTAACTATAAGCTTTAGCAAAAAGGAAAGTTTTAAGCCTAATCTTAAAAGTAGAGAGGGTGTCTGTCTCCCTGATCTGAATTGGGAGCTGGTTCCACAGGAGAGGAGCCTGAAAGCTGAAGGCTCTGCCTCCCATTCTACTCTTACAAACCCTAGGAACTACAAGTAAGCCTGCAGTCTGAGAGCGAAGCGCTCTATTGGGTAATATGGTACTACGAGGTCCCTAAGATAAGATGGGACCTGATTATTCAAACCTTATAAGTAAGAAGAAGAATTTTAAATTCTATTCTAGAATTAACAGGAAGCCAATGAAGAGAGGCCAATATGGGTGAGATATGCTGTCTCCTTCTAGTCCCCGTTAGTACTCTAACTGCAGCATTTTGAATTAACTGAAGGCTTTTTAGGGAACTTTTAGGACAACCTGATAATAATGAATTACAGTAGTCCAGCCTAGAGGAAATAAATGCATGAATTAGTTTTTCAGCATCACTCTGAGACAAGACCTTTCTGATTTTAGAGATACTGCGTAAATGCAAAAAGCAGTCCTACATATTTGTTTAATATGCGCTTTGAATGACATATCCTGATCAAAAATGACTCCAAGATTTCTCACAGTATTACTAGAGGTCAGGGTAATGCCATCCAGAGTAAGGATCTGGTTAGACACCATGTTTCTAAGATTTGTGGGGCCAAGTACAATAACTTCAGTTTTATCTGAGTTTAAAAGTAGGAAATTAGAGGTCCATGTCTTCATGTCTGTAAGACAATCCTGCAGTTTAGCTAATTGGTGTGTGTCCTCTGGCTTCATGGATAGATAAAGCTGGGTATCATCTGCGTAACAATGAAAATTTAAGCAATACCGTCTAATAATACTGCCTAAGGGAAGCATGTATAAAGTGAATAAAATTGGTCCTAGCACAGAACCTTGTGGAACTCCATAATTAACTTTAGTCTGTGAAGAAGTTCCCCATTTACATGAACAAATTGTAATCTATTAGACAAATATGATTCAAACCACCGCAGCGCAGTGCCTTTAATACCTATGGCATGCTCTAATCTCTGTAACAGTATCAAAAGCAGCACTGAGGTCTAACAGAACAAGCACAGAGATGAGTCCACTGTCCGAGGCCATAGGAAGATCATTTGTAACCTTCACTAATGCTGTTTCTGTACTATGATGAATTCTAAAACCTGACTGAAACTCTTCAAATAGACCATTCCTCTGCAGATGATCAGTTAGCTGTTTTACAACTACCCTTTCAAGAATTTTTGAGAGAAAAGGAAGGTTGGAGATTGGCCTATAATTAGCTAAGATAGCTGGGTCAAGTGATGGCTTTTTAAGTAATGGTTTAATTACTGCCACCTTAAAAGCCTGTGGTACATAGCCAACTAACAAAGATAGATTGATCATATTTAAGATCGAAGCATTAAATAATGGTAGGGCTTCCTTGAGCAGCCTGGTAGGAATGGGGTCTAATAAATATGTTGATGGTTTGGATGAAGTAACTAATGAAAATAACTCAGACAGAACAATCGGAGAGAAAGAGTCTAACCAAATACCGGCATCACTGAAAGCAGCCAAAGATAACGATATAAAATATAAAAAATAAAAAATAATAATTTTTTTCAGGGTGATAGGGTTTGCAATCAAGATTTCCTGCAGTAAGTGATCTGTAAACTGAAATCCACAACTACTTAAACTGAATATATATATATATATATATATATATATATATATATATATATATATATATATATATATATATATATATATATATATATATATATATATATATACCACCCCCAGTGTCCAATTGAATCTGTTTTAATCAGGCTCCCTCTTTGTACTATTCTACTTCAGCCACATGAGTTTTGTGGAGATCAGAGTTACCGTTACAAAGGTAACAGCGACTTCCTGTGTGATGTGTTTGTAACAGGAAGTTTGTACTTTATTTCTCAGGTAGGTTAAGGCCTATCAAGCTCATTTTAATAACTCAAGCTCATGAGATCTAGTAGACTCTGTGTGCAAAGTTTGGCACTGATAAGAGTAACGGTCTGCATTGCGTCTGAAAAAGTCTGTTTTGCATATTTTGCTAATTTGTGAAAAAACTATTTTGGCAGAAATGGGCGTGGCCAGATTTAGTGAGATTCAGCTCAAGACAGAGATTGTGTCTATATAAGGTACTTGAATGTTCAATGTATGGTTTGAGAGTTAAGCCCCGTTTACACATAGACGGTTTTGTCGGCGGGTAGTACGTAGACTGAAGTTCTCGGTAGTTTCAGCTGTTTTCGTGGTGGAAAGGGGTGGAGCATTTCGCCGACGTTTTTGACCGCCGTACTATCCGCAAATAGGCGGATAAAACGCCGCTAAATCCGCCAAATAAAGCGGCGTTTTGATGCCGTAGCATCCGGCACACGTCAGGCAACGGGGGTTAATACCCAGTTCTATCCTTTACAATCGCAGGTTAAGACGCGCGTGAGAACGGCGGTGTTCTGCTGCTGCTGATAATGCCCTGTGTACCGCTGGTTAATACCCTAGGCGTTAACAACAGCGTTTGATCCCTAAGACGGCCCGGAGGAGCCAAAAACTCTTCCGGGACGCTTCCGGGAGCTCTTACCATCTATGTGTAAATGGGGCTTTATATGCCAAATGCAAACATATTGCTATAGCACCCCCCTATAGGAGAGTTTTTATTTTTTCATCGCGCTTAGACCCCTAAAAATTAGAATGATAACAAAAGGGTTTCCAGTCTTCTGGACTGGAAACAGCATTGTCTTGCAACCCCTATTTCCAGCCCATCTGGGCTTGAACCCCTAATAACGTGATTGACGGGCATGAAAATAGCAAATGTGTCAGTTTTAAACTACTACTGACACATGACATGCTGCACTGTGTGATGCTTTACACCAGGTTGGAGACAGAGCCACTTTAGTTTCTACAGTGTGACATATTTCCAAAGAAGATGGGATTTAAAAAGTTGTCTGGATATGCACAGCAGGGGGCTCATTTAAAGATAACATGTTACTTTTAAGTGTGAAGATCTAACAGTGCTTTCCTTCATGGACATCTTCTTTACCATCTATTGCTGGATTAGTGTCTTCAATATGACAAAATTTCAACAACTTTAAACTCAATGAGAAACATTTTTGTCAGCTGAAATCCCAGGAGGCACATCCAATCAGTTACCTTACTCTCCAAACTATCACAGTACGATGAGGTGCAGAGTGGCATATTCACAACCCAAAATGCATTTAACTGTACTGAGTTTGGGTTGCAAAGCCTTGTATTTAGTTTTCTGCTGCCACTGGTTGCTTGGGTCCACCAAAGTGGATCCAGTACAGGATTTGGCACATATTTCACACTGGATGCCCTTTCTCAGGCAACTCCAGTTCTAAATGGAAGAACTTGCGCACAGGTCCAGGTGCTCCTAAGCTACATACTAATCAGGACCTACTCTTCTTTACATTGGAGAGCTGATGGGATCTAATGGAATCAGGTGACCTCAAGGTGAAACAGGTCAGAAATTTGGGGCATGAGATGAATCATAGTCAAGTCAAGTCTTGGAGCACGCGCTGCTGTATAATGTCACATACACCACACCAGGGAACCGCCTCACATCCTGGATGGCAACCCACACCACAATTGATCCATCACCCCCTTCATGAAAGCAGCCAGGTCAAATTGTCTCATTATTTTTTCTCATTCTTTTGAGTATTGATTGTTGCTGCTGTTGAATTTGGGCTGGAGCATGTAGCTTCCATTTATAAAAAAAAAAGACCTGGAAAGCTGATTAATCTGACCACAACACAAATTTAAACTGTGTCATGGTCCAACTCAGATGCTTCAAAGTTTGCGTCTTCTAAGGCTTCTTTCTTGCAAAATAAAATTTTAAGTGGCATGTGTGACTGGCAGTGTAGTGGGCAAGAGGATAGTGTGCTTCTTTGCAGAGCAGCACATTCTCCATGTACCATCAAGTTAGGTCAGGAAGGGCATCTGGCAAAAAATGTGCCAAATCAACATGTAGATCCGTGTCTGATCTGCTTGTGGTGACCCCCTGTGAAAAAGGGAGAAACTAAAAGATTTTTTTTCTTTTCGTGAATGCAACTCTGTATTGTAGTGGTTAACTAAGGTTTCTCAAGGTAATCTCTTCCCCATATGGTTATATCAGCTACTGATGATTGATGCAGTGATTGTTGTGGCTGGCGTGCCTGGCTGGCTTTTGTGTGTCTTTTGTTTCTGTCTTTTGGATTTCCTCCCAGGTGGTGCGCATTTGGGACTGAGTGGCTGTGTAGCTGAGTTTATCAGGACCTCACCCTGATCACCTGAGGCTGATCACGTGCAGCTCGTCAGGACTCACAGCTGTGGTGCATCTACATGGATTGGAACATGGTAGCATTTAAGTCTGGAGTACACAGTGTGTATTTGCCAGAGACTCGACCTTGTGACCAGACGGGTGAGATCGTCGTCTCAAGAGCCATCTCATCATCAGTGGATGCAGAGAACGTCCAGGTTTGATGCATGGTCTGTGAAAGAGGAGGGGGTGAGGTCTCACGCTCGTCAGCACACTTCCTGAGGTAAGTTAGATTTTGTGACTAACATTTATACAGTCAGTAAATGTGGTGTCCCTCACACCTTATTATATTGAGCTGTATGTTGGTCGTTTAAATCAGCTTCCACTGCAGTGGAGTTTTCTGAACAGGGTGTTCTATGCCTGCAGGGTGGGAAGCTGATTTGCAATTAAGCCAGGAAGTGTTTGCTGTTTGTACACCTTTGAGTGGTCTCTCTGTGTGTTGAGTGTGGACTCACATAATGATTTCTTCTTTCACAGACTCGGTTTGTCGCGGCCACCTGGGGGGTGTCGGCGGGGTCCTTGGGTCCGAACTGGTTCTGGCTCCGGACCGTTAGCGCTGCTGGGAGCGCACCGCAATCCACCATGCCAGACCGCGCACTTTTATATTTTTCACATCACTGTTATGTTTATTAAACTCTGTTATCCTTTGTACCGTGCTCTGCTTATTTCATACTGGGTCCTTCAAATGCTGGTCGGTTCTCCGGGCTGCGTCCGACACATAACAGTAGTCTCTGGCCAAACATCACGGACCCAGTGGTAGCAGAGACGGCAACGCGCCGGGAAGGCGGCAGCAGACGTTCAGAAGTTATCCGGATCAGTTGCGGGTGCTCTCCGCCCGGATGGTGCGCGTTGGAGAACCCATTACTGAATACTGATTCGTGCTCTCTTGCAGCCGTGTTTCCTGTGTTTGTGCCTTATCCGTGGGTCGTGGTGGAGTGTGACTGGCGACGGCTTCGCGTCACACTTTGACCGGATAAGAGGTTTAAACGGGAGCTGCAGGAGTGGGTCTGTAATGGGTGAACGCGCACGGCGGAGCTCTGTGGCACGGGTCGCGGTGCTTCCTGTGTTACAGTCATAGCCCCGTTTCCCCGGGTAATGATAGCTACTGCGTCTGTTGTGTCAGCTCCGGTGTTATTTAGTTGAATCACATTTTTGGTTGTGTGTTGCACACAGCTGCGCACAGAAAAGCAGCTCGTTTGTTTTCTCTGTCACCAAAGGGGGTTTTTCATTTTTAGCACTCTGGCTCCCTCTGTTGGTGACTGAGTCACATTACGTCAAGCTCTTAAGGTGGAACAGGTGTGTTCCATTTGTTTGAGCTTGACGGTATAAATCACTTATTTGTTTTGTGTTAGTTCATTTTGTGTGGGTGTTTTTTTGAGTTGGTTTTTGTGTGGGATTTTTTTTTTTTACACTATTAGTGTCTGGAGTCGTGTCCCTGCAGTCTGTTTGGAGCACAAAAAGGACCCAAGCAACTTTATGTTAGTCTGTTAGTCTTTCTTTTTATTTCTTTTAGTTTCACCTCCCCAGGGTTTGATGGCACGGTCCCCTGGGGGGTGATGAGGTGGTAATTGGGTTGTTTTTTCTTTTTTTTGTTTGTTTTTTGTTATGCCCTCTCTTCTCCTCTGACTCCAGCCGGGTGAGCCGTACGTGTCGGCGTCGCTGGAGTGGTGCAGTTTGGTTATGCTGGGCATTTCCCAGGTAACCTCTGCACCTGGGAGGGGGGGGGTTCGGGGTGTTGTTGTTTTTTTTTTTTTTGTTTGATTCCCTGTTCCACCTCCGGCTTCAGCGCGCCTTTGAGCCATCTGCCATCGGCGTGGCTGAGGTTTGGGGCAGTGGAATATACCCGCAGCTGGTGGCTGGTTTGGGAGTCGGAGGAGTGGCGCCGTTTTGTGCCGTCTGCCATAACCACTGTTCCACTCCTCCCGGTTGGCTTCTGGGGTATAGTCACGGTTGGTGACGCTGGACGTGCTTCCAGTTTCCACTGCGCCAAGGGGGTGGGGTTGGGGTTGTTTTGTTTGTATGTTTTTTCTTTCCTTTTGTTTTTCCCCCCAGTTTCCGCCCTCAGGGTGTGACTGTGGTGTCCTCTGGGGGGGAAAGGGCTGTGGGTCCATCTAGCCATAGACGGCCGGGGCTGGGTCCGTTGGTCATGAGGGGAGGCGTCTCCTGGGGTTGATGGAATGGTCCTCTGGGAGGCGCTGGGAGTCCCCATGGGTGACGTTGGATCCCAGAGGGACCTCGGCTGTGGTTATTACTCCTGGAGCTGGCGGGATGTCCTCTGGGGGGTGTTGGTCCCTACATGTCGTTAGGGGGGGGTGTTAGCATTGTTATTTGCAAGCTTAAGTTTGGGTTTTTTCTTTTCTCCCCTTCCCGGGGTTTGATGGAAGGGTCCTCTGGGGAGGGGGGGGGGTGTTAGCATTGTTATTTGCAAGCTTAAGTTTGGGTTGTTCTTTTCTCCCCTTCCCGGGGTTTGATGGACGGTCCTCTGGGAGGGGGGGGGGGGGGGTGGTTTGGTTGTTTGTGTTTGTCTTTTTTGTTTTATGACTAATCAGACTGAACATGGTTGGACAAAGGCTGACCGCACAGGTTTAAGAACTCCTGGCCACACCTGTGCTAAGTGACTGACAGAAACAAAGGCAAAGATGCAGCCAGAGGAGAAGACATCAACCGTTCTGTTAAATGAAGATTCTGTTGGAAGACGAATGCAGATACGGTTTCCAGCCATGGTCCCTGGAGGGGGGTGTTTCTCCTGGGCCAGGTTTGTGTGGTCGCCGGGAGGCTTCCCATGAGGGTGGGGTGCTGTTGTGGCTGGCGTGCCTGGCTGGCTTTTGTGTGTCTTTTGTTTCTGTCTTTTGGTTTTCCTCCCAGGTGGTGCGCATTTGGGACTGAGTGGCTGTGTAGCTGAGTTTATCAGGACCTCACCCTGATCACCTGAGGCTGATCATGTGCAGCTCATCAGGACTCACAGCTGTGGTGCATCTACATGGATTGGAACATGGTAGCATTTAAGTCTGGAGTACACAGTGTGTATTTGCCAGAGACTCGACCTTGTGACCAGACGGGTGAGATCGTCATCTCAAGAGCCATCTCATCATCAGTGGATGCAGAGAACGTCCAGGTTTGATGCATGGTCTGTGAAAGAGGAGGGGGTGAGGTCTCACGCTCGTCAGCACACTTCCTGAGGTAAGTTAGATTTTGTGACTAACATTTATACAGTCAGTAAATGTGGTGTCCCTCACACCTTATTATATTGAGCTGTATGTTGGTCGTTTAAATCAGCTTCCACTGCAGTGGAGTTTTCTGAACAGGGTGTTCTATGCCTGCAGGGTGGGAAGCTGATTTGCAATTAAGCCAGGAAGTGTTTGCTGTTTGTACACCTTTGAGTGGTCTCTCTGTGTGTTGAGTGTGGACTCACATAATGATTTCTTCTTTCACAGACTCGGTTTGTCGCGGCCACCTGGGGGGTGTCGGCGGGGTCCTTGGGTCCGAACTGGTTCTGGCTCCGGACCGTTAGCGCTGCTGGGAGCGCACCGCAATCCACCATGCCAGACCGCGCACTTTATATTTTTCACATCACTGTTATGTTTATTAAACTCTGTTATCCTTTGTACCGTGCTCTGCTTATTTCATACTGGGTCCTTCAAATGCTGGTCGGTTCTCCGGGCTGCGTCCGACACATAACAGTAGTCTCTGGCCAAACATCACGGACCCAGTGGTAGCAGAGACGGCAACGCGCCGGGAAGGCGGCAGCAGACGTTCAGAAGTTATCCGGATCAGTTGCGGGTGCTCTCCGCCCGGATGGTGCGCGTTGGAGAACCCATTACTGAATACTGATTCGTGCTCTCTTGCAGCGTGTTTCCTGTGTTTGTGCCTTATCCGTGGGTCGTGGTGGAGTGTGACTGGCGACGGCTTCGCGTCACACTTTGACCGGATAAGAGGTTTAAACGGGAGCTGCAGGAGTGGGTCTGTAATGGGTGAACGCGCACGGCGGAGCTCTGTGGCACGGGTCGCGGTGCTTCCTGTGTTACAGTCATAGCCCCGTTTCCCCGGGTAATGATAGCTACTGCGTCTGTTGTGTCAGCTCCGGTGTTATTTAGTTGAATCACATTTTTGGTTGTGTGTTGCACACAGCTGCGCACAGAAAAGCAGCTCGTTTGTTTTCTCTGTCACCAAAGGGGGTTTTTCATTTTTAGCACTCTGGCTCCCTCTGTTGGTGACTGAGTCACATTACCGTCAAGCTCTTAAGGTGGAACAGGTGTGTTCCATTTGTTTGAGCTTGACGGTATAAATCACTTATTTGTTTTGTGTTAGTTCATTTTGTGTGGGTGTTTTTTTGAGTTGGTTTTTGTGTGGGATTTTTTTTTTTTACACTATTAGTGTCTGGAGTCGTGTCCCTGCAGTCTGTTTGGAGCACAAAAAGGACCCAAGCAACTTTATGTTAGTCTGTTAGTCTTTCTTTTATTTCTTTTAGTTTCACCTCCCCAGGGTTTGATGGCACGGTCCCCTGGGGGGTGATGAGGTGGTAATTGGGTTGTTTTTTCTTTTTTTTGTTTGTTTTTTGTTATGCCCTCTCTTCTCCTCTGACTCCAGCCGGGTGAGCCGTACGTGTCGGCGTCGCTGGAGTGGTGCAGTTTGGTTATGCTGGGCATTTCCCAGGTAACCTCTGCACCTGGGAGGGGGGGGGTTCGGGGTGTTGTTGTTTTTTTTTTTTTTTGTTTGATTCCCTGTTCCACCTCCGGCTTCAGCGCGCCTTTGAGCCATCTGCCATCGGCGTGGCTGAGGTTTGGGGCAGTGGAATATACCCGCAGCTGGTGGCTGGTTTGGGAGTCGGAGGAGTGGCGCCGTTTTGTGCCGTCTGCCATAACCACTGTTCCACTCCTCCCGGTTGGCTTCTGGGGTATAGTCACGGTTGGTGACGCTGGACGTGCTTCCAGTTTCCACTGCGCCAAGGGGGTGGGGTTGGGGTTGTTTTGTTTGTATGTTTTTTCTTTCCTTTTGTTTTTCCCCCCAGTTTCCGCCCTCAGGGTGTGACTGTGGTGTCCTCTGGGGGGGAAAGGGCTGTGGGTCCATCTAGCCATAGACGGCCGGGGCTGGGTCCGTTGGTCATGAGGGGAGGCGTCTCCTGGGGTTGATGGAATGGTCCTCTGGGAGGCGCTGGGAGTCCCCATGGGTGACGTTGGATCCCAGAGGGACCTCGGCTGTGGTTATTACTCCTGGAGCTGGCGGGATGTCCTCTGGGGGGTGTTGGTCCCTACATGTCGTTAGGGGGGGGGTGTTAGCATTGTTATTTGCAAGCTTAAGTTTGGGTTTTTCTTTTCTCCCCTTCCCGGGGTTTGATGGAAGGGTCCTCTGGGGAGGGGGGGGGTGTTAGCATTGTTATTTGCAAGCTTAAGTTTGGGTTGTTCTTTTCTCCCCTTCCCGGGGTTTGATGGGACGGTCCTCTGGGAGGGGGGGGGGGGGGGTGGTTTGGTTGTTTGTGTTTGTCTTTTTTGTTTTATGACTAATCAGACTGAACATGGTTGGACAAAGGCTGACCGCACAGGTTTAAGAACTCCTGGCCACACCTGTGCTAAGTGACTGACAGAAACAAAGGCAAAGATGCAGCCAGAGGAGAAGACATCAACCGTTCTGTTAAATGAAGATTCTGTTGGAAGACGAATGCAGATACGGTTTCCAGCCATGGTCCCTGGAGGGGGGTGTTTCTCCTGGGCCAGGTTTGTGTGGTCGCCGGGAGGCTTCCCATGAGGGTGGGGTGCTGTTGTGGCTGGCGTGCCTGGCTGGCTTTTGTGTGTCTTTTGTTTCTGTCTTTTGGTTTTCCTCCCAGGTGGTGCGCATTTGGGACTGAGTGGCTGTGTAGCTGAGTTTATCAGGACCTCACCCTGATCACCTGAGGCTGATCATGTGCAGCTCATCAGGACTCACAGCTGTGGTGCATCTACATGGATTGGAACATGGTAGCATTTAAGTCTGGAGTACACAGTGTGTATTTGCCAGAGACTCGACCTTGTGACCAGACGGGTGAGATCGTCATCTCAAGAGCCATCTCATCATCAGTGGATGCAGAGAACGTCCAGGTTTGATGCATGGTCTGTGAAAGAGGAGGGGGTGAGGTCTCACGCTCGTCAGCACACTTCCTGAGGTACGTTAGATTTTGTGACTAACATTTATACAGTCAGTAAATGTGGTGTCCCTCACACCTTATTATATTGAGCTGTATGTTGGTCATTTAAATCAGCTTCCACTGCAGTGGAGTTTTGTGAACAGGGTGTTCTATGCCTGCAGGGTGGGAAGCTGATTTGCAATTAAGCCAGGAAGTGTTTGCTGTTTGTACACCTTTGAGTGGTCTCTCTGTGTGTTGAGTGTGGACTCACATAATGATTTCTTCTTTCACAGACTCGGTTTGTCGCGGCCACCTAGGGGGTGTCGGCGGGGTCCTTGGGTCCGAACTGGTTCTGGCTCCGGACCGTTAGCGCTGCTGGGAGCGCACCGCAATCCACCACGCCAGACCGCGCACTTTTATATTTTTCACATCACTGTTATGTTATTAACTCTGTTATCCTTTGTACCGTGCTCTGCTTATTTCATACTGGGTCCTTCAAACGCTGGTCGGTTCTCCGGGCTGCGTTCCGACACATAACAGTGATGTCTGAGGGACATCACTGCATGGGTGCTCAGCTTGAGTTTATGTCAGATTCCTTGAAGTCGTTAATGACATTTTATTACATAGAGGGAGAAAATTGCAAATCCATTCCAATTGTTCTTTGAGGAACATTGCTTTTAAGCATTCCAATAATTTTTCCATGCATATATTGACAAACTGGAAATCCTCCACTCATCTTTGCTCCTCAAAGTCTCAGCCTTTCGTGGATATTGCTTTCGTGGAATTACCTGTTGACATCACTTGTTTGAAATAATGTAATTTATTTTTGTGCAAAATTACAATGGGCCCAACTTTTTTGGAGTGTGTTGCAGCCCTGAAATGCAAGATGTATATTAGCAAATGAAATTAAGTTGACCAGAAAAAAATATGAAATATCTTGGATCATACCATCAGCAGTAAAACAGAAGTCAAAGTATCACTGCAAGGGTTTTTTTTTTTTTTTTGCATTCTCCATATTGTCGCAAACATTTTCAGGTTTGGGGTTGTACACATTGTTTCTGTTAGTGTGAAATCAGTCTTGAGCTTCTGTGTAAAATACTATTTAATTATATATTGTTGACCCATGTAAAACCTGACTGATGTCATCAAGTATCTAACTGACTTTATGATCTGTCATTTAAACATATTCTTGTGATATTTCACTACCAGATGTATCCTGATACATCTTGACACCAGACAAGCCTGGTCTTGTGATGATAGCATGGAAAATGAGAACATCTTTATCCCTCTGACAAAAGTCGCATTGATATTTTGCAAAGAAGAGGAGCTTTGTGGAATTAGCATAACTGTAATCTGAATTAATTGTAGGGTCTGGATAAATGTTTTCTTATTTAATTGTAATAGTTGTTGATAATATAACTCATGCAATACAAAAGCTGACTACTCTATTTCAAAATATTTTCACTATAACGGCGCTACGATCAGATTGGTTTAATTCGTTAAACCATTTACAATACTTCAAATTTCTTCATTTATGTCCAATTTAATGTCTAATTATTCATGATTTTTTTCTGTCACTGGGTGCAACTTATGCCCAGCAAACGTCAGTATTTTTTCGGGATGTGACAGCACTGGCTGCCGATGAGAAGCAAACTTTGGTGTTGGTCTCTTTTAGCCAATGTTCTCTTTTTAGCTTTCTATTTTCCATGTAATTATTCATATTCATATACGGTATTGGCTTAGCAGCCTCTAACCTTATCTGCACCAATTCACATTGCTTTTTGTGGCCAATTTGTGAAGCATCCCCTGGGTGCTTCAAGATAAATTAAAGCGCAGCATCCCTCATCACCTCCCACATGTCCTAATCCATTGCTTTAGTTTTTTTCTGCCTCAGTGGATTTGATTGGAAGCAAATATTCTGTTTTTTTTTTGTTTTTTGTTTTTTTTCTTCAATAGTTTCATTATTTGCAAATATACAATGTTTTGGTTATATTGTGAAGCATGTGCAAAAAAAGAAAAAAAAATGTTCCACTTATCTCTTTAAAGACTTGAAAGTCTGCAGCGTGACCTCACCTCAAATATTGTCAGTTGTAAAGGTGAGGCAGCAGGTCTTACTGCAGAAAATTGGCTGTTATAATGTTGCTGCATTAAGAGTGATACATTACCATTATGTCAGTGGCAGGAAGGCCCTGATTGAAAGAGAAATGTGAGACAAGATGAGACCGATGATATTTGGCCATGCCCAATTAAGCTCTGACAAGTAATTGTTTTAATAAATTGCGAAAGGACATATCTGAGGCACTCAGGGGTCATTTGTGATGTTGCACAATAAATATAGACTTAACTGGCTCACGTGGTGCACCGGGATTTGAGGTCGAGGTTAAAAATAAATTATATATGTGTGCTGTGATCTCTTTCTGCCTCATCGTGGTCATGTAGAATACAGATGGGAATGGCCAAACACCAGATCTTTCTATGGATGAATACAGAGTATCAATATGAGTATTTGCCATCACCGAAATTAAATACTTAAAAATCAAGTATGTCTTTAAATTACAAGAATATTTATAACATAATTTTATTATAGTTATAATATTTAATATTAATATTAGAATATTTAACCCCTTAAGCCCTAGAGCCTATTTCATCAAAATCACATACCCATACATTGTGATTATTTCTCAGCTTGTACAAGGTCAAAATGCAGAGGTTGGATCAGCTAAAAGACAGGTCCTAGGGGATGTCGTGGATGCAAAGAAAATTGAAAGTAAATAATACTTGGTAGGAGTAAATGAGGTTTTTGTTCCCAAAAAATGAATTCCGATATATGTCTTTGCTTGGCGTTTCAGCTGTGGTTAGTTGATATGTGATTGAAGTGGATACTTTTGTAGAGGAGACTTCACTTGACATTTTGATGTATAATAAGTGTATGTTGGTGCCAGCATTGGTTAGTTATGAGTGTTCATATGTTCCAAAACAGCGCAAGTCCCCAAATTTAGGGACTCTAGGGTTTAAGAGGTTAATATAGTTTGAGGATGATTGATTGATTTCAGCCACATAGGATGTGCAGCCAGTACACTCTGAGTGTGGGTCCCAAGCCCGGATAAATGAGTAGGGTTGCATCAGGAAAGGCATCCGGCATAAAACAAGCCAAAATAAAGATGCAGAGTGCAAATCGAATCTCCATACTGAATCAGTACCTTCCCTCCCACCCTGGAAACCCCCCACCTACATGGCAGCATGGATTAAAGCTTACTTAAACCTTGATAAGGTCCAATCAAGGTACCTTTTAACCTCTATGTTTCGTGGATGTTTTATGGTCCAAGATGAAGCACAGTTTGATTGACTGTGAACGATATTGGTATTCTTTCTGTATGTATCTATAGCTGTCTACAATAGAAATACAGTATTTCCTATTCTGAAGTATCTTTACATCCCCCTTCCAAATATACTCTACAAATATTTGGAGTTGATTGAAAACCTGAAATATGACAGAACATAGGCCCATGATGGGGTGGGGAGTAAGATATCGTAACCTGGATAGATTCCCCCCCACCCGATATCAAGAATTCTGTACTATATTTTTCCAAATTCATCCCACTATAAACATGGCTGCATTAAACAAAGATGTAGCAACCTTCCAATCAGGATAGAGCAACCTTTAAACTCTATATTTCATGGATGTTTTATGGTCCCAGATGAAGCACAGTTTGATTGATGGTGGACGATATTGGTATTCTTTCTGTATGTATCTATAGCTATCTACAATAGTAATATTAGTAATAACTGTAGTATTTCCTATTCTAAAGTATCTTTAAATCCCCTTTCCAAATATACTCTACAAATATATGGACCTGACTGACAACATGAAATATAACAGAACATCTGTCCATGATGGGGTGGGAGGTAAGAGAGAATTTACACAAAAAAGGGGTCAGACACTTCAGAATGGAGGATGAAAATGTTGTTTTCCACAGTTTCAGCTATGTATTATTCTGGGTAGGATGAAATGGGTGATAATGCTACAGCAGACATGCTATGCAGGGGGTGGGGGGAAGATATCCTAGGACAACCCCCCCCATGGGGTAAGATATACTATTACATGAGGATAACAATGGACCCAACATTTCAGCTTGGGACTCCGACGAGGGCAGTCACATCTCCTCCACTCTCCCTTATCTCTGTTCTCTGCTTTTAACCTTCAAGTCCCTACTTCACCAGACTGTGAATTCCTCAGATTGTTTTGGATTCTGGATCTGTTGGACTACTATTGGATTAACCATGGAATTGATCAGCTGATCTATTGACACCATTTTTTCTACAAGAAGGTCAGGACCGGGGGATCCTACCTACCCAGATGGAATGTATCCTGTGGGCTATGTTCTCGATTCCTGGAGTCTTGGCATGTGGCATGTTTGGCCCTTTCTCCGTTAAGGACGTCGAGGATTTATTAATTTTTGGTCTTATGGTAGCAGGGCTGGTACTTCTGGCTTATGTGCTGCCCTGATCTACCGGAAAATTGGCAAGATGGCGGCATCAAGAACCACGGCCCCTCTCTTGTCCGTCATGGTTAATGAGGTTGGCAAGGCAGTGCATCTCAGAGTGCGATGACTCTTGAACTCAGACGCAAATTGGATGACATCTTGGAGCAGATGCGTGCCTTGCAGTTGAAGTTGAAGATTTCAGAGGCCGGTGAATATTCTTAATTCATAATTGGGAATTACTTAAAAAGCCATCACTTGACCCAGCTATCTTAGCTAATTATAGGCCAATCTCAACCTTACTTTTCTCTCAAAAATTCTTGAAAGGGTAGTTGTAAAACAGCTAACTGATCATCTGCAGAGGAAAGGTCTATTTGAAGAGTTTCAGTCAGGTTTTAGAATTCATCATAGTACAGAAACAGCATTAGTGAAGGTTACAATGATCTTCTTATGGCCTCGGACAGTGGACTCATCTCTGTGCTTGTTCTGTTAGACCTCAGTGCTGCTTTTGATACTGTTGACCATAAAATTTTATTACAGAGATTAGAGCATGCCATAGGTATTAAAGGCACTGCGCTGCGGTGGTTTGAATCATATTTGTCTAATAGATTACAATTTGTTCATGTAAATGGGGAATCTTCTTCACAGACTAAAGTTAATTATGGAGTTCCACAAGGTTCTGTGCTAGGACCAATTTATTCACTTTATACATGCTTCCCTTAGGCAGTATTATTAGACGGTATTGCTAAATTTTCATTGTTACGCAGATGATACCCAGCTTTATCTATCCATGAAGCCAGAGGACACACACCAATTAGCTAAACTGCAGGATTGTCTTACAGACATAAAGACATGGATGACCTCTAATTTCCTGCTTTTAAACTCAGATAAAAACTGAAGTTATTGTACTTGGCCCCACAAATCTTAGAAACATGGTGTCTAACCAGATCCTTACTCTGGATGGCATTACCCTGACCTCTAGTAATACTGTGAGAAATCTTGGAGTCATTTTTTGATCAGGATATGTCATCAAAGCGCATATTAAACAAATATGTAGGACTGCTTTTTTTGCATTTACGCAATATCTCTAAATTCAGAAAGCTCTTGTCTCAGAGTGATGCTGAAAAAACTAATTCATTGCATTTATTTCCTGTAGGCTGGACTATTGTAATTATTATTATCAGGTTGTCCTAAAAGTTCCCTAAAAAGCCTTCAGTTAATTCAAAATGCTGCAGCTAGAGTACTGACGGGGACTAGAAGGAGAGAGATATCTCACCCATATTGGCCTCTCTTCATTGGCTTCCTGTTAATTCTAGAATAGAATTTAAAATTCTTCTTCTTACTTATAAGGTTTTGAATAATCAGGTCCCATCTTATCTTAGGGACCTCGTAGTACCATATCACCCCAATAGAGCGCTTCGCTCTCAGACTGCAGGCTTACTTGTAGTTCCTAGGGTTGTAAGAGTAGAATGGGAGGCAGAGCCTTCAGCTTTCAGGCTCCTCTCCTGTGGAACCAGCTCCCAATTCAGATCAGGGAGACAGACACCCTCTCTACTTTTAAGATTAGGCTTAAAACTTTCCTTTTTGCTAAAGCTTATAGTTAGGGCTGGATCAGGTGACCCTGAACCATCCCTTAGTTATGCTGCTATAGACTTAGACTGCTGGGGGGTTCCCATGATGCACTGTTTCTTTCTCTTTTTGCTCTGTATGCACCACTCTGCATTTAATCATTAGTGATCGATCTCTGCTCCCCTCCACAGCATGTCTTTTTCCTGGTTCTCTCCCTCAGCCCCAACCAGTCCCAGCAGAAGACTGCCCCTCCCTGAGCCTGGTTCTGCTGGAGGTTTCTTCCTGTTAAAAGGGAGTTTTTCCTTCCCACTGTAGCCAAGTGCTTGCTCACAGGGGGTCGTTTTGACCGTTGGGGTTTTACATAATTATTGTATGGCCTTGCCTTACAATATAAAGCGCCTTGGGGCAACTGTTTGTTGTGATTTGGCGCTATATAAAAAAATTGATTGAATTGATTGAATTGAATATTCTTAATTCATAATTGGGGTTTGGTTGTGCAAGCAGAACTGTTCAAAAGTGTTTTTCACTGCTCAAACCATAACACTACAGGCGTATCAAGCCTGAAGGTCAAATTGCCCAACTGTTTTCTTCCAGAGGAATTTTTTTCGGCCTGGAGAACATTGGCTGTTTCTTATTTCAACTCACAAAGACAATAAACTGTTTTACACAGGACTGAAGCATGCTCTATTCCCTCCACCCAGCCGCCCCTATCCCCCAGCAACACTCCCCTTTCTGGCACCTGCTAACGTCACTCCTTCCCCCTTCTGCGGGGGCGGTGCAGTTTTAGCTGCAGCTGGCCTCCGTTCCTCCCCCCAAGCCAACAGCGGTGCATCTCAGGGTTGCTGTGTGCCATTATTACGGTAAACAAGTAATAATTGTGGACTAACTGCTGTCTGAGGTAACTGGAGTGTAAACATAATTTCTCCACTGTGAGATCAATAAAGTATATCTCTCTCTTTATTTATTTATTTTACCTTTATTTAACCAGGTTTAGTGCCATTGAGATCGAGATCTCTTTTGCAAGGGAGACGTGGACAATTCTAAAGTTTCCAATTCACTTAACCTGCATGAGTTTAAATGTGGGAGGAAACCGGAACACCCAGAGGAAATCCACGCAAACATGGGAGAACAGGGCTATTTAGATCCTTATATGTCAACAACCAAAACGTAAAGCCTGCACTAAATTCAGAGGAAGCCAATCAAGGGAAGCTAAAACAGGTGTGTTGTCATTACATTTCCTGGTTTGAGTGAGTACTGTAACAGATCTGAAGACAGTCCATACTGTTATATAGTGGGTCAGAAGATAAAACATTACATTGATTCTGCAGGACACAAATGCATTTGACAGCTACATGGCTACTGGAGATAGAGTTGTGATTTATATGGACTAGTGCAGTGCCCGTAGGAAGTTTGTATTCCTATCGAAAATTGGGAGTTTAAGTAGATTTTTCATGGATGGTCGTATGAGGCTGTGTTTGAAGGTGGGATGTACAAAGAGGTGTACTTACTCTTACGCTATACAAATAAAATTATTATTTTATTATTACATAGCTTGAACAGACAAAGTGTACATTTGTTCAGACATGGGTGACACTGAGATATAAATAGACACGCAATTACCGTTATTTTAAGAAAAAGGTTGACATTCATCCAGACATACACACATAGAGATATAGGAAGGAATAAACACAGTTAGTGTACATGAAGCACAAACATATGGATGGGATGTGAATACAGTAGTTATTGATAATGTGAGTCAGGGACATTTAGGTTTGTTGTGAAATGTGTGGATTGATTGATAACTATTATGTTTTCATATATTTTGGCTTTTAGCATGGACACTGTAGGTAGTTGAACCCTATTCCACTAATATGAAAGTACCACTGCCAGAGTGTTTTGTTTTTTGACCATTGGGGAAAAGCAAAAACAATAATACAACAGCAGAATTTTTAAAAGTGTTTTGAAGGCTCAATCTGGATAGATTTTTTTTTTGAGGTGAAGTTATGGGTATGTATGGTGGAATATGTCCACAGCCAGAGACAGTGCAGCATGTCCTCATGTATTGTAAAAAACATTCCAGAGAAAGGCAAGAGCTTCTCTCACAATTTAGAAGAATAGTCCTGAAACAAGTTTCTGTAGGATGCATTTTCAACATAAGGTCAAGTGAGAGGTGGAAGTGTTAGTAACCCTCTGGGGTCCGAGGGCATTTTTTGGACAGTTCACTCGCCTGGCATAAATGTTTTATTACTGCTGTTAAAAGCTCACCCTGCATCCCACAATCAACTAGTATGTGCCTTCTTTTTCAGGACAACCTGTACTTTCAGAATATATATGCTACAGTGGTGTTTTACAAGTGTAATAAAGGTTTATAATCAGAAATAAGAAAGGAAAAAATAAAGCGGGATATTATTTTCAGACACATTTATTCAAAACACACAGCAAACTATAATAAACAACTATTTTGATGCTTTTTAAAGGTAGTTTGGGTTCTTGTACAAAAGAATGTACAAAATATAGGTTGTAACAATAAACACAAATGCATATTTTGAACAATATATACAAAATAATCGATGCATTTTGTTGGTTTTCAATGCCACATCTCAAAGCAGTTTCTGTCTGCTATTACACAAAGGCCCACATCACAAACTTTGCACCTCCATGGAGTTAACTTTTCTTCTTGGAATGTGTTACCTGCCCTGTAAACATCCTCTCTTCATAGTTCGAGGCTCTGCTTACACCCCTCCCCCTTCTTCCGTTCATTTACGTAAATGGCATTTTATGCGTGAGAGCAAGAGAGGCAACAATATTCACGGGCCAAGTAGTGAATCATGTCTTCTACTGACACTCTTAGTTCCACCACGTGAGATTGTATGAGGCCCTCTTATGCTGATCACTTCATTCATATGCGTAACAGTGCTTGGCGCATTCGAGCCAGGAGCCAGAGCGTTATTCAAACAAGCTTTCACGGGGTTCATGTGGCGTCATGACGACGCAGGAATGTCTGCGTCAGGTGCGCGCAGCAGGGAGGTAGAGAGGAGGCTGAGGACGCAGCCTGCAGGTTCTCTGCACAGAGAAATCAGTGTGCACAGTTTGGCTGCAGCCAGACTGTGCACTCTGATTTCTCTTCTATTTTATATTTGTTCTTGTGTAGGGTCTGTGCTCTGAGTTCTTTATAGTTTATCTTTCCTCCTTTGACCGGGGAATGCGTGCGCGCGTGCGAACGAACCGTCCATGAGTAAATGTAGCGATGTCTGGAGTTAGACTTGATGTGGACATGTCCTGTCTCTGACAATCAGTCTGTGAGCAGGACTTGTGTCCTTTTTTGTCCTTTATTTAACAGAATGATAAGAGAGTTTGAGGGGAGAGTGAGGAGCGCAGCCAGACAGTTTTTTCTTTTAATTGTTCACATGTGCGTGGCAGGAATGAATCGTCTGTGAGTGGACTGGAGATGTCTGGACTTTTACTGGATGGGACATGTCCTGTCTCTGGCAATCTGTCTGTGAGCAGGACTTTATGAACTTTATTTAAACACTTTTGTGAGAGAATTAAGAGCGAGTAGCTGCAGCAGCAGTCAGGCTGTAATCAGCATTTTTTTTGTGCTCTTTTTGAGCGTGTAGTTTCACTGCATTGTGTACATGGTATAAAGACAATCCTGCATGATTTATACTTCAGGAACAATGGAACATGGCAGGAATGATAAATTGGCAACAGGTAACGTTTGTATTGTGAGGGTGTGGCTTCCAGTCACACTGAGTACCGTTGCATTGTCCTGACTTGTGTTTGAAACCACTTCATTTCTGCATCCTGTGCTCGATGCAGAAAAATTAAACATGTTTAATTTTTGGCGTCTGATTTGCTTCATCCTTTGGAGTCCTTTGCGCTGTTCTGGTGTTGAGCTACATCGTCTCAGCACTGGGTTGCTTCCACGTGGCGTCACCGTGATGCCGCACAATGCAACTCGAAGTTGGCCTGGTGTGAAAGGGGCTTAAGTAGTAACACATCTCTTCTATCAGGGTTGGGACCAGGAAGCAGAGTTGTAGTCTTACACACCTCTCTGCAGCTTCTCTCCCCTGCCATCCCCTCATTACCCCATCCCCGTAGAGACGGTGCCTGCTCCCAGGACTACCAATAACCAGCAAAAATCTATTTAAGCATAAAAATTCAAAAAGAAAAAATAATATAGCACCTTCAACTGCACCACAGACTAAAACAGTTAAATGTGGTCTATTAAACATTAGGTCTCTCTCTTCTAAGTCCCTGTTGGTAAATGATATAATAATTGATCAACATATTGATTTATTCTGCCTTACAGAAACCTGGTTACAGCAGATGAATATGTTAGTTTAAATGAGTCAACACCCCCGAGTCACACTAACTGTCAGAATGCTCGAGCACGGCCGGGGCGGAGGATTAGCAGCAATCTTCCATTCCGGCTTATTAATTAATCAAAAACCCAGACAGAGCTTTAATTCATCTTGAAGCTTGACTCTTAGTCTTGTCCATCCAAATTGGAAGTCCCAAAAACCAGTTTTATTGTTATTATCTATCGTCACCTGGTCGTTACTGTGAGTTTCTCTGTGAATTTTCAGACCTTTTGTCTGACCTTAGTGCTTAGCTCAGATAAGATAATTATAGTGGGCGATTTTAACATCCACACAGATGCTGAGAATGACAGCCTCAACACTGCATTTAATCTATCATTAGACTCTATTGGCTTTGCTCAAAAGTAAATGAGTCCACCCACCACTTTAATCATATCTTAGATCTTGTTCTGACTTATGGTATGGAAATAGAAGACTTAACAGTCTTCCCTGAAACTCCCTTCTGTCTGATCATTTCTTAATAACATTTACATTTACTCTGATGGACTACCCAGCAGTGGGGAATAAGTTTCATTACACTAGAAGTCTTTCAGAAAGCGCTGTAACTAGGTTTAAGGATATGATTCCTTCTTTATGTTCTCTAATGCCATATACGCAACACAGTGCAGAGTAGCTACCTAAACTCTGTAAGTGAGATAGAGTATCTCGTCAATAGTTTTACATCCTCATTGAAGACAACTTTGGATGCTGTAGCTCCTCTAAAAAAGAGAGCCTTTAAATCAGAAGTGCCTGACTCCGTGGTATAACTCACAAACTCGTAGCTTAAAGCAGATAACCCGTAAGTTGGAGAGGAAATGGCGTCTCACTAATTTCGAAGATCTTCACTTAGCCTGGAAAAAGAGTCTGTTGCTCTATAAAAAAGCCCTCCGTAAAGCTAGGAATCTTTCTACTCATCACTAATTGAAGAAAATAAGAACAACCCCAGGTTTCTTTTCAGCACTGTAGCCAGGCTGACAAAGAGTCAGAGCTCTATTGAGCTGAGTATTCCATTAACTTTAACTAGTAATGACTTCATGACTTTCTTTGCTAACAAAATTTTAACTATTAGAGAAAAAATTACTCATAACCATCCCAAAGACGTATCGTATCTTTGGCTGCTTTCAGTGATGCCGGTATTTGGTTAGACTCTTTCTCTCTGATTGTTTTGTCTGAGTTATTTTCATTAGTTACTTCATCCAAACCATCAACATGTTTATTAGACCCCATTCCTACCAGGCTGCTCAAGGAAGCCCTACCATTATTTAATGCTTCAATCTTAAATATGATCAATCTATCTTTGTTAGTTGGCTATGTACCACAGGCTTTTAAGGTGGCAGTAATTAAACCATTACTTAAAAAGCCATCACTTGACCCAGCTATCTTAGCTAATTATAGGCCAATCTCCAACCTTCCTTTTCTCTCAAAAATTCTTGAAAGGGTAGTTGTAAAACAGCTAACTGATCATCTGCAGATGAATGGTCTATTTGAAGAGTTTCAGTCAGTTTTAGAATTCATCATAGTACAGAAACAGCATTAGTGAAGGTTACAAATGATCTTCTTATGGCCACGGACAGTGGACTCATCTCTGTGCTTGTTCTGTTAGACCTCAGTGCTGCTTTTGATACTGTTGACCATAAAATTTTATTACAGAGATTAGAGCATGCCATAGGTATTAAAGGCACTGCGCGCGGTGGTTTGAATCATATTTGTCTAATAGATTACAATTTGTTCATGTAAATTGGGAATCTTCTTCACAGACTAAAGTTATTATGGAGTTCCACAAGGTTCTGTGCTAGGACCAATTTTATTCACTTTATACATGCTTCCCTTAGGCAGTATTATTAGACGGTATTGCTTAAATTTTCATTGTTACGCAGATGATACCCAGCTTTATCTATCCATGAAGCCAGAGGACACACACCAATTAGCTAAACTGCAGGATTGTTCTACAGACATAAAGACATGGATGACCTCTAATTTCCTGCTTTTAAACTCAGATAAAACTGAAGTATTGTACTTGGCCCCACAAATCTTAGAACATGGTGTCTAACCAGATCCTTACTCTGGATGGCATTACCCTGACCTCTAGTAATACTGTGAGAAATCTTGGAGTCATTTTTGATCAGGATATGTCATTCAAAGCGCATATTAAACAAATATGTAGGACTGCTTTTTTGCATTTACGCAATATCTCTAAAATCAGAAAGGTCTTGTCTCAGAGTGATGCTGAAAAACTAATTCATGCATTTATTTCCTCTAGGCTGGACTATTGTAATTCATTATTATCAGGTTGTCCTAAACGTTCCCTAAAAAGCCTTCAGTTAATTCAAATGCTGCAGCTAGAGTACTGACGGGGACTAGAAGGAGAGAGCATATCTCACCCATATTGGCCTCTCTTCATTGGCTTCCTGTTAATTCTAGAATAGAATTTAAAATTCTTCTTCTTACTTATAAGGTTTTGAATAATCAGGTCCCATCTTATCTTAGGGACCTCGTAGTACCATATCACCCCAATAGAGCGCTTCGCTCTCAGACTGCAGGCTTACTTGTAGTTCCTAGGGTTTGTAAGAGTAGAATGGGAGGCAGAGCCTTCAGCTTTCAGGCTCCTCTCCTGTGGAACCAGCTCCCAATTCAGATCAGGGAGACAGACACCCTCTCTACTTTTAAGATTAGGCTTAAAACTTTCCTTTTTGCTAAAGCTTATAGTTAGGGCTGGATCAGGTGACCCTGAACCATCCCTTAGTTTATGCTGCTATAGACGTAGACTGCTGGGGGGTTCCCATGATGCACTGTTTCTTTCTCTTTTTGCTCTGTATGCACCACTCTGCATTTAATCATTAGTGATCGATCTCTGCTCCCCTCCACAGCATGTCTTTTTTCCTGGTTCTCTCCCTCAGCCCCACCAGTCCCAGCAGACGACTGCCCCTCCCTGAGCCTGGTTCTGCTGGAGGTTTCTTCCTGTTAAAGGGAGTTTTTTCCTTCCCACTGTAGCCAAGTGCTTGCTCACAGGGGGTCGTTTTGACGTTGGGGTTTTACATAATTATTGTATGGCCTTGCCTTACAATATAAAGCGCCTTGGGGCCTCTGGTTTGTTGTGATTTGGCGCTATATAAAAAATTGATTGATTGATTGATTGATTAATAACACTTTTTGGTGCACCACGTTGAGGTAAATCTGCCCGACGACTGGACATTGGAAAACCATGTGACGGTGAACCAATTCCGATTGAACTCTCACATTGTGCATGTCATCACAAAGCTTCTATGAGGACTACAAGCATGAAGGAGCGTTGGATCAAAAGTCTCTGGAGTATACTTTTCAGCAAAAAAGTAAGTTTCTATCTAATATCATTAAAAACTATGCATCATTTAATGAAACTTGTATTCTGCCATTGTATACGATGGGGCCGACCCCAGAGGGATTTATTACTACTTGAAAGACACTGGATCATCGAGAGGATTTAATACTGCTGTAACGGACTGATGCAGATGGTGACAGCAATTGCAACAATAAGGATGTCGGCTGCCATTAATCGCCATAGAACAATGAAAGGTGCGCTTGATTTGTTCACAAGGGTACATTTTGAAGACGGAGCACATTTCCGCCTTTACAAAATGACACAAAAAACCCCCACCAAAAAATAATCAAAGTGCTTAATTAACTCATATTTGCAGTCAGTCTGTGTAAATCGTGGGACCTTTTGATTGTGCAGCTAAGATAACGTTAGCCATTAAAACCATAGAAGAAAAGAGGGTGCATTTGATTTAATTCACGAGGACATTTTGAGAAGGCCACAACCTGGAATCAAAATAAGCTTTCAAAGTAAAGGTTTTGAAAATTTATTTTCCACAGATTTTCATAATAAAGGATGCATATCATTGTGCCATGTACAAGCCATATCCAAAAGCTGAGGCTGATCTGACAGATAGTCAGATGAGATAGCGAGCCACATACAGTAGTGTTCAGAATAATAGTAGTGCTATGTGACTAAAAAGATTAATCCAGGTTTGAGTATATTTCTTACTGTTACATGGGAACAAGGTACCAGTAGATTCAGCAGATTCTCACAAATCAACAAGACCAAGCATTCATGATATGCACACTCTTAAGGCTATGAAATTGGGCTATAGTTAAAAAAAAAAAAAGTAGAAAGGGGGTGTTCACAATAACAGTAGCATCTGCTGTTGACCGCAACAACTCAAATTATTATGTTCAAACTGCTTTTTTAGAATCCTGTGACTAGTATTTAGTTGTATAACTGCAGTTTTTTCATGATTTTTTCACAATCTGCGAGGCATTAATTTTGTGGTTTGGAACCAATATTTTGCTGGTTTACTAGTGTGCTTGGTTCATTGTCTTGTTGAAACACCCATTTCAAGGGCATGTCCTCTTCTTCAGCATAAGGCAACATGACCTCTTCAAGTATTCTGACATATCCAAACTGATCCATGATACCTGGTATGCGATATATAGGCCCAACACCATAGTAGGAGAAACCTGCCCATATCATGATGCTTGCACCACCATGCTTCACTGTCTTCACTGTGACTGTGGCTTGAATTCAGAGTTTGGGGGTTGTCTCACAAACTGTCTGTGGCCCTTGGACCAAAAAGAACATTTTACTCTCATCAGTCCACAAAATATTCCTCCATTTCTCTTTAGGCCAGTTGATGTGTTCTTTGGCAAATTGTAACCTCTTCTGCACGTCTTTTATTTAACAGAGGGACTTTGCGGGGGATTCTTGCAAATAAATTAGCTTCACACAGGCATCTTCTAACTGTCACAGCACTTACAGGTAACTCCAGACTGTCTTTGATCATCCTGGAGCTGATCAATGGGTGAGCCTTTGCCATTCTGGTTATTCTTCTATCCATTTTGATTGTCGTTTTCCATTTTCTTCCACACGTCTGTTTTTTTTTGTCCATTTTAAAGCATTGGAGATCATTGTAGATGAACAGCCTATCATTTTTTGCACCTGCGTATAAGTTTTCCCCTCTCCAATCAACTTTTTAATCAAACTACGCTGTTCTTCTGAACAATGTCTTGAATGTTCCATTTTCCTCAGGCTTTCAAAGAGAAAAGCATGTTCAACAGGTGCTGGCTTCATCCTTAAATAGGGGACACCTGATTCACACCTGTTTGTTCCACAAAATTGACGAACTCACTGACTGAATACCACACTACTATTATTGTGAACACCCCCTTTTCTACTTTTTTTACTAATAGCCCAATTTCATAGTTTAAGAGTGTGCATATCATGAATGCTTGGTCTTGTTGGATTCGTGAGAATCTACTGAATCTACTGGTACCTTGTTTCCCATGTAACAATAAGAATATACTCAAAACCTGGATTAATCGTTTTAGTCACATAGCCACTACTATTATTCTGAACACTACTGTACCCACATACAGACACTTCTTGCTTATGGACAGATAGTTGCTACTCGGAATGTAGTGAGGTTCTGTCGTGTGGTGGATCCAGTGATGTGCAGCACCAGTACATGCCTGCTAATTTGACCGGACCTTGACAGTTTTACAGGGCAAAGGTTATAATCTGCTTTGTTAGCTTCACTTATTTTAAAATATGTCCACACCACTGACTCATCTCTCGCCTCAATTATACTCACTTTATCCACAATTACCCAACACGAGTATCAGTATTCTCTCTGGCTCTGGTTTGAATAACAGACTTCTATAATTCAGTCATCATTGTCTGTAATTTATCTTCACAGATGAATTGTGCAAAAATATGTGCACTTTGAAAAATCCCCCACAGTTCTTCATCAGAAGGATCAATCAAGCATAATTAACCAGCACTTTCTTTTGTGACAGTCGATCCTGGAGTGCTCTGTTGTCACACGAAATCCACGCTGGCATCCTTTCTTTTATATCTACAAACAAATCTCACCAGAGCAGTGCAGAGCTGCTTGTGCTCTTCTTTACTTCTACAATTTGAATTCCCCACATGAATTCCTTCCATCTCTGTGTCCAATGGGTGTAATCCTCCTTGTCAAACGGGGACAGCAGTTACTCCATTAGCAGGGCCTCTCATGTTGATGTCAGGGAAGCCATTGGTTTGCAGGCGAGTCTTGTTAGGGTTCTTATTGACATTGTGTTTCATTAACTTGATTAATGGCAACTACTGGGACATGCTCGACAGTAATCAACATCTCTACCGAGAGGGGCTGTCTGCCATCAAACGCTGGATTCTCCGGGCTCCTTTCAACCAGACTCACAGTTTCCTGCATGGTTCCTAAATGCTGGAATACAAATTACTCTTATACTCATGAATTCTACAGTAATATACAATCAGAGACCATGAAGTGGACCCAGTATGACCATCGTGAGCTTTTCTATTCAGAATGTCTCTTTTCACTAAATAGAGTAAACCCTTTGAATTACACAAATAAAACATCAACCGCAATAAAACCTTTATATGATAGGTTCAGTAGCATTTATCTTTGCTTATCTCTTTTATCATCACCTATGGCCTCATACTTTTGCTGTTTGCCAACAAATCTCTTACTATTTGATGGGATTGCAAAAAGAACCTTTCTCTGAGACTTGAGGATAGATGTGTAATAGAAGATAGGGAAGAACAGAACATCTGCAAGGAACTAAACAAGTGTAGCTGACCTGACTCAACCTGCATGGAGACTTGAGGAAAAGTATTTTGATTATGGTGCAAATTGGTATTTGTAATTTTTGTCTGTTCAGTTGTCTTGGTGTAATTAGAATTAAAGTTCGGTCATTAGAAGACAGACGGCAAACTTCCCAATGGTTTTAATTTTTCTGTACTAATCCTGAATTTCCACAGAAAGTTTGGTTTCCACCAAACATATTCTTGGATAACAAACCTGTTGTGCAACAAAATGAATTCTCCAAAGCCTTCTCAATTTAAATTTTTCTATTCCCATATACTGGAGAGAAGGATGAAAAAAAAGCAGACACCTGTTAATATTATTTTCACTTCCTTCTCTCATAACTGACATGTGAGGATGAGAGGCAGAAACACCAAACCAAAACAAAGCATGATCTGCTACTGCACTTATACAATATGAAGTTGTGCTGTTAAGGGAACAAGCGGTGCATAAAACAGACAGCGTGCACAGAGGGAGACAAAGCACAAGCTCACAGTGAACACAAATGGTAAATGGACTGCATTTATATAGCGCTTTTCCATCTGCATCAGACACTCAAAGTACTTTACAATAACGCCTCACATTCACCCCGATGTCAGGGTGCTACCATACAAGGCGCTCACTACACACCAGGAGCAACTAGGGGATTAAGGACCTTGCCCAAGGACCCTTAGTGATTTTCCGGTCAGGCTGGGATTTGAACCGAGGACCCTCTGGTCTCAAGCCCAACACTTTAACTGCTAGACCATCACCTCCCCTTAAAATGTAGAATTAGGACATTTTTCCACATTGTGGAGGAATTTTGATGATGGTGCAGACAAAATGTTTTTTTCTTTGCTGTTTTATTCTCTTTCCAAGTGTAAAAATCATTTTGTAATTTTCATTCCTTCATGTTTTGTTACAGTTTCATAAATGTTCAAACTGCAATAAAAAAGAAAAATCTTATTTCAAGACAGACTTTTGTCAGAGTTTAGCCCGTGGAGACATTTCGTGAAAACACTTTGTGATCAGCCACACTGCATCCAGCGCCGTTCCCCAAGCGAGGCTGATGCCTAAACCCCCGCGGCCGTAGTTATGGCCCAGGGGCACCCTGTGGTCCTCCATCAGCACCACCGCCTTCTCCATCTTCATCTTATAAAAGACTAAATGCTCATTCATGCACAACAATAATTATGAATATGAATGGAGCCTCCTGTACTCTGTGTAGATTTCATCATTTCATTTGTGTCTATACCAAAGAAAGCTGCCTATCCTAGCAGCAGGGGTGAGGCGGGGTACACCCTGGACAGGACACCAGTCTGTCGCAGGGTATTGGTGCATCTAGAAATAAAAAATTATTTGCTTGAATGTGGATTGAGCTTCTCAGTTATTTTGATACCAGGCTACAGTTTAAGATAAAATGAAAATACAATGCAGATTGCTTTCTGTTTTGGAGCGACTGTGAGGGATTTCATTGGAGTGGGATTAAAACTGACTAGAGCTGGGAGTCATCATGAGCACAGTGATCTTTTGTGGCTGTGTATGGGGTAGAGTGGACTTAGGTGCACAGCGCCATGAGCGCACAGCACCATGTGCACAGCTCCATGAGCGCAGAGCTCCATCCGCGATCTTCATTAATCCACTCATCTCCCTAAAAAAAGGAAACACGTGATTATCTTGCCTACACTGGCATTGCACACCCACAATTGTAATTGGAAGCTATGACAACAACTGAATTTATCTGAGAAACACTTCACACCCTGAAAGGGAAAAACAATGTTTCTAAAATTTATGGGCCACAAGTGCAGTACCACAGAGGCGATTCTTGGCCACATTATACAACCTCTGGCAAAAATTATGGAATCACCGGCCTCGGAGGATGTTCATTCAGTTGTTTAATTTTGTAGAAAAAAAGCAGATCACAGACATGACACAAAACTAAAGTCATTTCAAATGGCAACTTTCTGGCTTTAAGAAACACTATAAGAAATCAGGAAAAAAAATTGTGGCAGTCAGTAACGGTTACTTTTTTTAGACCAAGCAGAGGGAAAAAATATGGAATCACTCAATTCTGAGGAAAAAATTATGGAATCATGAAAAACAAAAGAATGCTCCAACACATCACTAGTATTTTGTTGCACCACCTCTGGCTTTTATAACAGCTTGCAGTCTCTGAGGCATGGACTTAATGAGTGACAAACAGTACTCTTCATCAATCTGGCTCCAACTTTCTCTGATTGCTGTTGCCAGATCAGCTTTGCAGGTTGGAGCCTTGTCATGGACCATTTTCTTCAACTTCCACCAAAGATTTTCAATTGGATTAAGATCCGGACTATTTGCAGGCCATGACATTGACCTTATCTGTCTTTTTGCAAGGAATGTTTTCATAGTTTTTGCTCTATTTTCATCTTGAAAAAATTATTTCATCATCCCCAAACATCCTTTCAATTGATGGGATAAGAAAAGTGACCAAAATATCAACGTAAACTTGTGCATTTATTGATGATGTAATGACAGCCATCTCCCCAGTGCCTTTACCTGAAATGCAGCCCCATATCATCAATGACTGTGGAAATTTAAATGTTCTCTTCAGGCAGTCATCTTTATAAATCTCATTGGAACGGCACCAAACAAAAGTTCCAGCATCATCACCTTGCCCAATGCAGATTCGAGATTCATCACTGAATATGACTTTCATCCAGTCATCCACAGTCCACGATTGCTTTTCCTTAGCCCACTGTAACCTTGTTTTTTTCTGTTTAGGTGTTAATGATGGCTTTCATTTAGCTTTTCTGTATGTAAATCCCATTTCCTTTAGGCGGTTTCTTAAAGTTCGGTCACAGACGTTGACTCCAGTTTCCTCCCATTCGTTCCTCATTTGTTTTGTTGTACATTTTTCGATTTTTGAGACATATTGCTTTAAGTTTTCTGTCTTGATGCTTTGATGTCTTCCTAGGTCTACCAATATGTTTGCCTTTAACAACCTTCCCATGTTGTTTGTATTTGGTCCAGAGTTTAGACACAGCTGACTGTGAACAACCAACATCTTTTGCAACATTGTGTGATGATTTACCCTCTTTTAAGAGTTTGATAATCCTCCCCTTTGTTTCAACTGACATCTCTCGTGTTGGAGCCATGATTCATGTCAGTCCACTTGGTGCAACAGCTCCCCAAGGTGTGATCACTCCTTTTTAGATGCAGACTAATGAGCAGAGCTGATTTGATGCAGGTGTTAGTGATTCCATAATTTATTCCTCAGAATTGAGTGAGTCCATATTTTTTTCCCTCTGCTTGGTCAAAAAAAGTAACCGTTATTGACTGCCACAATTTTTTTCTTGATTTCTTACAGTGTTTCTTAAAGCTAGAAAGTTGCCATTTGAAATGACTTTAGTTTTGTGTCATGTCTGTGATCTGCTTTTTTTCTACAAAATTAAACAACTGAATGAACATCCTCCGAGGCCGGTGATTCCATCATTTTTGCCAGCGGTTGTATATGTAGTCACTGGGTTAATGTTGTGGAAGTAATAATACACACTGTGTAATACAATGTCTGTGTGATGTCAACGTTTGTGGGAATGCCAGGTTCACTAGGACGACCTATGTACTGGTGAGAACTTGTTTACTTGAGTGTTGCCTTGTGTCTCGATATTAACAGCTGTCTGCTTGTCCAACACAACTAGAAATTTTCTGGTGGCAAGTTAATTTCAACTGGGACAAAAAAAAAATCTGCAGTGGGGGTTTTATATATACAACCCCAAATCAGAATAAGTTGGGATGATATGGAAAATGCAAATGAAGAAATAAATGCAGTGATTCGTACATTTGCTTTGACTTCTATTTCATTGCAGATACTACGTTAAAAGATCTTAAGTAGTCAAATAAAGGTTACAGTCAGTGGAATGTCAGATCTGCTCTTTCATTCCCTACCTCATTTGCAAGTGGTGCATCATGCATTTGCATCAACTTCTATTCTGGTCCACTGCATTTTAAATTGGTGGCATTTAGCCACACCTTAGGTTGAATAATCATTTCCTGTCTCCACAACTGTTAATGTTTTTGCATGTTTTACAGTAAAAACATTATTGCCACATTTAATGCTGTCAGAAACTTTCAAAACAACATGCAGTGCCCTCTAGTGCATATGTTTCTTAATGTACATGCCAACAAAAGGCTGTGTCGAAGTATGTGAGCAGCAGTGGTTACATCATTTAAAGTGTATAAATAGATTTTCATGTGTAAGTGGAGCATAAATGAGCTTTTATACCCCTTATATTCTTGTGAAATTTTGACTGGGTGTGGCCATTTCATTCTGAATGACGTGGTAACATGGGCGACAGCAGTTGGAATTCTTTCCTCACAGCTACCAGGTGTGTGGAAAGTCACACCTGATAGTGGTTCAGTGGTTCAAGTCCACCCATGCCCTAGTCTCGATGCTTGTACACATAGCCAGCGCCACGAGGGGGCGTTTGGGGGCGACGCCCCCTCATGTCATCAACCTCGCCCCCTCGGATTTTAGAGTTATCAAAAAAATAAAAAGAAAGAAAAAGAAATACTGGAAAATATAGCAAAATATTAGTTATTCAATAATATCATTTATTTAACAAATAATCCAAATTAATTAACTAAAGTAATTAATTTTAAAACAAACGGATATGGCGTGTGTCTGTGTTCAAGGGATTTGATAGGTTGAGGGTTGCGCTTGTCAGTGCTGCAGAGGGCGGTGCGTTTCCAACGCGTCAGACGCGTCGCTTCAGAAGCGGCAAGGGGGGGGAGGGTCACACTCTGGCTGTTTCCACAACCTGAATAAAGTTCAGCGATCACCATCTTGAATTTGCGTCGACTGAACCACAAAAAAACCTTTAAAAAACAGCAGTAGAACGATTCTCCCATCACCCTGCTGGGAGAAGCTTTTTTCAGCTACTTTTCGGAGTGACACCGACCGAGGGAGGACTGATGACTTGGTGGGATATCGATTGAACCGCGACAGCGGGCCGACCCGCACAGAGAAGCCGGCCTTCAGGCATCATTCCTGGGCAGACCGAGGCAGGCAGCCGGGTGATGGAGCAAACCCACTCGTCCGAAATCTCCCACTTTTTGGATATATGCAAAGTCCCAGTTTGCCCAACGGAGTTTAGTTCTGCAGCTTTATCGAGGTGAGAATAATGTAAAAATAAAACGTGACGTTACTGAACTGCTCTGAAGGTTTAATGATCGGCTAACGTTAGCTTAGCCTTTTAGCACAGTTGATCTGAGTGAACACTTTTAATTTGTAAATGGTTCAGTCTTTTTATTTTTACCAAATAAAGCTACAGCTTTTTCAGACACCACAAAGCTCAGCATTAAATAACTTTTTTTCGGGCGTTTTTCCATTGTTTTTTTTTTTTGCCATTTTTTTCCCCTTTTTTATGTATAAACTGTTTAGTGTTTCTTTATTTAAAGAAATATTTTATTTGTCCCAATCAGGAACATTTGCTGTGCAGACAACCAAACTTCCATTGATGAGCTGAACACCACAAAGTCCAGTCGAAAGAAAACATCTCTGCTTTTCAAAATAGGACAAAAGTGTCTTCAGCAAAACCACCACAGGTCAAAGCTGCAGAAGAGACCTTCATCTGGTCCTGAGAATCCAGCAGAACATCACCTGCTTCTAAATAAAAGGCTCTTTGAACAGCAACTATTTTATTATTTTTAAAAAAGCTGTTTCATTTTATATTTTAACAATAAATGAACGGATCATTAAAAATGTCCACGAATCAAAGTCAAAAGACATTTGCACAAGTAGAAGCTTTCCACTTATTGTGCTCAAATTCATATTTTAGAAATGACTCTGTCCTGATCACATTAAAGGCAATTACATATTTTGACGAAATTACAAGTTTAAATGACTATAAAAAAATTCATCATGAGGTTTATGTCACAGAAATCCTACTTTACAATCACACTGCAGTCATTGTTAAATTATTTCCTTTTGCATTTATAATAAACATTTGTATTTATTAGTGT